>NW_020173679.1:9695585-9730209 GCF_003031525.2 Neophocaena asiaeorientalis asiaeorientalis
CCCCGTTGCTGCGGGAGGCAGCGTAGCTGGGGGGGCAGCCTGCCCGCTCCCCACCGTCCAGGTCAAGGAAGAGGCCCTGGACGAAGCTGAGGAGCCCGAGAGCCCCCCTCCGCCGCCTCGGAGCCCGTCCCCTGAGCCCACTGTGGTGGACACCCCCAGCCACGCCAGCCAGTCTGCCAGGTATTGGTTCCCGGGAACCGGGCACGTCCGGGGCAGGGACAGCTGGGCACCTGGGGCCTCGACAGGGACCCCAGCGAGACCCGGGCCTTTTTCAGGTTCTACAAACACCTGGACCGGGGTTACAACTCATGTGCGCGGACAGACCTGTATTTCATGCCTCTGGCGGGGTCCAAGCTGGCCAAGAAGAGGGAGGAGGCCATTGAGAAGGCCAAACGGGAGGCCGAGCAGAAGGCGCGAGAGGAGCGGGAGCGGGAGAAGGAGAAAGAGAAGGAGCGCGAGCGGGAGCGCGAGGCGGAGCGGGCGGCTGTGAGTCGGGCGGGCGGCCTGCTCTGCTCGGGGGCTCCAGAGGGCTGGTCCCCACGCTCGCCTCGGGGGTGGGCCGCCACCGCCTGGCGTCCTCTCGGCAGCCACCCACGTTACCTCTGTGTCCCAGATACGCGGACCCATCCGGGCCCTGGGTGCCCCGCCAGTGCAGGGCCTGGACCTCTGCTGGGCCGGGTCCGGGTCTGGGTCTGGGGCACGGAGGGACCCAGTTGGCTGGGCCGGCGGCCGGACACGCCCAGCCCTCACGGCCTCTTTTCCTTTAGCAGAAGGCGTCCAGCTCTGCGCACGAAGGCCGCCTCGGCGACCCCCAGCTCGGTGGTCCCGGCCACATGCGGCCCTCCTTCGAGCCCCCGCCCACCACCATCGCGGCCGTTCCTCCGTATATCGGGCCCGACACACCGGCCCTCCGGACTCTGAGCGAGTACGCCCGGCCCCACGTCATGTCGCCCACCAACCGTAACCACCCCTTCTACGTGCCCCTCAACCCCACCGACCCGCTGCTGGCCTACCACATGCCCGGCCTCTACAACGTCGACCCCACCATCCGCGAGCGGGAGCTCCGGGAGCGCGAGATCCGGGAGCGTGAGATCCGGGAGCGCGAGCTGCGGGAGCGGATGAAGCCGGGCTTCGAGGTGAAGCCCCCGGAGCTGGACCCCCTGCACCCGGCCGCCAACCCCATGGAGCACTTCGCCCGGCACGGCGCCCTCACCATCCCCCCCACCGCCGGCCCCCACCCTTTCGCGTCTTTCCACCCTGGCCTGAACCCCTTGGAGAGAGAGAGACTGGCCCTGGCGGGCCCCCAGCTGCGGCCCGAAATGAGCTACCCGGACAGACTGGCGGCCGAGCGCATTCACGCCGAGCGCATGGCCTCACTGACCAGCGACCCCCTGGCGCGGCTGCAGATGTTCAACGTGACCCCGCACCACCACCAGCACTCCCACATCCACTCGCACCTCCACCTCCACCAGCAGGACCCTCTCCACCAAGGTGGGGACACCAGGGAGCCAAGGGCAGAGGACGTTGTCGGGGGGCGCGGCTGAGAGGTCTGCGGAGAGCGGGGCTTAGTGAGCCCCTGTCCAGCAGCGCCTGCTCTGCTGGCCGCCTCTGGGTCCTGTGGGTGAAGGGCCCGGGAGGCAGCCCTGGGGAGGGTGCCAGTCCAGCTGAGCTGGGAGGAGGGATGCTGGCTGGGGCAGGGCTGGAACGGCCCTGGGGTTCCTGTGGACCTGAAGGCCACGGGAGGGCCTTGGGCAGCTGGCCAGGCGGGCTCTGCTGATCCAGGGTCCTGGACAAAGCGAGGCTGGGGAGGCTCTGCCTGTGGGCGCGCTGAGGGGGTGGGGGAGGGAGAGGAAAGGAAAGCCATGGCCAGCTCTTCACTTTGTGGCTCTCCAGAGCTCCGCTGTAGGGGCAGGGAGACCACGGAGGGTGACAGCTACTTTGGGTTGGGGTTGCTGGTGGCCCTGGTGACCAGAAGCCAGCCGTGGAGAGGAGCAGGTCCCTGGGAGTTGCCGCCAACGAGGGCAAATGGCGAGAGGCCCCCCGTAGCCCTGCACCGCCTGCATGTGCACCTCTGCCCCTTGTCCTAGGTTCAGCAGGCCCAGTTCACCCGCTGGTTGACCCCCTGACTGCTGGCCCGCACCTGGCTCGCTTCCCCTATCCCCCTGGCACCCTCCCCAGCCCTCTGCTTGGACAGCCCCCCCATGAGCACGAGATGCTTCGCCATCCAGTTTTTGGTAAGAGCGCGCCTGGGGAAGGGGTGAGGTGGGGTCCAGGGCAGAGCTGGGGTGGTGGTCTGCCGCGACATCCCCGTTCGTTCTTGTATTCAGCACATACCTCCTGAGTGTTGGGAGGCTACTTGGGAACAAGGCAGGCAGACCCCTGTTCCCAGGGAGCTGGGGGTTAGGGGTATAAACGTGTATCGGGAGCCGGGACGATGGTGGGCAGGGAAGAGATAGTGGAGTGCCGAATTCAAAGGAGGGCTGAGGGCAGGCCTCTGTGAGGACCAGTCAGTAGGCTGAGGAGGACGGGGCCCAGGGGCAGGGGGTCCGGGAGCCGCACTTCTCTCTTGCGGGCGGGCGGGGGCTCTGCTCCGGTGCTCCCTGCCGGTGAGGTGGCTTCTTGCCCGTCCCCTTGGGAAGCTCCCTCCAGATCCGAGCTCCTGGCCGGCCTCATCCTGGCCTTTCTGTCTCAGAGGCTGTTCTGTGTTTGGCAGGCACCCCCTACCCCCGAGACCTGCCTGGGGCCATCCCACCCCCCATGTCGGCGGCCCACCAGCTGCAGGCCATGCACGCCCAGTCGGCGGAGCTGCAGAGACTGGCCATGGAGCAGCAGTGGCTGCACGGACACCCGCACATGCATGGTGGTCACCTTCCGAGTCAGGAAGATTATTACAGGTGAGGAGGGGCTGGGAGGGAGGCCAGGCTCCCACCTCCCCCACCTGTGGGTCCCCCACCAGGGTCAGCGGTGTGGAGGCTGCCCCGGGCATCCGGGCCCTCCAGCTGCAGGCCTACCCAGGCTTGACGCTGATTACTTCTTCCTTTTTTTTTTTTTTTTTTTCCACCCCCTCTTTCCAGTCGACTGAAGAAGGAAGGTGACAAGCAGTTATAAGTTATTTATTTGTTAACGCTGGCTGTGGAAACCCCAGTTCTTGGGGGAGAAACAGGACTTTTTACATACAATAGGAGCTGCAAAAGCAAAAAGAATATCTTCTAAAGATTTCTTTATATATTTAAAAACCCCACAACTAAAAACGTATCAGCATACTAGTGTTCGTTTGTAGAGAGGATTCCTTGAGACTGGTTTGGGTCTCCCTGCATGACAGTCCCCCAGAAACTTAGTGAGGCCTGGACTGGACTGAACATTCAGAAAACTCCCCTGCAATCTTGGGGTTTGGCTTTAGTTTTCTTTTCCTTCCTTGATTTCTTCAGTAGGTGCTAGAATCCAGCTCACACCCTTCACTGTGCGTGCAGACACACTCAGTTGCGTGTGTTCCAAAACCCACAAGGTTGCCAGATAGGCAGCGTATGAGTTTGGAATCCAAGAGCTGTAATTTTTAAAAAATCTTTTATTTTAATACATTGTAGGAAATCTTCATAATTTGAGGAAGTTCTGCGCATGGCTTTTTACGTCTGTAAATAAATAATTTTAGAACAGCCTTTTTTTTCTTCCATAAACTACTATTCTGATCTATTTTTTCCAGCCATGTCACTAATTGTGAATTCCTACCAGCTGTTGACAGAATACAGAGTTGATTTTTTAATAAAAAGTTATATATAATTATCCCTTTAATTAAAGGGAACAGATGGGCGTTACTAGTTACAAACGGGCAAACGCTTGGGACTAGGTTTGGGCGCAGCAGGGAGCAGCCAGGGGTTTGCAGGGACAGTGTTACAAACCGTTTCTTTGTTGTGCTGCTTTGGTTTTCACTTCTGTCTGTTCCCAGCCTGTGCTTTGCCAGCGGTGCAGACATCTGTTAGCTTGAACCTCTCATCTTGCACCAGGAGCGCAGGAGTTAAATGTCCCCCATTCTGTCTCTGAGGGATCGAAAGCACATGTTTCTGTGTGTCAGATTGTAGATTTCCTTATAGATTTCTCTGCACACGCATTTGATTGTCCTGAATGAACTGCCTTTTTTAACATTAACTTGGACAATTTCATAAACAAACATTCTAGAAAATCCAAGAAAACGATTCCCTGCGAGTCACTCAGCACATATGCTTGCCAAAGGGATCTGTTAGAAATCTGCTTTGTCGTGCGTGTCGTCGTTTGGATCTTCTTGTGGTGAGGCCAGGCCATCCTTGTCACGGCCCGAGGCTGCTTTGGAGTGAGGGAGATCCCGGAGTTGGTCCGGCTGCGGGTGGCGGCCTGTGTGTTACCCCAGGAACAGGGACCCACGTCGGACAGGGAGACACTTGGCGTCCCGCTCTTCCTCCCGGAAGCAGGACGGGGGTCACAGCCGTGGACGTGGAGTGAGAGGCAGCTCCACCTGGGGGCAGGTGGCCCAGAGAGCCCGCCTCGGCTTTCTGAGTTGCCCGCGAGCTGCATTTTCTCCAGAGCAGAGGGTGGGGAAGTTGGAAGGACATTCTGCACCTGTTGATCACGCTTTCTGCCAGGACGTGACCTTTTCTGTTCCTCTTCTCTCAGCCCTTTGGGGGCTCTTTCTGCCGTGGTGCGCGGAGTTCCCGCCTGGGGGTCAGTGGACGTGGAGCGCGTCTAGGACCGGAGCCACAGAGGGGGCGGGACGAGAGGCTGGCGCTTTGACCCAGAAACCAGCAGGCAATAGCTCAGATTCAGGTTCCGGATTCACACTTGCCTCAAGGGCATTTCCAGTGTCCACTAAAGCCACGTTCGGTTTCCGTTGGGACAGATAGAGGATGGTTTTGTCTGTTGAAAATGTTCGTAGGTTTTTTCTTTCGTTTTCTCTCATTCCATTTCTGCCTTAACTTTAGCTCCTTGGGGGGAGGCAAGCTCAGATGAACACTTTGTCATCGCTTGAGTGGCCGCGTTGGCCAGGGGCGTTTGTGTCCCCGGGGCTAGTGACGTGCCATCAGGGCGGGCTCCGCTCTGCGGCCTCCACGCCTCTGAGCCGGGCCCCTTCCTGCTGGACTCGGGCGCTCCTGCTGCCCCGGCTCCTGCACGGAAGCCCCCGCCTGCTTTGCTCCCTTTGGGTGGAACGCGACGCCTCCTGCCCAGTTATCCTCCTTTCTCTCCTCTCTCGTCCATTTCCAAAGAAGAGAGAGAGTTGAAGTACTTGGAAGTCTGTACTTGAAAACTGTCTGAAGGCGTTTTCTCCTTAGGTTTTGGTTTTCTCCCCACGTCCCCAGGTGAAGCACTGAGATTCTTCCATTTAAAAACCCACAACCCGAAATCCTCACCTGGTCAACTGCAGCGTGTGTCGGAGGCCCCAGACCTTCACGGTGTCTTTGAAGCCCGACCCCTTGGTCTCCTTTTGGGTTTCCTCCCTTTGTTTGGAGTTGTTTTGCTTTTCCGTGTTTTATGTGTATCTTGTTCACTGTCGTCGGGTTGAGCTTCACTTCGCTGTGGCAGCAGCAGAGCGGAGTGTGCATTCTGATTTGCTACGTTTATATATATCTTGAAGCTAAATGTATATATGAGTAGTTTGCCATGAGATAACACAGTGTAAACAGAGTAGACACCCAGAAATTGTGACTTCTGTGTTCTCTCCATCTGAGTATTTTGTAATTTTTTTGAAATATTTGTGGACATAAATAAAAACAAGCTACACTACAGCGGCTGCGTGTTCTCTGGTGGACTGCGTCTCATCCCTGCGGTGGGCGGGGGAGGCGTATTGGCCGTTGTTCTGACCTGGGTCTCCCCGGGTGCGGAGGCGCAGGGGGATGGTTTGGTTCTCCGCGTTGCCAGCACACTGCTTACCCTCCGAAACAGCTTCCAGAGAGCCCCGTCTGCATCGTCTGGGGGGAAGGGGCTCTCTGGCGGGTACACCGCCCTCGCGGGGAGGCTTTAGCTTGCTGACTCGGGACAGTCAGGACGTGCAGTGGCTCCCCAGGCAGTGGGCATTCAGTGCCCATCCGTGGGCATTGATGAATGGGCATTCATCAACCGGGGTGATGGCGTTGGGACCAGAACGCCCCCTCCTCACTCCTCCCCGTGCCGTTCGACCCGCACCTCTAATTTGTGGACACCCTCCAAGGCGCGTGGGCCTGTGGCTCCTTCTCTGCCGAGGAGAGGTCTGAGCCACCAGCCAGGACAGTGGCCTCCTGCCCCTGGCCGCGCCTCCTGCCTGTCCCCTCTCTGCCTCTCGCCGAGGCCTGCCGGTACCCCCAGCCCACCTTCAGCAGCTGAGGTGCCCTCCAGGTTGAGGATGCCTCCAAGCCCCATGGGGGAATCTTACCCAGTGACAGCGCACCGGGTCACCTGCAGGTTGTGCGTGTGGCCACGAGGGGGCAGCAGTCACCAGGTTGGGTTCGCGGCATTTCCTGAAGCTTCGAGACTGCCGTTGGAAATTGATATGTGCGACTCTGTGTCTGGGGTCTGGCCGTGATGATGGAACGTGAGCAGCCCCGAGTGCTCATTGTTAGTAAACGGCCTCAAACCAGCCAGGCTCCGTGCGCCCTGTGGTGAAGGCCTGGGGGGGCGGCACGTGTTAGGCACCACCTAATGTAGGGCATGAGAAAGCTTTGCCAACCGGAAGGGCGCAGGTGGCATACCCATCAAGGGCCCTAGAGGCACTTCCGTGCCCTCCAACAGCAGGAGCCCTGCTGGGCAGTTTGGGTAGTTGGGGGAACAAAGTGAGGGCCGTGCAGGCGCCATGGGAGGCACATGTGACTGTCGTCATGAGTCACGGATGAGAAGGTGGGATGGGGCAGTGGGGCGAGTGGGTGGAATCCAGGTGCCACCTCTGCTGGGCTCTTTTTTTTTCTTTTTTTTAATTTTTATTGGAATATAGTTGCTTCACGATGTTGTGTTTCTGCCGTACAGCAAAGTGAATCTGCTGTGCATATACATATTTCCCCTCCTAGTTGGATTTCTTTCCCATTTAGGTCACCACAGAGCACTGAATAGAGTTCCCTGAGCTGTACAGTAGGTCCTTATTAGTTATCTGTGTTACACATGGTATCAGTAGTGTATAGGGCTGTCTCTCATGTAGACTGTGCCCTTTATGAAGCTGAAGTTTTCAGTAGGTAGGTGGACGGACCCTCGGCCTGGGCACGGTGGCTCAGCCCCTCTGGTTCCCTGCAGCGTGGACTCAGAAAGTGGCACTTGGCAGGGCTGGGTTCAGGGCTGCCGCTTGGGTCCTTGTCCGTGGTAAGTTCAGGTGAACGGGGCACGTCACTTAGGCAGCACCGGCGTAAGTCAAGGCCACTTATCTGCAGGGCGAGGATACACAGCAGAGAGATCAGCAGTGACCTTCCGAGAAGACATCAGATTCCAGGGCTGCGTGCACAGCTGTGCAATCGTGGACACAAAACAGCTGCTGAGGGAGGGCCAGGGTTGTGTGCTTCTGCCTGGACACACTCGGGGACCCTGCATCTGAGCCGCGAACACTTTGCCAACCTCAGGCGAGACCCAGCGAGGTGGGAGGGCACCAACACAGACCCCAGATACCACCCTCGGCCTCTCCCGGCTAACCCGGTCGGTGCAGGCGTGTTCCTGAACTCAGAGCTATGGAACCAAAACAGGACCAGTTAGCCAGACACCTGGGGTCAAGCGAAGGGGCCCCAAGACCAGTGCGTGGGTCTGTCCTGCACTGGAGCTCCGAGCAGGTCCTTCCCAGGGGCCTGTGGGGACACTGAAGGATGGGGGCCCTCGGCCTCCCTGCCCCCTCCCAGGGAGGGTCAGCCAGATGAGCCTGCAGGGTAGGCAGCCGCTGCAAGTGGCTGTCCAGCTGGGCCCGTTGCGGCTACAGGCTCGAGTGGGCCGTCACTGGAGTCCTGGCGCTCGGGGTTGGGCCTGGTGGGGCTACAGTTACCGTTGTCGTGGACGGAGCAGCCCGGCCTTCCCCCTGGGACTCGCCTGCCCTCACTGGGTGTTCTGTCCTGCGTTGTGGGCCCTCGGGGGGCTCAGTATCTGAGGGGTCCTTTCCCCGGGTCCTCGCAGGGCTCTCAGCTGCTTCAGCGAGATTCCCCGCCGTGTGTAATTGTTTCTTCTTGGTCTCTCGGGGCCCCCAGGCTGAAGAAGATGCCCGTGCATCGCCCCGACCCAGCTCTGTGCTTCCACGGGCACCCCGCTGCCCCCCTACCCGGGCACCTCGTTCCTGGACCACGTTCCAGCATGGGGGGATGCGTGTGCTCCTTTCCTGTTTGCTGGATGAATGAACAGGCCCCGCAGAGGAAGTTGCCTTGGTGCACTGTCCAAGTGTGCTACTGAGTTACAGGCGCGGATGAGCAGCTAGAAGTGACTTCAGCCCCATCCGGGGATCTGGCCCCTCTGCTGTGGCTCCTGGAGTGACCCCTCCCTCCCCTTCAATTTTCTTAGTCCTGCACCCCACCCCACCCCCAGTCCCCAACTATGCCTGCTACAGGATCTCACAGCCCTTCTGGCTCCAGTCCTGGGCAAAGAGTTTTGGGTGAGATGGGGACAGCTGCTTTACGACTGTGACCTCCGTGAACCCCTCGGGTGTGGACAGCCAGTGCTGCGAATGAGATTAAAAATAGCACTTTAGGGCACGTCCCTGGTGGTGCAGTGGTTAGGAATCCGCCTGGCAATGCAGGGGACACATGCCGCGGAGCAACTAAGCCCGCGCATCACAACTACTGAGCCCGCGTGCTGCAACTGCTGAAGCCTGCGCGCCTAGAGCCCGGTGCTCCGCAACGAAAAGTAGCCCCCGCTCGACGCAACTAGAGAAAAGCCCGCGCGCAGCAACGAAGACCCACCGCAGCCAAGAAAAAAAAAATCACTTTAATAAAGGCACTTCTTAGTAGCCCCTTTTGGCCCAGGGAGAATCCCTGAGGCCGGCAGACTGTCTTAGGGCCAGTTTCTTCTGTCTACCTGACCACTGCTTGTCACTCCCAGGTCCCCTCCACTCCCCTTATTCGTTGCACGGGCTCTGCTGCAGGTCCTGCCCCAGAGATGTGAAACTCGGTCCTCACTGACATACCCAGTCCTGGACACCAGGTGGCAGTGTCTCCAAAGCCCAGGCGCCATCCCTCTGTGTCCACCAGCCCGCCTGCCCCCCCTGCCCCCCATGACATCTGCAGCTCAGGCTGCAGAGAACAGTCAGGGTTCCCCCAACCCCTGAGGGTGGGGTGGGCACAGCCCAGGCGTGGATGTTACAGTGAGGGACAGACGCTCTCGCCCCCGTGCTAGCTTGTACACAGAAGGCCCTCGGTAAATCTTCGATGGGACCCACGACGTACCCTCAGCCCGGATGATTTCCAAGCATCGTGGCCCCAGGATCCCCCAGCCCTGAAAAGTCCCCCTGAGCTACTGCTGCCCTGGGTGCCCCGAGTGTCCAGCCCCCAACGCAGGACACCTGCTCCTCTCCTCCAAGTCTTCCAGCAGGAGGCTTCTCAGTGCCCTCGACCTCACAGCCAGGAAGAGGGCACAGCACACAAACACACCTGAGAGCAGGGAGAAGCCGGGGCGCTTCTGTCTGTTGTGGCAGATCCCAGGGAAGCCAGCTCCGTTCCCTAGAAACCTGTGGCCCTGTGTGATGGGTGTGGGGACACCTTCTCACCCAGGCCCCGTATCCCAGCCCATGGTCCGGCGCTCGTCCACAGCCTCGGAAGCCAGAAATCAACCCGATGATGGCTGTGGTTTCACCCTGGGTTCGCAGTGCCATGCATAGCATGGCCCAGGGGCCAGCGTGCTCCCTCCAGAGGAGCCTCAAGGAACAGGGTTGACCTTCAGGTTCACGGAAGGGAAGGTCAGGTGTGGATTCACGATGCGTGGCATGGTCCTTGTCTTGTTTTCAGTGGTCTTTGTTTTAGTCTCATCCCGGGACCACAGAGCAAAGGTCTCCCTCCCTGTCCTCTGTCCACAGATGGAACCCCGCGCTCCCTCGGGGCGGACTTCGGGGGAGCAAGACCCAGGAGGCCACGGCCAGGCAGGAGGGTGGGCAGCCAAGGCCACGGGAAGGGCCCGGGGGGCTCAGAGGCAGGTCGGGGGTCAGACTTGTGGGGCAGGCGCATGACCCTGTGGGAGCTGGGCCAGCACTTAGTGCTCGTCTCAGGGCCCAGGTCCTCCTTCCCAGCAGAGGGAGGAGCTGTACTTAGCCCCCCACGGGCGAGCGGCCGTCCCTCTCATCACCATCCTCACAGCTTGAGTTTTAAGTCAAGAGAGTGGTTCTCTGAGATGTGGAAATCAAGCGGCTATGGCTCTTGGTGAGTCCCGGGCCTCCTGGCTTGGATCCTGGGTTGTGTCCATGGCCACCTGCTGCAGACAGACCGGAAGGTCAGGGCAGCTTTTTGGAGCCAGGCTGATGCTCTGCTCAGACCACTGGTCCCGAAGAGTGCCTGACTCAGAATGGATTCTTACGAAAGAGAGGCTGACGACAACCCTTCCCTCGTGAGAAAGGGTTCTTCGTTTACTGACAAAGTTCTATGAAGAGTGCCCAGGGTTCGGCAAGCCAAGAGTGAGAAGGGAGCCTCCCATTGGTCATCTTTCTTGCAGATTTGACAATTCCAGGCAAAAACAACCCAGGCCAAGGACAGCCATGCAACACCACGTTTTCTAGAAAATCCAAAGGTCTTCTAAAGCAATATAAATGTGGGGAGGATGAGTCCGGGGTCCCAGAGAAAGCATGGGACTTAAGGAAGCCCAAAGGGGCTGTGTGACTTTAAAAAGTCACCAAACCTCTCTGTGCTTCACCTACACATAGAGCGGGGTATGATGAGACCTGCCTCACTTACCTCGTGACCACGAACGGTAGAATGACATGATGTTTACCGAGTGAGTCCATGGGGAAAGGCCTTACTGATCTCAAGCAGGGCGGGCTGCTCAGAGGAGGTAGAGTTTTAGAGGGATCTTAGTCGATGAATCGGAAATCGATGAGCAGGAAGGAGGTAGAAGGACTTCACCCACGGGAAGAGCACGAGCTCAGGCAGAGTCTGTCTGGCTGAAGAGGGCTGGGTGGCTGCCGCTGCACAGAAGGTGGTGGCCTCAGGGAGATGGGCGGGGCCCAGGTTGGGCGTGAGTAGCTTAGACCAGGTTTCTTAGGCCCTGGGGAGCTATGGAAGGTGCTAAGAGGGAGGAGAGGGGCTCAGACCTGTTTGCAGCTCCCCCAGCACAGGGTGGAAGATGGACGGTGAGGGCAGACTGGAGACGAGCTCGTGGACCAGGGAGGGGGCGGGGAGGAAGGGCCTGGACCCCAGGGGCCCCACGGGAGCCCCCTCCGCTCCAGGAGGGCAGGAGACAGTGGCTGAAGTGGGTCTGGGGGAAGCGTGGATGAGGTGAGAAAGCTGTGGCCCATGTGGGGAGGTGGCCAAAGTCCCCTGCAGAGGGCTGTGGTTTTTGCACCCAACTCTCCCTAACTGGTCAGGACAAGATGGTGAGACACGTTAGCTGCCCATAAACCAGACTCTCCTCAGGGGCTGGCAAGGGGCCGGGACGCCTGTTGCTTGTTTGGGCCTTCTGGTCAGTGTGTCCTGTGTGTCCCCCAAACATCAGGACCGTGCAGTGAGGGTATGAGTGACCAGGGCCCAGTGCAGCGGGTACGACGGTGACTGGGCGCACCCCCCTCCCCGCTCGGCGTGCACGATACGGGGAAAGGACCCGCCCGGGTGCACCAGGAAGGGGCCCAGCCAGCTCGCGGTGTCCACTGATGGAAGATGACGAGAAGCCCCGTGGCGAAGGATCTCGACACCCGCAAGAAGTCAGAGGCTCATCCAGGTCCATAAACAAGCACTGGAAGATGGTGGGCACGGGTGGGCGGGTAAAGTCCAAGGGCAGGATGGGCGTTCACCAGGGACATCGGCTCCACCTTCTGCAGTTCCCACCTTACGGGGCATTTCACAATCTGAGCTTTTGGTCCCTTGAACACACCCAGCCCCATTCTCCCTGGAATAGCTCTCTCCCGACCCCATCACGCATCCTCCTACCCTTCTTGTGTTCTTCCCAGCACTTGGCATCATTCTCAGGCCTAGAAGTCAGTGTATTGTCTGTCTCTCCTCCTGTCACATCAGCTCCATGAGGCAGAGCCTTGATGCTCACAGTTGGGTCCCCAGAACCTACCACTGCCTGCCACTCCCAGGGCCCTTGATGAGTATCTGCAGGGTGGATGGATGGATGGATGGACGGATGGATGGATGTGTGAATGGATGGATGGATGGATGGATGGATAGATGGATGGCTGGGTGGATGAATGGACGGGTGGGAGAATGAATGAATGAATAAGTGAGTGACTGAATGGGTGTGAAGTCTTCTGACCCAAAAGCATCGTCTGCTCTAACTCTGTTCTGGGAAGCAATGTACCGTTAGACAGGCTCTCTGCACGCCAGCACTGTGGACATTTGGGGCCGGATCATTCTTTGCTGTGTGTGTGGTCACCCTGCGCACTGTAGGGTGTTTACAGCCTCCCAGGCAGCAGCAAAGTTGTGACAACCCAAAATATCTTCAGACGTTGCCAGGTGTCTTCGGGGCAGGGGGTAGGGGTGGGAGTTGGGGTGCAAAGCTGCAGCTGGTAATATAGATAGATATATATATCCATAAATGATACAGCCCCCTCCCCAAGTCCCCGTGGCGAGTGGCTCAATCCCCAGGTGACCTCTCACCCCTCGGGGAGCCACACTGGAAACCGTAGGCTTTGCTGCTGCCGTTTATTGATTTACCACATATATACATCCCGTCAGGAAACCCGTCACGCCTCCATCCACCAGGGCCCTGTGGGTTTCCGCCGGCTGGCCTGCTCCCGACCCAGGCCCAGGCTCGAGGCCGAAGCCATGGCTCTGGACGTCAGACATTCAGCAGGAGGGGCCGGTGCTCCTCGGCGGTGGCAGCATCACTGGGAGGGATTTCGTAGACGACAAACAGGGAGGAGTACAAGCAGCCCAGGAAGGACACCAGGCTGGAGAAGTACATCACCCCGTTGGCGCTGCCCACAGCCGAGGTCAGAGGCCCTAGCACCAGGGACACCAGGATCTGGGCCAGGAAGTACTGGCAGCTCAGCAGGGAGATGTCCACGCCCATGCCCCGCCGGGTGCCGTCGGCACTGGACCCTGCAAACTGACCAGAGATGTGCGTCAGCCGGACCAGGCCCCCTGCAGCCCTGGGACCCAGCACCCATGCCCAGCAGCTTACGTCCTCCGGGCCCCACGTGATAATATTTGTGTTCTGAGATGACGACAAGAAAAGGAACCCGCGGCCAGCAGGGGCTGGCACAGCCTCTTCCCGGTCTCCCACCTCTAAAGGAGATGCAGGGCCTGCCGGCCCGGCCCCCTCCGCTCCAGCTCCGCCCTCTCTGAACCCTTGTCCCTACGACGCCTGTCGTGCTCAGAGATCCCAGGGTCTACAGCGCTGCTCCTCTGGCCTGTGGCCTCCACCTTGGACGTCAGGCTCCCTCCGCCCCCAGCCAGCACCACACTGGGGACAGAGGTGACACGTGGTCTCTGAGCAGAGCTGCCAAGTGGCAGCGGGAGTGACTCTGCCCCCAGCACAGGCCACCTGCACCCCGCGGACCGCGGCTGGGTGCCACCCGGGGTCCCGCCCAGCCCGGCCCCCCTCCCAGATGCAGCTGTGCTCCCCTCTGGGATGCCGGACAACTCCCGCCCCGCCGAGGCTGTGTTCCCACGAATTGGTGTCACGTGAGTCCTGGGGACACCCGCCCAGCCCGTGGGGGCCACCGCCATGGGAGGTCGCAGGGGAGCCCTGGACCCGCAGCCCAGCGGAGACCACGTGTCCAGAAGACTTGACGGGCAGCAGAAGCCCGAGCCTTCCAGCGGGGTCGAGTGGCCCAAGGCCCCACGTCCCCTCCCGCGGGGCAGGGCCGCCCTCCGCCGAGAACCAGCACGTCCGCGTACCCCGGTGAAGGGGGCTCCCGGGAGGTGACAAGGGGGACAGTGCGCTCAGGTCACAGCCTGAGCACCGCCCAGGGGGAGAGTCAGCCCCCGGGGCCAGGCCTGGGGGAGGCGCCAGGGGCCCGGAGTTAAAGGGGCTGTGGGAAAGGCAGCCGTCAAGGTGGTCTTTTAGTGCCGTATTGTAAAGCCTCAAAGTCACTGCCAAAAATCTACGATGGGAGCGTTATTCGGCCACAAGAAGGAAGGCGGTAGGGACCCACTCATACACAGGGTGGATGAGCCTCGAAAACGTGAGGCTGGGAGAAGCCAGACACACAAGGCCACCTATCACGTGATCCCATTGACGGGAAGCGTCCAGGGGAGCGGAGGGCTGGAGGGGTGATGGCCAATGGGGAGGGGGCTCCTCTTGGGGGTGACGAAAATGTTCTAGAATTGATGGTGTGAATACACTAAAAGCCACTGAATCGTACACTGGAAATGGGCGAACTGTGTGGCCTTGTGGTGACTTCTGCCTCAATAAAGCTGTTAAGGGAAAATCCAGCCTGAACAAAATACCAAAATTTGACCTAAAGACGGGATCTGTTTTCCTTTAGCCTCAGACGCCACCAGGACTCGGCTCAGCCCTGTCCCTTACCCTGTCTTTAAGTCCCCGATCTCTCGCTCAGTGTGGATTTTTGGCATTGATGCTCATTTTCACAAAAACCACATTCACGAATTATTGACCTCGACCGCTGAGTTTTTGGTGCCCACATGCCCCCAGCTGACCCCAAAGCCCCGCAGAGCCCTCTCCTTGCGGCTCTCCCAGCGCCCCCAGTTCCCTGCGCGAGCAGCTTCCTGCCGGGGTTTATGCTCTGCCGGTGCGTCCTGATCGTCTTCCCGTTTGAACGGGGCCCCGAGCTGTGCAGCGGGTCCCGGGACCCTGCTCAGGTGGAGAGTCACCTGGACGTGGGGCCCGAAGCAAGAAGGCCGGCACTCACCTGCTTGCTTTGGTAGTAATCGCACAGCAACGAGTAGGGCAGGGTGCACAGGGTGGAAAACAAAATCCCGTAGGTGATGCAGAGGGACAGAACCACGTAGAGGTTCCTGGAAAGGGTGGCAAGCCCAGTCCCCAGGCCGAAGGCCAGGTAGGCGATGAAGTACAGCGTGCGGACACTGAGGTGCTCCTCCAGCTTCTCCAGAATAGCTGCGACCCAGAGAGGAAGGTGAGCGACGCCCCGCCTGGGGCCCCAGGCCGCCCGCCAGGCTGGCAGGCAGCTTGCCCCTGACCGGGAGACCCGATCGGGGGCCCCAGGGAGCTAAGGGACCACTGATGGGGTCGTCTGGATGGGTGGCAGGGCCTGGGGTGGCCCCCTGCACACCCAGGGGAGGCCCCCAAGTGCTGCAGCAGGTGAAGGGGTCTTTGGGTGGAAAGATCAAAGAGGCTCTAGAGTTTAGGGTTTGCGGCTGAACCCTGAGTTCTTGCACAAATCGTAGTGCTTCTGTCACTTTCCTAACACAAGGACACTGACAGCCCCACCCTGGCCGGCCAGTGTCTAAGGGCCCTGAGGGGCCTGGCAGCTCGGGTTCCGCATGACATCCCTTTCCGGAGTCAAATACCCCGGGGCCACTTCCCCACGTCCTGGTGCCACCAAACACCCAGGCCCGCCGGGGTCCGCCAGCGAAAGCCAAGAAATTCCTTCTTAATAATGTGGTCCCTCGACCTCCTACAAAAGTCATGGTCCTGACTGTGGGGCTGGAGCTTGCTAACGGGGTCCACAGTCTGCAGCCGTCAGCTTGAGTCTGGGCTGCAGCCTGTTTTTGTACCACCCGGAGCTAAGAACAGTTTTCACATTTTTAAATGTTTAAAACAAGTCCAAAGAAGACAGATCTTTTGTGGCGCATGGAAATCATACAAATCCGAATCCCGGGCACATCAGCGAAGTTCCACTGGAGCTCACCCTGTGTGCTCATCACGCCTCGTCTGCCTCGAGGGCAGCGCCAGGTCGCCCCACCGGAGCCTCTGGCCGGAAAAGCCAAGAGGCCAGACTCTCTGGCCTTTTACTGAAAACGTGGGCGGACCCCTGAGATGAAGCCTGGGGGCTGTGCGCCGCCAGCTAGGCCACCACTGGGATGCCCCAGAACCCACAGGCACTCAGCACAGCGTGCTAGGTCCGTGGGGCACGCAGAGTCAAACCTCAGGGTCATCTCGGCCTCCTCGCACCCATCCCACGTGTTCCACAGCCTCACTCTAGCTGCACCCCCGGTCAAACCTGCACCCTCCCTCCCTCTGGACCAGCCACCATGAGAATCGACATGGGAAGGATGGGGTAGGGGTGGCAGGTGGACGGCACACCCCCCGGGAGTGACCTCGTGGTTTGTCCCTGGGCCCCCACGTGTCCCTCGCTTACGGGCCTGACACCCCGCCCCATCCCAGCCAGCTGCTTACTCAGGGCCGTACACACGCCCGTCCCCACCAGGCCCTGCCCCGCCGCGCAGCACCAGGCAGCGTCCCCAGCTGACCCCTGACGACGGGTCACTGGATAACAGAGAAAAAAACAGCGCTGTCTCCCCCCAAATTGGGATGCTGTATCTGCAGCTGGAAAGATACAACCTTCCTTCATTGAATGGGTACCAGCCACCCAGCCCAGGGGCCATTATCACTCCCACGGAGGCCCCGCCCCGCTGAGCCCAGCCCACCGGTACCTGAGTAGAAGGCAGCGCTGAAGGCGTAGATGCACATCCCCCAGCAGCCCACGGTGACCCCGCTGTTGTATTTCTGATACGCTTCCGACGTGTGCGGGGCCTTGGGGTCCCCCTGAAATACCACCTCGCCCATGAAGTCCGTGTAGAAGAGAAGCATCCCCTCGAAGGAGAGCCACCCTGGGAAGGGGGAAGGGCTGGTGACGCTGGGCAGGCGCTGGCCCGTGGCCCCTCCTCCGCCCGCAGGTGGTTTTGACCGATGGTTGTCAATTCAAAACTTAAAGAAGGAATTACCTATAGCTTCACCACGCAGACATGACTTTACCGCTGTTAAAATTTTGTAGGTTTCCTACCCGTCTTTTTAAAATATATATTCTTATAACATAGGCTCTGCCGCGTGAAGGTTTTGTATTCTATTCTTTCTCTGAACGTTATTGCCAGGAGGAAAGCTAACCCTCAGCTCCTCCTGTTTCCCCCTCCTCTGCAGGGGAGGCGAGAAAATGCCAGTGGGGCTCCAGCCACAGTGCGGGGGCAGGGGTCACCCGTTTACCTGGGAGAAATACGTTAGGAAGGGCAAGTGTTGATAGAGATCTAATTTGCTCTGTTACCGAGAAAACCACAGCACTCCTTCCTCTGATTTCCACGTGCATTTCCTCTTTTATAGAGGAAGGAGGTGATATTTATGGGGTCTCTTGAACCCCAGTAATTATCATGCATGCTCCCTATGCCATTAAATATTCATAAACAGCCCCATCTTAATGGCAGCAAAATACTTCACAGTGTGGGTCCATCTTCCCATTGTTGGACATTTACCCTTTCCCCCATCCCAGTCTTTGGCTATCATGAGTCGTGCTGTGACAAATACCTCGCACGTGTATTCGTGATAAAACCTCGGACTACATCCTTGCAAAGAACACCAAATAGGTAGGATCTCTGGGATAAAGGTGATGGGCATTTTTAAGATTTTTGCCTGTTGCCAAATTGCCTCCTAGAGGGTCATTCTGATTTACATCCCACAATGTTTGAGAGCCTAGATTATCTCAGATTCCTCATCATCCTCAGACGGTCAACAACCCAACAGCAAAGAGACACCGAAGGGCACGGAACGCAAGTTGGGGCTTCTCGGTAGTCATTCGAAAGCCGAGCCCGTGAACGTGAGACCAGCCCCAGACGTGTGTGTCTGTGTGTGTTTACGTCTCAGCTCTAAGCGTGAGGGGTCCAAACTGGCTTAAGACACAAGTCCCACTAGTGGGAAAGTGATGCCCCCCTTAATTGTGAGTTGCCCGAAGAGCTTTTGGTCCTGAGGATCTGGGCTCCGTGGAGACCCGGCTCTTCCTGGAGAAAAGCCCTCCCCGCGGCCCCCCCGCCCCGCCCGTCAGCCCCTGGTGATGCCTGGGGAGGCCGAGTGGAGGGGAGAGGCCTCCAGGCATCCGGAGCCTTGCCCCTACCCGCAGGGCCACCCGAGGGGGGCAGGACACGCGGGAGGCTTCGCCGCGAGCTCACCCAGGAAGTGGTTGAGGCAGAGGTGCCGCAGGGCCTTGGGCATGTTGCAGATGGTGAAGCAGAGGTGCCTCATGGACGGCGGCTGCCCCGACGGCTCCCTGGGGCCCGTCAGCTCACTCTCGTATTTCACGCCATTCAGTAAAATATTGGCCACCTGAAAGGGAAGCCCCCAAAAGTTCCTCCTCAGTGCATCAAACCCCAGGCACCCCTCGGAAGCGTGTGTTTTGCTTCGATGAGAAAGTGAATCAGAAACACAAACCCAGAGGCTGGGAGGGTTTGTCTTCCTGGGCGGTGAGAACTGGACACCAAACACCACCCGAAAGAGAGAAATGACTTTAAGGCGTCTCTTCAGAGACGGAAGCGGCTGAGAATCGAATCTCCCTTCGCGGTGCCTGCCTTTGGGCCACAGAGAGTAAGCTAAGACCTTGCCAAACGTGGAATACGTTTGAAAGAAAAGAAATACGGGTCAGTTGAAATTCAGACATTACGAAGTCTCATCTTTTCTGTAAGAGAGGATGTAAAAGACTGATTCCAAGGTGACTGGGCATCTGGACAGGTGGACTCCTACCTATACAGGGGTTAGGGTGGCCAACAGAGCCCGTGCAGGGAGGGAGCCGGGCACCCAGGCAGCTCCACGTCACCAGCATCTGTCAGGGCAACGCCATCGCCAAATACGCTCACTGGCTCAGTTTGCCGCCTGTTCCCGGGGTGACAAGGCCTTGCCCCACCGTGGCCCCGCCTGGGCTGGGGGTGCAGACAGCAGCCAGGTGAACGGATGCCTTTGGGAGCTGGACGTCTCAAGAGAGGAGAAGGTGCCTCACTCTGGGTCCACGCGGGAGCTTGTGCTGGGTCGGCACCTGGACGTTCCGGGTGGGTGAATGAAAAGGAAGGGAACAGCCCACGATGCCGGTTCCAAGGGCAGCTGCGTCAACAGAGCTTGTCACCCACAGCTGCCGGAGGACGACTTCGACCGACACCTATGTCCCCACTGAGCCCAGATGTGTTCATATTTAGCTCATGAACTTTACTTTCCTCCAAAACTGATTCGAAAACGGAAAGTTTTGAAAGGATTAAGAAGAGATTTTTCAACCAGAATTTAAGGACTGTATCTAGAAGCCAGGTGGAATTTCGGGAAACAGGACAGGATGACCCAGTATTGACAAAAGACTTGATGAACTGCTCTGCTATCCTTAGGAATGAGGATGACATGCCCTTGACCCGAGCAATTAGAGAAGTGGCTTTCCTTTGCCAAGGTTGGGATTCCTTCCGGTGATTTTCAGTTCTTCAGACGCTTTCCAGATCTGAGCTTGTGGATGCTGCCCACGGGGACCCGGATGCTTCCCTGCAGGACTGGCGCCCACCTGTGCAGAGCGCTTCCTCGAGATGGGATGACATTGAGTTCAAGACACGACAGAAGTGGCCCTAAGACCGGCTCGCCGTAACACAAAGGAGGCGTGGTTAAGCTTCAAAAATTTAACAACGAAGCGAACATGCGTGGCCACCTCCCAATGTCAGCCTCCCATGAAGTCAGGGGGTCTTCCCAGGCACGGGAGTGCGGGTGGGGCTGTCTGACGGAGGGTCGGGCCGGCAGAGCGGGGCCTGCTTCACGGGAGACGCGGCCACGTGGCAGCCGTGTCCAAGGGGCGTGTCCAGGTCACCCGCCTTCAGAACTGTGCCTCTGGGGGCCTGTGAGGGCTGAACAAGGGTCATAGGCTTCCTGCTCAGGAAACTCCATCCCCTGGATGACCCTGAGGGCAGGGAGGCCCTCACATCTACTTTAAATGAGCGTAACTCTCTTTAATATGAAGTAGTCTCTTCCAAGATCACGGACTCTGAAAGCAGCTAAAATCCCACATGTCAGTTTGTGGCCTTCCAGCCAATCCTACATACAACACAGACAGCCTTCCGGAAGGTTCTTTTCTTCCCAGAACATGCCTGCGCCCTTTGGGATCCGGAGTATCGACAGCCTCTGGGCTGGTTGGTTAAGGTTGCCCACCTGGGGAGGGAAGGAGGCCCCAGAAACAGCCGCCAGGTTTATGTTTTGTTTCTGTCCTTCAGGAAGACTTAGCTCCGTTGGCACTGGGCGCACACGGCCAAAGTGGGCTGGACGTGGCAGGGAAAAGACTAGGAGTGACCGCAGTACACGTGATGCTGTGACAAACCCACCGGATCCGCCCTGGGCAAACGTAAGGGTGCTTAAAAGAGCCAGGCCTTTGCTGTGGCCAGTGTCTTAAAGTGCGACCCCGAGCAGAGACCCTGAAGGCATCTGTGGGCTCACGTCGGGCCCAGAATCTCGACACTGACAGGATGTAAGGATGGGGATGTCCCTGGGGCCCACCTATTAGACCCAGGTCCCTTCTGACTGATATGCCCAGATGGGCCGGGAATTCCCTTCCAGATCATCTGACGAGGGGGGACCACGCACAGCGCCCTCTGACCCCTGGCTCCCCCCTCCCCCGGCCCCCGGATGTTTGCTTTTACCTGTTGACTGAAGGTCACGTTCCTTCTCCTGCTGGTGTCGGGGCCACCTCCTCCGGCTGTGTCCGGGATGGCCAGGGTCTGGGGTCTCTTTAGGATGCCAGCCGACCGCGGCTTGGAGGTGTCCAAGGAGCCCACCCTCAGCACGTCCCCGTCGGGGCCGGTGGCCAGGGCGACGTCCCTCCGGTCCCCGAGGCCGCGGTCCCGGTGGTAGAAGCCATCGGGGGCCCGGGGGAAGCTGACACTGATTCCCTGCCTTGGGGCACTGCCGGGGATGGTCAGGTGGCCGTCGTGGCCACCCGTGAAGCAGTCGATGAGCACGCTGTCTATGTTGGACGTGGCGAAGGACGAGGCGAACTCGTTGATGCCCGTCAGGGAACTGTCCCTGCTGACGAAGCTGCCGTACTTGGGCGTGAGGGGGCTCAGCGGGGAGATGGGGCTGGAGAAGTTGGTGTGGAGGCTGCTGGCCGGCGGGCAGGGGACCGTCTGGCCGGCGCCCTCCTCACCCAGGACAGGAGGGGAGGGAGGCAGCGGGAGGCTGGGGCTCTTCATGGCCGGCCTCTTCTCGGCCGGGGGCCGCAGGGGTCTCTCGGGGATGCTGACCAGGGTCAGGACGGTGGAGATGCTCAGGACGGCGGCCGTGAAGATGTAGATGACCCGCAGCTGCCCGCCCAGGGCTCTCCCGAAGCCGGTTTTATCCCAGTGGATCCCCCCGACCACATACCCGAACCCTCCTCCGAGACCTGGGGAGAGAAGCGGGGCAGGGAGCGGGGAAGAAAGCCCCCGAGGAAGGTGTTCGCTTCCTTACTTGATTTGTAAAATCCACCCCAAGGACCCGGATGTATCATCTGTCCCACCTACGCCCCAAAGAAAAGGAGAAGAGAATGGGATTTCCGGGGGGACCCTGGGGGACCCGGTCCCCTGCCCTTGAGGGCCGCCTGCCAGGGCATGATGGCCGCCTGCCCACACTCTGGTCCCCTCTGCACACAGCGTCTTAGGAGGAGGGAAAGTGAGTGTCGACACTGGGTCACCTGTCCCCTTGGAGTCCCGCCCCTCCCCCAGCTTCAGCGCTGTGTAAACACGGGAGACCTGGTCCCCAGCACACAGACCACTGCACGTGTGCGTGCGTGCGGGAATTCACGTGGCCACCCCTGTCTTCCTCACCTGGCGACATCGTCCTTGGGCCTGACCACCATTAAGAAAGTCACCCCTGGGCTTCCCTGGTGGCGCAGTGGTTAAGAATCCGCCTGCCGATGCAGGGGATACGGGTTCGAGCCCTGGTCCGGGAAGATCCCACATGCCGCGGAGCAACTAAGCCCACGAGCCACAACTACTGAGCCTGTGCTCTACAGCCCACGAGCCACAACTACTGAGCCCGTGAGCCACAACGACTGAAGTCCGCGTGCCTAGAGCCCGTGCTCCCAACAAGAGAAGCTGCCGCAATGAGAAGCCCGCACACCACAACGAAGAGCAGCCCCCGCTCGCCGCAACTAGAGAAAGCCCGCGCGCAGCAACGAAGACCCAATGCAACCAAAAATAAAATAAAATAAATAAATTTATAAAAAAAAAAGAAAGAAAGAAAGTCACCCCTCATGGGTCACCCCTGGTGGCAGCTCTTCGGGCCCCGGAGCCACCAGGGAACAGGGGGGCTGCAGGAATCTGGTCCTTTCCCTCTGATCCCACTCACTGATCCCACGGCCTCAGGGACCCAACAGACAGCCAATGGTTCACACAGCACAACATGAAAATGTAGGTGATGCCACACGGTGCCCGGCCAGTGGCAAAATACATTCTCACCTCCAGAAAGTGCCGTTTCCTCCCGCCCAGCGCTGGGCTCCCAATGGCAGAGCAAGGCCAGGCGCCAGGGCTCCATCCACCCAGCCCCTTTGCAGACACATCACGCATCTTAGGTGCTTTTCTATTTTGAGTCCAGCTATACTCTGACCAGGCTACTGGTTGGGATGAGTAAAACTCTTGGTTTACTCTTGGCGATGCAGGGGAACCTGCATCCGACCAGCAGGGGCCCTCCCTCCCCTCCACTTGGGGAGATCCAGCCATGTCAGGAGTTGACCTTTTCAACAGAGTCGCCTGTGGAAAGGCCTGGACTCAGACACATTCAGCCCAACCTTCCACATGTCCCTATGGTGGGACCTGACCCTGAATCTAGTTATTTAATGGCTTTCTGTAGAACTTCATTTGTTCCAGACTCTTCTTACGGGCCTCTTAATCTCATATCCAGCCCCCCCCCCCACCAGCTTTATTATTCTTAACTTTCCACATTCATGGTCCTAATTAGCTTCCCCCACTCCTTCTGAAGACACAGTGGCAGTTTGGTGACCCTTAATCAAGGTCAGATTTGCGAGAACTTTATGAACTATTTTTTTTTTTAAATGATCGAAGTGATACATTTGCACAGTTGAGGAATTATACTCAACAGCAAAGAAACAAACAACCGGATTCAAACAATGGGCAAAGGACTTGAACAACCATTTCTCCAACGATAGACGCATGGCCAACAAGCACATGGAATAATGCTCAACGTCACCGATCATTAGGGAAATGCAAATCAGAGCCGCAGTGAGATACAACCTCACATCCATTAGGATGGCTACTATCAAGCAATTTTTAAAAACCCAGAAAACAGTAAGTTGACGAGGAAGTGGAGGAATCGGAACCCTTGTGCAGTGTTGGTGGGGATATAAAATAGCGCAGCTGCTGTGGGAAACAATAAGGAGGCTCCCCCAAAAACTAAAAATAGAATTACCCAGCAATTCCACTTCTGGGTAGAGGCCCCAAAAGAACTGAAAGCAGGGTCTTGAAGAGATGTTTGTACACCCATGCTCACAGCAGCATTATTCACTATAGCTAAGACGTGGAAGCAACCCAAGTGTCCATCACCAAAGGATGAGTGGGTAAGCACAGTGTGGTCTATAAATGCAATGATACATTATTCAGTCTCGAAAGAGTAAGGAATTCTAACATACGCTACGACATGGATGAACCTTGAGGACATTATACTCAGTGAAACAAGCCTGCCACAAAGACAAATACTGTTTGATTCCGCTCACGTCGGTTCCTTAGAGCAGTCAAATTTGTAGAGGCAGAAAGTAGAATGGTGGTTGCCAGGGGCTGGGGGAGGGGAGATTGGGGAGTCGTTATTTAATGGTTATAGAGTTTCAGTGTTACAAGATGAAAAGCGTTTCGGGGGTGGATGGCGGTGATGGCTCCACAACAGTGTGAGAGTATCACAGAACTGTACCCGTAAAAATGGCTAAGATGGTAAATTTTATGTTACGTGTATTTTAACACAATTTTCAAAGAGGAAAGAAAAACTAATTCAGATGAGTACAGATCTTCCTGTACTTACTGCAGAATTACATCCTGATAAAGCCATTGTAAGTTGAAAATATCATAAGATGAAAATGCATTTAATACATATTCCTATACGTAAAATAGATAACCAACAAGGACCTACTGTATAGCACAGGGAGCTATACTCAGTATCTTGTAAAAATCTATAAGGGAAAAAATCGGAAAAAGATTTTATATATGTATATATAAATATATGTATAACTGATTCACTTTGCTGTACACCAGAAACTAACACAACATTGTAAATCAACTATATGTCAATTTTTTAAAAAGGGGGAAAAAAAGAAAATGCACTGAATACACCTAACCTACTGAACATCATCGCTTAGCCCCGCCTACCTTACACATGCTCAGATCTCTTCCATTAACCTACAGCTGGGCCAAAGCATCTAACACAAAGCCTATTTTATAATAAGGTGCTGACTGTCTCATGTAATTGACTGATGACTGTCCTGAAAGTGAAAAACAGAACGGTTGTCCGTGTAGGGTTGTTGACCCTCGAGATCACGGGGGTGAACGGGAGCTGCCGCCCAGCATCACAAGAGAGGATCGGACTACATATCGCTAGCCCAGGAAAGGGCAAACTTCAGATTCAAAGTACAGTTTCCACTGAATGTGTATAGCTTTTGTCAAGGCAAAAAAATCGTAAGTCAAACCATCATAAGTTGGGGACTGTCTACATAAGATAAAAAACGAATTCCTTCTTCCGACCCTCCAAACTCCCGCCTGCCTGGACCCACGCAGAAGCTCCCTGGACCCATGTGCGTACGGGATTGTATAGAGAGATGAACAACGACGTTTTCTGGAAGAAGCGACTGAGGCTCGGAGAGGCCAAGCAGTTGCCTAAAGTCCCACCATGAACAGGAGGAAAAGCACAAAACCGATTCAGGATTTCAGCTCCTGGGCCACCCCGGCCTCTTCATACAGGTCCTACACATATGACATCTTTCCCTGGATTTTTAGAAATCTTTTCCATTGCTATTATAAATGGGATTGTTTCTTTTAGAACAAGATAAGTGTTTTATGTACAAACGCTAGAGGTATTGATTTTTATATGATACTTTGATAAGCAAACATCATACTGAATTCTCTTACTGTTTTGCAGTTGATTCCCTTGAAGGTTTTGTTTGTTTTATTTTTAAACAATTTATTTAGTTATTTACTTATTTATATTTTTGGCTGCCTTGGGTCTTCGTTACTGAGCGCGGGCTTTCCCTAGTTGCAGCGAGCGGGCGCTACTCTTCATTGTGGTGTGCGGGCTTCTCATTGTGGTGGCTTCTCTTGTTGTGGAGCACAGGCTCTAGGCACATGGACTTCAGTAGTTGTGGCTCGCAGGCTTTAGAGCACAGACTCAGTAGTTGTGGCGCACAGGCTTACTTGCTCTGCGGCATGTGGGATCTTCCTGGACCAGGGCTCAAACCCGTGTCCCCTGCATTGGCAGGCGGGTTCTTAACCGCTGTGCCACCAGGGAAGTCCAAGCACAGACTCTTTGTTTTTTCTTCCTTTCAATTTTATTGAAGTAGAGTTGATTTACAGTGTTGTGTTAATTTCTGCTGTACAGCAAGGTGATTCAGTTATGCATATATATTCTTTTTCATCTTCTTTTCCATCATGGTTCATCACAGGATATAGGATATTAGTTCCCTGTGCTGTACAGTAGGGCCTTGTTGTCGATCCATGTTATATATACTAGTTCGCATCCGCTAACCCCACACTTGCAGTCCAGCACCCCCCCCAGCACCCCTCCCCTTGGTGGTCATTCCCGCCTCCTTCCCGACTTCAGTGGGAATGTTTCTCGTGTCTGGCATCAAGCACAGCACAGGTGTGTGTGTGTGTGTGTGTGTGTGTGTGTGTGTACACACAGTCAATTGTCATTATTCACGGATTCCATATTTCAAATCTACCTACTCAGTTAAATTGATTTGTAACCCCAATAAATACATATGTAATGCTCAATCACTCTCGGATACGGGCAGAGCAGTGAAAAAAAAGGGTTTTTTGCCCGGCTTGTGGGATCTTAGTTCCCCGACCAGGGATTGAACCCGGGCCACAGCAGTGAAAGCGCCAAGTCCTAACCATTGGTCCACCAGGGAATTCCCAGAGCAGTGAAAGAGTCGCCCGACACACATGGTCCTGGCTAAGACTTTCCACAGTGACGTTCTGCCTTGTTGTTTCAACTCTCACACTGTCAACAACCATCCTTTCCATAGTCTATGTGGGTGCCACATATTTGCAGTTTTGTGCTTTTTTCGGGTGACACGCTGTTTAGTTGACAGCCCCCAAGTGTAGCGCTACCGCTGTCTAGGGTTCCCAAGTGCCCGGTGCCCGCGACGTGTCTTATGGGGAAAATATGTGAGTTAGACGAGCTTCGTTCGGGCACGAGTCATAGTGCTGCTGGCCGTGAGTTCAATGTTAATGAATCCGTGATATATACTAAATAAGATGTCTTTAAACAGAAACACATAGAACAAGGCTATGTATCGATCCGTTGACAAAAATGATGTGGCCAGAGGTTCGCAGGAACCTAACCCTGTATGTCTCCACGGGCCATGATTCGAGGTTGGCTAATTCAGAGCTCGTGACGCCTTTGAACGACACAACTACCTGAATAACGAGAATCAACGACGTATAACACTATTTACACACGGTTATATACACACATACAGAGCTATATACGCACATATATGCATATATATCAACGATATCTTCCATAAAAAAGAATGAAATAATGCCATTTGCAGCAACATGGATGGACCTAGAGATGATCACACAAAGTGAAGTAAGCCAGACAGAGAAAGACAAATATCATATGATATCGCTTATATGTGGAATCTAAAAAAAAAATGATACAAACGAACTTATTTACAAAACAGAAGTAAACCCACAGACATAGAAAACAAACTTATGGCTGCTGAAGGGGAAGGAGCGGGGAGGGTTAAATTAGGAGTTTGGGACTAACATACACACACTCCTATATATAAAATAGATAAACAACAAGGACCTACTGCATAGCACAGGGAACTCCACTCAATATCTTGTAGTAACCTCTAAGGGAAAAGAATCTGAAGGAGATTCAGGTTATATATATATAACTGAATCACTTTGCTGTACACCTGAATCTAACACAGCATTGTAAATCCGCTATACTTCAATAAAAAAAGAAACATAGATTAAAATATAGATATTATAGTATATAACATGTGTACTGTTGACATATGTGGTTTGAGAGGCGCACCTTCAAGCACGTCCGTGCTCGCCCACGTCTTTGCATTTTGTCCCAGTCGCACAGCACCTTACCTGCCAGGAGGGCGTGGATGTTCAGGCCGCGGTCCTGATCGGCGGGGCTGCACACGTCCATCATGTACGCGTGGGTGGGGCTGTCGGCCGAGTCCGCGCTGAAGTCCATCAGCGCCACGCCGCCTACCGTGAGGAGGATGCCCCACTTGTGGTCGTGGGCCGTGTCAGCCAGCGCCGTCCCGATGTCCCTGCCGTTCAGCAAGAGTGAGAGGCCCAGCAACGCGCCTGGGGATGGAGAACAGAGTCACCAGGGAAGCGCGGCCCTGCTGGCCCGGCGGCCACCACTTCAGGCCGAAATCTTTTTTTTTGCGGTACGCGGGCCTCTCACTGTTGTGGCCTCTCCCGTTGCGGAGCACAGGCTCTGGACGCGCAGGCTCAGCGGCCACGGCTCACGGGCCCAGCCGCTCCGCGGCATGTGGGATCTTCCCACACCGGGGCACGAACCCGCGTCCCCTGCATCGGCAGGCGGACTCTCAACCACTGCGCCACCAGGGAAGCCCCAGGCTGAAATCTTTAGGGCCCCAAGAACTTTTTAATCAAACCTTAAGCACTTGGATCAGGGTTTTTATATCATCAAGCATAGCAGGAATGATATAGACTTTATTAACTCTTTTTCTTTTGGCCGTGCTATGCAGCTTGCGGGATCTCAGCTCCCCAACCAGGGGTTGAGCCAGGCCCATGGCAGTGAAAGCCCGGAATCCTAACCACTAGGCCACCAGGGAACTCCCCTATTAACTCATTTTTAAAAAGTGATCAAAATGAGATATTTTCACAGTTAACCCAGAGTGGATTACAGGGTGCTCCCCGCTACCACACCAGTGACACGACCTGGATAACTGTTTTGGTCAACACTCTTTTGGATTTTCCTAAGAGGAAGCAGTTGGGGCCTTTTTTCTTTTTTCCATTTTATTTCAATTCCAAAACAACAGACCTATAGCCAGGACAAGAATGAAAGGGCGTCTCCTTCCAAACCTTGAGGTACATCGGTCACTCCAAGCGCCCAACAGTGGTTGCAGTAGGAATCCTGAAACAGAGCAGGTCAGTGGTCACTGCTGAGGTCCCCATTGTACATGGGGACCAACACCGAAGAGCTTCATCAGATTCCTGAAACACCTGCACTCAAACGTCCCCAGGGCATCAAAAGAATAAGATGATGAAACTCTGAGTCAGCAACAGAACCCTGAGCTAGAAAACAAAAGATAACCAGACTCTTGGAATCACTCAGCTTCTCCTTAAATTTTCTACTTAGGTCCCTACAAGGCACGAAGGAGCCATGACCTTCTTGGGAATCCAAGAAAGACCAGGACCTCCCAGACCCAAACCACCCCCAGCTGTACTGCTTGTCTCCTCTGATGACACCGCCTGGCACGGGATGGTGGAATACTCAGGGTCTGCTGAAGTCTGGTCCTTTATCTGGTTTAGATAAAGTCACTTAGGATACGGGGTCTGACCGGCCATACCTGTGTTCTGCTACAGCCCCACACAACTGGGGGACTTACTCTGGCCCCTCCCTTGTC
Organism: Neophocaena asiaeorientalis asiaeorientalis; assembly: GCF_003031525.2. Taxonomy (NCBI): domain Eukaryota; kingdom Metazoa; phylum Chordata; class Mammalia; order Artiodactyla; family Phocoenidae; genus Neophocaena; species Neophocaena asiaeorientalis. The sequence continues at coordinate 9,724,366 of NW_020173679.1, forward strand.
CCCCTGGGGACCCTCAAGCTGCCTCCACTGAGGTTTCTGGAAGCTTCTGGGGAGGTTTCGGAGGCCATCACGGGCGGGCCGAGTGGGGGCTCACCGAGGATGGGGCTGACGAACCACACGAGGCTGTAGAGCTGGTCGGGAAGGCCCATCTGCAGGAGCACCGGGGTCACGTACGCCGTCTCCATGGCGTAGCTGAACTCGATGCCGAAGAGGACGCAGCCGTTGAAGAGCAGCTCCCGGAAGGACCTCTGGGGGTGCAGGTCCCCGAAGCCCACCAGCTCGACTGGACACGGGGTGTTAGGGGGCGGGGGCGGCGATGGCCGGATGCACTTCCTCCTCTTGGGGTGTCGTTTGAAGTTGTTGGCCCGGTGGCTGATGTGCCGGGTCATGGACCCCGAGTAGCTGGCGATCGGGGGCCTCCAGAGGTCCTGAGGGGTCAAGGAGGGGAAGAGGGCCTCTCCCGGAGGGGCGCTGCTCACCGGGGAGGTCATCGTAGGGGGAGCCGGTGGGTGCTCCTGTGGGGAAAGCCCGTTTGGGGGCAGCCGTCACCCACGGGGCCTCCACCACGCGAGCTCATTTGTCCCGGTGGCTCTGTCCCTCCAGCCCCCGTGGCACCGCTCACCCATCCACGTGGGAAAGGTGAGTTCACTCGGGGGTCCCGTAGAGCCGACACCGAGCCCCCGGAGTGGAGCCTGCTGTATGGACGGTGTCCCTGGGCCTCACTTTCGCATTGGGGCAGCCCGCCTGCCCGGGGAGACCAGAGCCAGAGAGAGGATCAGATCCTTCAGGTCCCCGCACTAAAACTCAAAGGGACGGTTCCCCAGACAGGCTGTACCGGGAGGGCCCAGCAAAGAACCACGAAGAGTGGTTGCCACCAAGAGCCCCGTGGCTGCCCTCAGGCCGCAAAGGTTGCCGAGCTATGTTAGGACCTGTGTCCCATTTCCAGGGCTAATTTTGCCCTTCCCTGCAGGCCCCAGGGGAGCAGAGGGGGGAGACCAGGCACAATGCGGGGAGACAGGACTCACAGGCACCCTGAGCGCTTCCAAGTGGTGAGGGGACAGCCCTTCCTTCTCGGGATGGAGAGTCACACCCTCCCTAATACCTGGGTTTCCTCTCCACCCTAAGCCGGAGGACCCAAGCCTAAAAGCCGCCGAATGAGTTCAACTCAAGTCTTTTCCTTTTACAACAGCTGCACAAATGAATCTTCAGTCGAGTCAGGAGAACTGAGACTTTCATAGTGTTTGAAATGCTCTCTTTAAAGAAATAAACCGACTCCCTGAATCCTGCTTGTTATAGGCAACACACTGAATAGGGAAACAGTTTACAAAAAGAAAAAAAAAAAAAGTGAGGGACAGAAAGAATCCGGGAGGGTGAAAAATAGATTTTCCTCCATCCTCAAATTATTTTTTTGAGGAATTTTTGCAACGCCCTCGCCCTGGGTAGGGAATTAGCAGGCGTGTAGGCTAATTCACAGATACTCCTGCCTCCTCTGTCCCCCACCTCCCTGGGGTTTACAATGTGTGCCACTCGGAGACCTGCCCTTGGGCATCCAACTGTTTTCACTGCTTAGAAATTAATCTAGATTGTAAATATTAAAGGAATAGGTTCTAGCATGTTGACCTGTGCGTTTTAGCCAATGTCAATTTTACTAAGCACAGGGAGAGGAAAGCTACTAAGATCAGAGGGAAAGAGACAGATAAAAACATGAGAGGGGGAAGTTCTGCATTGGGTTTGACCTCTGTGACACAGCTCACCTCATCTGTATCACAAAAAAGCAATCGCCTAAATTTCCTTTGGAGTCCTTCCTGGGAAGTAGGCCCTAAACCCGAGACGACATTCCCAACATTGATAGGTTTCCTTACAAGAACACTTGTTATTTACCGAGATAAATAGTAGAGGCTTTCTTTCAAAATTAGTTAGTTTTTTTTTTTTTTTTTGCGGTACGCGGGCCTCTCACTGTTGTGGCCTCTCCCATTGCGGAGCACAGGCTCCAGACGCGCAGGCTCAGCGGCCATGGCTCACGGGCCCAGCTGCTCCGCGGCGTGTGGGATCTTCCCAGACCGGGGCACGCACCCGTGTCCCCTGCATCGGCAGGCGGACTCTTAACCACTGTGCCACCAGGGAAGCCCCATCAAAATTAGTTTTTAAGCTTTAGAAATGAGGCCCTTATTTCTGACTTTAACTTACTGTACACCCTCCATCACACTCTTGCTAGTCGATAACTTCTTTATGAATCACTCTGAAATTCCTTATCACTCCAGATGAGCATCCCAAACTACCCCACTACCCCACCCACTCGGGGATTGTCTTCCTTCTCTTCAGAAGACACCAGTGGTAGAAATGATTTATTCTGGAGACGTCCCAGCAGGATTCAGAACGCAACATGTTAACGCAATAAACCATCCAGCAATCCATCCATCCATCCATCCATCCATCTACCCATCTTCCCACCCATCCACCCATCCATCCACATCCACATATCCACCCATCCATATACATATCCACCACCCGTCCTCTAATCTACCCAACCTACCCGTCTACCCATCCACTCTTTCAAATATCCATCCATCCATCCATCCATCCATCCATCCTTCCACTTGCCCACCTCCCCACCCATCCTCCCATTTGGCTGAGTACTGAATACCAAAACACTGAATTTATAGAGATAAAAGAAAGACATAGTTCTTGGCCTCAAGTCAGGTGAAACAGTGGAGGAAAGACATGCTAAGCAGTGGGAACCACCCATGCAAAGGAGCTCTGTGCACCAGCTGGGCACAGTGGCGATGTGGTGATGAGAGATGAACCCATCAAGAAGGGATTAGTTGACCCGGAAGACTTGGTACGAGGTAGATTTCACACCAAGATGACAGGGAATGACATAACCAGCGAATCAGTCTGCTCTCGCTTCTAGAAAAGGTATATCTTACGACCTTAAAAAAATCTCATGCTCTCCTCTACAACAAGGGCAGAGGGTACCTAAGAACTATGCAGACAAGTAATACTTCACTAAAAACATAATCCACTTATGAAGATTAAGTCAAGTTTTTAAAAAATTAAACTTTTAAGCTAAAAGCACCTTGTTTATGTTCCTCACGCGTCTCACTCAGGCCCCTGTACATAGTAAATACTCGAGAAAAAATGGCTGGTCTTGCCTTCAAAAACACAGGTGGTTGTTAGCTAACCCTGGAGCTTCATTCATTAAGATCATAGAAATAGAGGACCCGCTGGAACACCGCATAATAAGACTGTCTCCTTAGAAGTCAGAAGGAAGACGTTAGCCCAGGTGTGTCAGAGAGCTTAACCTGACTTCACCTGTCTGGTCACAGCCCCGCACCTGCCTCGGTGGCTAACTCCCTCTGTGCCTCTCTACCTGCCCCTTCAGGCACAGGACGCCTCTCTTTCCTGTTGGCATTTTACCCCCATAAAGTGAACTTAAGTGAACACGCGTTAGAAACCTTCCCTTTCATTTTAGAATGAAGAACCATGGGCCCCGTCTGGAAGAATTTTAGCCTCACACAGCATAAGGCGGAAGTATATTTTTGAAAAGGGAGGATATCTGACCCACTTAAAATGGACTATGTAAATAGTCCATGTCTCTACCTGTGATGTGACAATTTCACCATCACCTGCCCACCACCTCCAGCTTTAAAACACAGCCTGCAGCCCGTCCTAGCAAAAGTGAGACCCTCACCGCCCCCATCCTACACCCCGCCCCCCGACACACATCTGAACCGGAATTAAACCTGAGCTTGAACAGAGTCTTCACTAAGGCTTCCCCTTCAAGTTTGGGCGATCAGGGTTACCACTTTTATTTAAAAATACATATATTAAAAGCTGTCCACGGAAGTTTATTCTAAGAACTACTGAAAATTCACTTTTGAATGTTATAAAAAAGAAAGTAAAATGTAAACTAGTAAAATAGAATTTTAATACAAATATTCATCAGACCATCTTGATCACACTGTATTACCGTTTACTCTGCCCCCCCAAAATGTGCACATATTCCTGGACCCCCCAGGTTATATGCTGGGTCCACTGTGCTTCTAGAATACAGAGGGTGTTTCAAGGAATGAATCCCTCAAATTGTGTTACGGGATGACTAGGCGGCAAATGACTCATAAAAATAAACAACGTCCATGTAATTCGAACGCTTAAAATTACCCCACTCTGACCTCAAATCGTTTCCTCATTTCTCTACGTGAAACCAGGCTTCCAACTGTGGGGTGACATGGGGCCACAGCCCTTCCCTGTCCTTCCTTCTACCAATTCTCAAAGTTTATACTTCAGGGAAATCTTCCCAGACCAGTAAAGGGCTCTATGGACTTCAGGGGATGTATTTAATCAGCTAGTTGCTCAATTGTGTGTCGCCCACTTCTCACTTTTGATCTGTGGCAATCTAGCCCCTGCCTGACAGCCAACTGATCCCCAAACCCCCGGTGAGGCACACATTGAACTTTCATCAGCACCTGGTTCTACTTCCCTATAAAAACTGAAAAACAAAAGCATTCTGATAACCCCACAAATGACTTGTGGAGGACAGGATGAACCGAACCGCTGTAACCCCTCCCGTCTCAGCCTTAGCATATTACCCTTGACGAGAGAGCAGAAATCCTTGGTGCTCATCATAAACTTAATCCTGGGATGATGAGACAGATTATCCCAGGGCCCCAGCCATCCAGAGCATTCATTAAGCCTCTGGCGGGAGGCGAACCGGAAGCTGATGACACCTGCCCAGGTGACCCGGGAACAGGCCTCCGGCACCCATAAGCAGAGCTTAAGCCTGGGGCAAATTCCAGTGTTCGATCTCTTTCCTTGCAAATGTGAAATAAATCTGTCACCCAACTGCTACCGTTCTCAGGGCGGGAGAGTTCTGCACTCAGGGGGCGAGACGTGGGCTCCACTGACAGTTCAATTAATTAGACATCCAAGGGGAACAAAGGTCTCGGTGCCAACCTCCAGTCCCAATCCTGGCACTCTGATTACCCTGGGGCCTAAGCCGCGACTCTCCCAGCACAGAGCCGGGAAGCTGTGCGGAGGGCACAGGAGGAAATGGAGGTACCTGTGGGTCCAGCCAGGAGGCATCCCTTTCCGAGGCCGGGGTCCTGCCTGCCCCGGTCGCAGCTCGGGTCCCGGCCCGGCCGCCCCCGGCCCGCCACTGCTCCTGCAGCATCACCCCGCGGGGCGGGGCCGTGACGTCACGGCTGCATCCTAGCCAGGCTTCATCCTCGCCGCCTACCGCCGGTACCCGCAGAGCATCCTTAAAGCGGCACCGCCCTGCAGTCCGCCGCGGAGGCGCTGGACCCCGCGCAGGGCCCCCACCCCTCGCCTGTCGCTCATCCTCCTGAAGTTTAAAGGCCGGCAGAGTCTGCAAGGAAAACTCCAGAAACAGGCCCGCTATGACTTCCGCGGGCTGAGGCGTTCTGGCCTTGGTGGGCCCCTTTCTCCATAAAAAAATATATATATATATAATTATATATATATATAATATACATTATAATTGTATATTATAATTATATATAATATACAATAATTTTATATTATTATATATATAATTTTATTTTACAGCTGTGTTGGTTTAAAGATTAATATATATGTGTGCTCTGGACACTGCCCACTGTACAGAATAAGTTGATCTTGCCTAGAAATATTATACTGCATTCACTTATTCCCTTAACCGATGTATCAGGTGCTACTCTGTCCCAGCTCTACCCTAGGGACTGGGGATACAACAGTGAACAAAGAGGCAAAAGTTCCTGGCCCTGTGGCATGACATTGTAGAGAAGGAGAGACACATTGAACAAGACAAATAACATAAATAAATGGTAAGTCAGAAGACAGACATCC
>NW_020173679.1:9730334-9770532 GCF_003031525.2 Neophocaena asiaeorientalis asiaeorientalis
GGGCACTGCAGTTTAAATAGGGTTGTTGATGAGTCCCCACCCAGAAGGTGACATTTGAAGAAAGACCTGGACGAGGTGAGGGCGTTAGCTGTGCTGATGTCTGGGGGAAGGTCATGCCAGGCGGAGGGACGAGCAAGTGCAAAGGTCCTGGGGTAGGAGCTGGATTGAATCAATGACAGGGCAAGTAAGTATACTGTACAGTCTGTAGTGAAATTACAAAGCACAAAGTGCTCCTGGGGGAAGACGTGTGGCTCTAGGAAAGTTTATAATAAGGGGATGTGACTTTGATGGGAGGGCCGGGGGTCCTTGAGGAAATGACCCTGGACAGGTGTGCTAATTAATGCTCAGTAGAGGGGGCAGCATGTGCAGAGCTCCTGTGACAGGAGGGGGCAGGGTGAGCACAGAGCCAGTGGGGCTGGGATGCCTAGGCGAGTTGGGGGTGGGCTGGAGAGGCAGCTTGGGCTCAGGCTGTGGGCCTCGTGGACTGTGTCATTTTCTAAGAATAAGGAGAAGCTTAGATGGGTCCAGTACAGTGGAGTGGGTGTCATAAATCATATTCATATTTTGCAAAGATCATGTAGCTCAGAGTGGAAAAGTGGGTTGGAATGGATCAGGGGACCCAGGTGGGCGCATCAGGGAGGATCTTAGAGAACTGCCCAGGCAGGAGAGGCTGTGAGTGATGGTGGAGAGACAGAGGTGGTGGATTGCCTAGGCATTTGCGGGTGAAACCAACAGGGCTTGGTGACAGGTTGAAGGTGGGGGGCATGGGGAGGAGGGAGGGAGGTGTCCAGCCTGAGCACCCAGGCAAAGGAGAGCAGAGCATTTGGGCTGGTGGGGCGAGTCACCGGGTAGCTTTGATACAGAATGAGTTCGAGGGACCTTTGAGGCACAGAGGCCCCTAGAGACAGGTCTGGAGATCAGAGACGGTCTTTCGAGAATCACGTGCACGCAGGAAGCCAAACTGTGGACAGTGACATCAGCAGGGAGAGACGTAGCACGGAGGAATGACGCCCCATCGGTCACTGGTCGGGTGTGGGAGGATGAGCCATCAGGGGACTGGTTCCATCTTATCATATCTCTAAACAGGAGTAACAGTTTGGAAAAAATACCAATGTGTTTTTCTATTTTGTCTTTACGCACAACGACCTGCTATTTTGTTCGCGCAGAGCTCACAGCTGTAACTTATAAACCTCAACATCCCAAGAGCTTAACACAATGGGCGCTTATTTTTGGCTCGTGTGAAGTCCAAAGGGGTGTTTCTGATGCACAGGGGACCTCCAAAGCATCATTCAGGGACCCAGGCTCCTTCCGTCTGGGCGCTACCTGAGCCAGGCTAGCAAGAGGCCCACATCCCACTCATTCCATTGGCTGGGACTCAGTGACACAGTCACACCCAGCCTCACAGGAGGCTGAAGGGCCTGGAGGAAGTGGGTGTGAGAGGTACTGTGCCAGCTGCTTGTTTAGCTTTTATCAGCTTGGAGGAGGGGAGGGAGAGGAGGGAGGGGACCGCTGGGGATGCTAAGAAAACAAAGTTAATACCTCCTTTCTGATATTCAAAATAGGATTCTGCAGCCCGAGAAAAGGCTTGAAATCTAGGTGTTGTTGAGAAAGAAAGGACTTAAAAAATTCCTTTGACCTCTTACAAGGTCAGAAGCTTCCTTTCTTAACCCTCCAAGGTCAGACTGGACCTCCGTGTTTCTCCCCCTCTGTGGACGAGATTCCCTGTCTTATCCGTGGGTCTAGACAGGAGTCCAGAGTGGAAAGAGGGAGACAGGGCATGCAGGGAACAAGCGAAGCCCACCCGCCATCCCTGGGCACCGTGGAAGGAAGGCAGAGGCAGCAGGCTGGGAGGGGGCCAAGCCGACGGGGGGCTGCGTGGAGAGGACCCCTGGGGGTAAAGGCTCAGCCCTCCACCAACCCTGGCAGGAGTCTGTTGGGGGAGGGCAGGAGTGGGTCCTGCTCAGGACTGAAAGCTGCGATGGCCCGTTGTGGGGGGATGACCTGAAGGGGGGGATACTCCGCCTCAGTGGGGGAGGGCAGTGAGAACACGGGGCGGCTGGGGGCCAGCAGAGAGATGCAGAGGGCTCTACAGGGCCAGGCAGGGCCCCACCCACTTCACAGCAGAACCTGGAAATCAGGGGTCCGCCAAATCCCCTTGGCCCCCGCAGTGCACACGGTGACCAGCCTGTGGCCAGGGGGTCACACGAGTCCCGCCCTGCCCCCAGCCGCACCCTAGAGGGACAGGAGGACCAAGGCCCCAGAGGCCGTTACCTTAAAGAGACCAAGTCAGACCCAAAGGGACGGTTCAAAGGATCCGACTGAACTCAACTTTATATCAGGTTTGATCAAAGTTTGTGCCTACCCGTCATGCCCTCCACGCCTGCAGTTGGTGATGGTTCATGACAAAGCCCAGATCGGCCACCGATAAATAACTGGACGCCGGTTCCTTTGCACCCCTGAGTGTGGTGGGAACGGCTCAGCCAACGGCTGGGACTCCAATGCTAGAGAGGGAAGGGGAGGGGGAGGGTGGGAGGTGACCCCAGGTGGGTCCCCGCAGCAGCAGCGGTCACCTGCCATTCCGGGGCGTCCACAAGGTGGTGGGAGAGCCCCACCTTCTCCGTCCACGCCTGGGAGGGCCGGCGGGGGAGCCAGAGGCATGTCTAGTATTTCTCTGGCACAAAGGGAAGGAGAGATTGTGCTTTTAAAGCATTTTCCGCCCTCGCAAGGATTCATGGTTCTACGGCTGAATTCTTTTTTTTTTTAACTTTGTAAACATACTTTTTCTGCAAAGCACACAGCTACATTTTTTTTTTTTTATGAATTACATTTTTAACAACAGACCTTGTGCCAGGCCTTGTGTTAGGCTTTTATGTACTTTAAACCTCATTTAATCATCCTACCTTTAGGAAGTGGGCAAACCCCCCACCATGTTTTTTGGATCCGGAAGCCTGAAGCTTGGCGAGCATCACTTGGCACTCACGGTTGGAGCTGGACTTGAACCGGGACCCGAACCCAGGACTGAGTGACCCTGGGGCCCAAGCCTCCGGCAGCACCTGAGGACTGCAGTGTTCGCAGTCAGGCTTGGGGTCACTCATAGGTCCATCCAGCGAGTGTTTGTGGAGTGCCTGCTTTCCACAGGTCAGGCTAGGAGAGAGAGGGGGGCGACATCATCAGACCAGCACAGACCTCACAGCCTGGGCTCCACCCTCCTTTCTCAGCCTCTCTGTCTCCTCCAGCCGCCCCTGCCCATCCATCGACCGTTTGTCCATAAGGCTGCCTTTTGGCTCCCAGTTCAGGAGGACTGGGCAGTACCAGAGCTGCAGGAGTGTGTGTGTGTGCGTGTGTGTGTGCGTGCGTGCTGGTGAAAGCGCGTGCTTCCACAAGTGTTGTAGAGAAAGGTGCCTTCCCTTCATTTATGCAGAGTTAACAGATTCCGGGTGTCCTTCATTCAGCACTGCTTTTCACTCTTCAGGGAAGCTTCCGTGCCCTACACACACTCACACACACACACACACACACACTCACACACACATGCACAGAGTCTGCATTGCAAATTCCAGGAGGGCAGGATAATCCAACTCCTTTTGCACCCTCCTCCAGAACCTGGCGCGCAGAGGGCCAAACACATGGTAGACGCTCAAACACGTTTATTTGATCTACACAGGATGGCATCAGTAGAAGCTGTGTGGTTACTCTTGTGTCTGCACAGGTATGTTATGGGTTAAAACGAAATGTTATGGACGGGCCTGGGAACTCTCAGACTATTTCCGAACATATGCCCTCCTTGTAGGGAGCCTATGGCACCAAACCCTGGACTCTGGGCCATCCAAAGGCTGGGACAAAGGGGTTGTGGCTAGAATCTGAGCTGAGCCAGAGCAAGAACCCAGTGTCTGGATGTCAGGCTGTGCTAGAGCTGAAGGATGTTGGACTCAGGTTCTAGAATCAAGGCGGTGGCACCCAGGATGGCTGTGGACTCCTCGTCTGTGGGCTGGGATACAGCCGCACGGGGACACAGGGTCACCTGAGAGAACGCAGGATGCCCAACTAAATTCAAATTTCAGTTAAACATCAAATAATTCTTACGTCTCAGCACATTCCAGGCAATATTTGGCATCCTGTATTTTTGTTTGTTTTTTTTTTTTTGCAGTACACGGGCCTCTCACTGCTGTGGCCTCTCTCGTTGCGGAGCACAGGCTCCGGACGCGCAGGCTCAGCGGCCATGGCTCACGGGCCCAGCCTCTCCGCGGCATGTGGGATCTTCCCGGACCGGGGCACGAACCCGCGTCCCCTGCATCGACAGGCGGACTCTCAACCACTGCGCCACCAGGGAAGCCCTGGCATCCTGTATTTTGATGTGCTCCATCTGGCAGCCCTGTTGAGACAGCTCCCGGACCCTGGCGAAAGAAGCCTCCCCGGGGGCGCCCGAGAACCTCTTTCTCGAAGCGGCCAGGTGATCAGGAACCCCAGGCTTGGGCTGCTGGCCAGTGCCTGCCGAGCTCAACTTTGATTTGTGTCCCCCTGAGAGAGCAGTGAACACCCAGCATTCATGAGAAGTGCAAGCCAACCTTTGGGCAGGTCTTGAGAGCGGAAGCTCCTGGGTTATGCTCACTGGGATCTTGAAAGTTTCCGGTGGCTTTTGTGCTTTACCTATGTGTTCAATATGTCAAAATTCTGAACCTACTAAACGGGACTTTCTAACACTTAACCGTTATTTATACAACTAATACATTTAAGACCTATTAAGTTTTCAAATGATTTTAATCTTTTATCTTCATGCCCATGAATTATTAAACTTTTGTATTACGAAATATAACCGAAAAGTGCAAAAAACAAAACGAACAGCTCCATGATTTATCACACACGTGGAACCACAGTCAGGTCTAGACAGAATATTTGCCAATCCCCTAGAAATCCATCTCGTGCTGTCTCTATCACCCAGCTCTTCTGCTCTCAGTCTCTGCCAAGAGGTAATCACTTTTCTGACTTTTATGTTCATTGCTTTCAGGCTTTTGAAAAAATAGGTGTAACAGACATGCCCACGTCTTAGTTTGCTCCCCCTCTCCTGCCCAAGCTGGTAGGAGGTGATTCCAGGAAGCAGGAGTAAGGAGAATAAGATGGGGAAGGGAGAAAACCTAATATAACAAACACATGAATGACCAGGTCACTAGTGTGGGCAACTGGGGCTCAGTCATATTGGGGCGCCCTGAGAAGACAAATGGAACAAGCTTTATCATTGTCCTGCTGTAGGATGGATCGCTGAGGCATTTATTTACCATCTTCCAGTCCCTTCTGGTGGAGGGGTGCCCCTGAGGGCCTTAGCTACCCTGCACTGTAGCTGCACCTTTTGGAGGAGGTGCAGACTCTCAAGGTGCTGGAGAAACCTCAGCAGCTTGAGGTGGGAAACTGTCAGCATGGTGGGAACCGTCCACTGCAGCTACAAGCGAACCCAGGTGAACCTAGGACATACACAGCTGTGCTACTCAGAGTGACGGTATGCAGCAAGATGCAGGACTTGTACCAGGATTTAAATCAACGCACTGCTTCCTTCACCTGGAAAGTCTTACTACAAAAGAAAGGAAAAAGGCAGCTGAACTAAGTAGTGGGTTTAGTGACACTCCGGTGCAAAGCCCTTCTTTCCTGCTGGGCAGGACACTGTTTACAGACTGGCAAGCCCGAGTCTTTCTGTACAGCAGCATGCATGCTTAAATTCTAGGTTTAGTTCAGCCTTTTCTTCTTTCTTTTCTTCAGTATTTGGCTGAGATGCTCGGCTTGCGGGATCTTAGTTCTCAGAAGCGGGATCGAGCCTGGGGCTGCGGCAATGAGAGCACCAAGTCCTAACCACTAGACCGCCAGGGAATTCCCTAGGTCAGCCTTTTAAAAAATTTTTTGTGTAAATAAGATCAGAAGTATGTGTTCTTTTGTGTCTGGGTTTTTGTTGTTGTTGATCATTTTGATTTTGAAAGTCATCCACGTGGCTCTGGTTCATTTTCAGCGTTGTAATGTGTGGATATATCCTAAGGTATTAATCCATCCTTCTGTTGACAGACATGTGGGCTGTTTCTGTTTTACGGTTATTATAATAATGCTACTTGGACACGGTAATACATGTTTTTGGTATATATATGCACGCATTTCTTTTGGGTATATATTCAGAAATGGCACTTCAGGGTAAATATATGTTGACCTTTAGTAGATAATCTCAACAGTTTTCCAAAAGGTGTATAAATGTGCACTCCTAACGGCAGTGTGTATTGCTTACATACTTAGCACAATTTGGTATTGTTTGTCTTTTACTTTTAGCCGTCGGGTGTACAATGATGGTTTTAATTTACATTTCCCTGTGATTAATAAGGCTGAGCATCTCTTCATATGTTCATTCGTCATCTCAGTATCTCCTCTGTAAAGTACCTGATCAAACATTTTCCCCATATTTCTATTGGATTATAAGCTGATTTATAAGAATTTGTTTTGTATTTATATTTAAACCTTTTGCATATTCTTTTTTTTTTTTTTTTTTTTTTGTGGTACGCGAGCCTCTCACTGTTGTGGCCTCTCCCGTTGTGGAGCACAGGCTCCGGACACGCAGGCTCAGCGGCCATGGCTCACGGGCCCAGCCGCTCTGCGGCATGTGGGATCTTCCCGGACCGGGGCACGAACCCGTGTCCCCTGCATCAGCAGGCGACTCCCAACCACTGTGCCACCAGGGAAGCCCCATATTCTTAATTTTAATATATTGGGTTGGCCAAAAAGTTCGTTTGGGTTTTTCCTGTAAGATGTTCAAATCATCAATTTCTTTCTTTTTTTCTTTTTTTTGGTGTCCTATGAAAGAAATCTTTCCTTACCTAAGGTTATGAACATATTCTCCTATGTTATCTTCTAGAAATTTTATTTTTTAATTAATTTTTATTGGAGTATAGTTGCTTTACTATGTTGTGTTAGTTTCTACTGTACATCAAAGTGAATCAGCTCTACGTATACATATGTCCCCTCTTTTTGGATTTCCTTCCAATTTAGGTCACCACAGAGCACTGAGTAGAGTTCCCTGTGCTATACTGTAGGTTCTCATTAGTTATCTATTTTATACATAGTAGTGTGTATATGTCAATCTCAATCTCCCAGTTCATCCCACTCCCCTTTCCCCCTTGTTATCCATATGTTTTTTGTTCTCTAAGTCTGTGTCTCTATTTCTGTTTTGCAAATAAGATCATCTATACCATTTTTCTAGATTCCACATATATGCGTTAATATACAATATTTGTTTTTCTCTTTCTGACTTACTTCACTCTGTATGACAGTCTCTAGGTCCATCCACATCTCTACAAATGTCCCAGTTTCGTTCCTTTTAATGGCTGAATAATATTCCATTGTATATATGTACCACTTCTTTTTTATCCATTCCTCTGTTGATGGACACTTAGGTTGCTTCCATGCCCTGGCTGTTGTAAATAGGGCTGCAGTGAACACTGGGGTGCATGTGTCTTTTTAAATTATGGTTTTCTTTGGGTATATGCCCAGGAGTGGGATTGCTGGTCATATATGGTAGTTCTATTTTTAGTTTATTAAGGAACCTCCATACTGTTCTCCATAGTGGCTGTATCAATTTACATTCCCACCCGCAGTGCAAGAGGGTTCCCTTTTCTCCACACCCTCTCCAGAATTTATTGCTTGAAGATTTTTTGATGACAGCCATTCTGGCTGGTGTGAGGTTATACCTTATTGTAGTTTTGCTTTGCATTTCTCTACTAATTAGTGACGTTGAGCATCTTTTCATGTGCCTCTTGCCCATCTGTATGTCTTCTTTGGAGAAATGTCTATTTAGGTCTTCTGCCCATTTTCTGATTGGGTTGTTTGCGCTGCATGAGCTGTTTGTATATTTTGGAGATTAATCCTTTGTCAGTTGTTTCGTTTGCAAATATGTTCTCCCATTCTGAGGGTTGTCTTTTCATCTTGTTTATGGTTTCTTTTGCTGTGCAAAAGCTTTTAAGTTTCATTAGGTACAATTTGTTTATTTTTGTTTTCACTACTCTAGGATGTTAGCCAAAAAAGATCTTGCTGCGATTTATGTCAAAGAGTGTTTGTTCTGCCTACGTTTTCCTCTAAGAGTTTTATAGTGTCTGGCCTTACATTTAGGTCTTTAATCCATTTTGAGTTTATTTTTGTGTATGGCGATTTATGTTAAAGAGTGTTCTAATTTCATTCTTTTACATGTAGCTCTCCAGTTTTCCCAGCACCACTTATTGAAGAGACTCTCTTTTCTCCATTGTATATTCTTGCCTCCTTTGTCATAGATTAGGTGACCATAGGTGTGTGGGCTTATCTCTGGGCTTTCTATCCTGTTCCATTGATCTATATTTCTGTTTTTGTGCCAGTACCATATTGTCTTGATTACTGTAGCTTTGTCATATAGTCTGAACTCAGGGAGCTGGATTCCTCCAGCTCCGTTTTTCTTTCTCAAGATTGTTTTGGCTATTCGGGGTCTTTTGTGTTTCCATACAAATTGTACAATTTTTTGTTCTAGTTCTGTGAAAAATGCCATTGGTAATTTGATAGGGATTGCATTGAATCTATAGATTGTTTTGGGTAGTATAGTCATTTTCACAATATTGATTCTTCCAATCCAAGAACATGGTATATCTCTCTATCTGTTTGTGTCGTCTTTGATTTCTTTCATCAGTATCTTATAGTTTTCTGCATACAGCTCTTTTGCCTCAGTAGGTAGGTTTATTCTGAGGTATTTTATTCTTTGTTGCAATGGTAAATGGGATTGTTTCCTTAATTTCTCTTTCCAATCCTTTGTTGTTAGTATATAGGAATGCAAGGGATTTCTGTGTATGAATTTCTACCCTGCAACTTTACTAAATTCATTGATTAGCTCTAGTAGTTTTCTGGTGGTATCTTTAGGATTTTCTATGTATAGTATCATGTCATCTGAAAACAGTGACAGTTTTACTTCTTTTCCAATTTGGATTCCTTTTATTCCCTTTTCTTCTCTGATTGCCATGGCTAGGACTTCCAAAACTTAAGAAATCTTTCCTTACCTAAGGTTATGAATATATTCTCCTATGTTATCTTCTAGAAATTTTATTTTTGACCTTCTGTGTATAGGCCTACAATTTATCAAGAATTGACTTCACTTTTAGTATAAGGTAAGTGCCAAGCTTAATTTTTTTCATATGAATATCTGCTTGACTGAGCACCATTTATTGAAGAATGTCCTTTCCTTACTATTCTACAGTGCCATCTTTGGCACAAATAAAATACCATATGTGGGGTCTGTTTCTGGACTGTATTCTGTTCAATTGGTCCATTAGCCTATATGTGCACATAGCTTTATGGTAAGTCTACATCTGGTAGAGTAAGTTCTCCAACTTTGTGCTTCCTTAAAATTTTTCTGACTGTTCATGGACATTTATTGTGCATGTTTAAGAATCAGTCTTTCAATATCCATAATATATATTTATTTTAAAAACTCTGGGATTTTTAAACTTTGAGATTTTAAAATGATAGACTGATCCGGAAGGATTGAAATATTTGCAATGTCCAATCTATGAACATTTTATATACATATATATATATATATATATATATATATATATACACACACATACACACACATATATATATCCATTTATTTAGGTCTTTTAAAATTTCTCTCATTAATGTTTCATGATATACAGGACTTACAGATCTTTTAAAAATATTTATTTATTTATTATTTTTGTCTGCATCAGGTCTTAGTTGCAGCATGTGGGCTCTTTGTTGTGGTGCGTGGGCTCCAGAGCGTGTAGGCTCTGTAGTTGTGGCACACGGGCTCTAGCTGTGGCATGTGGGCTTAGTTGCCCCACGGCAGGTGGGATCTTAGTTCCCCTACCAGGGATCGAATCCATGTACCCTGCATTGGAAGGTGGATTTTTTACCCCTAGACCACCAGGGAAGTCCCTGCCTTGCTAATATTTTGCTTAAGAGAGATTAATCTGTAAGTTTCCCTTTTAAAAATGTCTTATCAGGTTTTGCTTTCAATGTCATGCTGACCTCATAAAACGGATTAAAGGGTGCTTCTCTCTCCTCTTTTTTTTTTCTATTTCCAGGAAGAATTTGGGTAATATTGGCATTATATTCTTGTTAACTGTTTAGATGAACTCACCAGTGAGCCAGCTGGGCCTGGAATTTTCTTTGTGGAAAAATTTAAAATTGTGAATTCAATTTCTTAATAATTGTAGGCTATTCGGATTTTCCATTTCTTTTTGTGATTGTTTGGGAATATGTGTTTTCCAAGGAAATTGTCCACTTCATCTTAATTAAAAAAATTTTTTTGGCACAAGTTTGTTTATAATATCCTATTATGACCTTTTTGATGTCTATAAGATCTGTAGTAATGTCCCTGTTATGGGCTGAATTGTGTCTCCTCCTCCCTCCCCAAGTTCATATATTGAAGTCCTAACCCCTAATACCTCAGAATGTGACTGTCTCTAGAGATAGGGCCTTTAAAAGAGGTAATTAAGGTAAAATGAGGTCATATGGGTGGTCCTTAATCCAATATGACTGGTGTCCTTATAAGAAGAAAAGATTAGAACAGAGACACCCACAGAAGGAAGACCATGTGAAGACACAGGGAGAATATGGCCATCTACATGCCAAGGGGAGAGGCCTGGAATAGATCTTGCCCTGGAACCAACCCTGCTGACACCTTGATCTTGGACTTCTAGCCTCCATGACTGAGAAAATAAATTTCTGTTGTTTAAGCCACCTTGTCAGTGGTACTACATTGTGACAGCCCCAGCAGACTAATACAGTCCCATTTTTCGTTCCTGATATAAATGATTCAGTCTTTCTTTTTTCTTGATCAGTCTTGCCAGGGGTTTATCAATTAGTCTCTTCAAATAACCCATTTTGTTGATCCTCTCTATGCTTACTTTCTTTTTTTGTTTTAATATTTATTTATTTATTTATTTGGCTGCACTGGGTCTTAGTTGTGGGAGGCAGGCTCCTTAGTTGTGGCTCGTGGGCTCCTTAGTTGCAGCAGGCAGGTTGCAGCAGGCAGGCTCCTTAGTTGCAGTTCAAGGGCTCCTTAGTTGCAGCACGAGGGCTCCTTAGTTGTGGCATGCAAACTCTTAGTTGCGGCATGCACGTGGGATCTAGTTCCCTGAGGAGGGATTGAATCCGGGCCCCCTGCATTGGGAGCGCAGAGTCTTATCCACTGCACCACAAGGGAACTCCCTATGCTTACTTTCTAATTCATTAATTTTTGCATTTATCTGTATTATTTCCTTCCTTCAACTTTCTTTGGGTTTAATTTGCTATTTGTTTATTAACTTCTTGAGATTATTAGGTTGTTGATGTTTTGGCTGTTCCTCTCCTAATATAAGCATTTCTCTAAGCATGACTTCAGATGCATCCCACGAATTTTGACACATTTTCATTATCGTTGAGTTAAACATTTTGGCAAGACAACTAAGTAAAAAAATGTGGCTGAGAGTTAGTGACAGGGACCTGGGGCTTGGCCATGTTCAGAGATTTGGATTTTGGAACTTGGAGATGGTTTGAACAAGGGAACAGATACACTTTCAGGTAGCATTCTGCTGCTAACCAGTGGAAGTGAAGCAGGGCAAACTGAGAGGGTCCCTTGATGCACTAGTCACCAGCTAAATACTATCTCTACCCTATCTTCTCCCCTTTTGATATCTCCCCATTCTTTAGACATTTATATCCAACTGCCCGCTTGAATTCTCCACTTAGATATCTAATAGGCACCTCAAACTTATCAAGTCCAAAACCAAAATCCTTGATTTTTTTCTCCAGCTCTGCTCCTTTCTTGGTGAATCACCAAGGAAAACTTAGATCACACTTAGGAACCCACAGAGATTTGGGAGGTAGGTATTAGCTGCTTCTACAGGAGTGTCCATCGGTGCAAGATGATGTGTCCTTGCAGCGCAGATGGACTAATGCTTCCTAAATATCTAATGAAAGTATCTATGGCCATTTCTCACATCATGAAACCTAAACTTTCTGCCTAATTTTCTGGCTCTTCCATCATCTTCCCTCTGTCCACTCCGATTCATTGCCCTCTTCAACTGGTGTGATCTGATCCCATAACCCCGGAACCACACTTGTCTGTGAATATAAGCTGCTCTTTCCTGGTTCACTGCCTTTCCCAGTGATGTATTCAAATCCTACCAATTCTTGAAGGTTTGCCTTACTTCTCTAACCTTCATCTGTCTCTTCTGAACTTGCTTGTCCAGGTCACATTATTTAGCTCCTCATTGTACAGTGGCTTACACTGTTCAATATTGTGTCACTTATGTTTGTCTTTTGTCCCTAAATAAGTCTGTTGGCCCCCCCATGATACTTAGCACATTTTCGCTTCTCAATGCTTCCCACTTTGATTTAGAACATCAAAAAGTACTTATTCTAGCTTTGGAAATCCTCAACTCCTCTGCATTGGAGGCCTCACCCTTGCATTTGATTTCAGCCTGCACGTTGGCTGGCCAAGGCCATGAGACCCCTTGGGTTCTCGTTCTCATCTTTGGGCCTTGATGTTTTCTTTGCCACTGGGTGGTCTGAAATAAGCCCCGGGGAACAGAGGCAGGGCTTTTTTCTTCTTCTTTCCTCTGTTCTCCTGGACAACAGTTTTCACCCTTTGGTGTGACTCGGGTCCAATTGGCGTGCTTTTTAAAAATGCTTGTTACTATTCCCCCAGAGATTCTGATTCAGTACGTCTGGGTTGGCAAGTTTAACAAGCATCCTGGTGCTTCTGGGCAGATGGAACTGTGACCATACGTTGAGGAGCCAAGCTCCTGTGAGCTTTGGATGGTTAGGGTTAGGGTTAGGGTTCATCCCTTTTGTCCTTCTAATTTTTTTTCTTTTTTTTTTTTTTTTGCAGTACGCGGGCCTCTCACTGCTGTGGCCCTTCCCATTGCGGAGCACAGGCTCCGGACGCGCAGACCCAGCGGCCATGGCTCACGGGCCCAGCCGCTCGGCGGCATGTGGGATCTTCCCAGACCGGGGCACGAACCCGTTTCCCCTGCATCGGCAGGCGGACTCTCAACCACTGTGCCACCAGGGAAGCCCCGTCCTTCTAGTTTTAAGTGATATTGCTCCTCCATATTTCCTTTTCGACTTCCCCCAAAAGGTAAAAATATGTGGCTCTGACTCTAACACCTGGCATTTAGCAGGATGACTTCCTGAGAGAAAGCCTTCTGGTTTAGATCATCGTTCAAACTATCACTTAGCCGTCAAAAACAGCTCAAGAGAAAGGAATGCTTAAATGTTGCTCCTAATTTTCTACCCAGAAACTTAGAGGAAAAAGAGGTAGATGTTCACGTAGCTTGTATATGCAAAGAAAGGGTCTGGAATGATCTACACTGAACTACAATACTGTCTGTCTACCCTTGGGCAGTGGTATTGGGCGGGACACGCAACATTAACCTTGTAATTCAGCCACTTCAGTACTCTTTGTGGGGTTGTTTTACACCGAGCATGTGCTCCTTTTGTAATAAAAATAAGTTTCCAGAGCAAAAAACCCAGCACAGTCCTTTAAAACAAAACAGCCAGCGCACGTACTCAGTGCTCTTTCTGTGTGAGGAGGAGGAATGAAGCACAGCGTCTTCTCCCCTGGATCACCGTGTCCACGCATCACTGGGACGTTTTAACGTCGAGCTGTGATTTAGAACCAAGTCCCAAGACGTTTTGTGGCTAAAGAAAGATCTTTGAAGTAATTACGAGCTTGGAAGGGTCCTATTAAATAGTTCTTGTTATCCAGGAAGGAACTCCCTCAATAATTTACAGGGCAGTAGAACTGAAAGATTTCTGGATAACTTGGGGCTCTTCATTGTTTGTTTGTTTTTCACAATTTAAAGTATTGTCTCCCGACTTCTCATTTTCCCAGCAACGTCAGTCAGGTGCTCTCGAACCTCAGCGGAGCAGAAGTTACAACTCTCCGGGCATCACTCGCTGTAGCATTGTGTCCGCAATCAGGGTTTGGAGGCAAAGGGCTTTGTCTTCATTTAAACTTGACCAACCGGGGTGCACTGGGACCCTCCCCCCTCCACCAATCTCCACTCCGCCCTTCCACCACGATGTTCCCCCTGTTTGTGAGTCGCTTGGCCTCAATTAAAATGCTTTGCTTTCCCCTTCAATGAATCCGCCTCTTACAGCGCATTCATCCCGCCCACATTTACAGCTACACTTGGGCCTAACATTTCAGTTGCCAACAGACAGACACCTCATTATTTATCCAACTTGAATTGGGACTCTTTTTCTGTTTCTTGGAAACCTCCCTCAAGAGCCCCATAATCCTTTCTCCGGCGAAAACGTTTGCTCCCGCTGAGCGAAATTCCGCTTGTGGCCTCAACACAGCCCACGTTGTTCTTAAAGAGATTGTTTTTACTCCATTAAACTTGTTTTTTTCACGAGGCTCAGAGGATCCACCTTACCCATTCAGGAGGCACCTGATCAGCAAAAGTTGTCTCGTTCAAATAAAATTAGATTCTTTGCTCGAGGGCCAACATTTTGGAAACAGCCAATTCAATAACCTTGAGGTCTGCCTCTGGGCAGCTAGAGAACGGTGATGACCCCGCTCAGCTTGGGGCAGCTCGAGCCCCAAACTAGCCAAGACTGTATCTGCTGCCCGTCTTGATCTCGATTGGCCTTGAAGCAGCATTTCAGTTCCCTGGCCAGAGATTGAAGTCGGGCCACGGCAGTGAGAGCGCTGAATCCTAGCCACTAGACCGCCAGGGCCAGTGGCCAGTGATAAGACCCCTGGCCTGTCAGCTTTGTAGAAATGAATTCCAACAAAGAGACGGCAAGTAATGAAACAAGTAAAGTGTTTATTAGGAGGAAAAAGGGTACGTGTGGTTAGATACAGCGGTGGGCTTAGAAAGAGAGTCGAGCCCTCGTGGTAGTTTGAATCACTTACTTATGTGGGGCATTTCTTCCTTTGACAGATCATCTTGCTTTGCCTGGTTCTGAGTCTGTATTTGGTTTATCTCAGGGTCCTCCCCTGTGTGTGCACGCATCTCTTAGCCAAGATGGACTCTAGCAAAGAGGCCTATGGGTAGGTTGACATCACCTACTGCGGTCTGGTTCCCCCTCCCTTTTGACCTCCAAGGAGCCTTTCTGGGCATGTGTAGTCGGGAAGGGCTCCCTGACTTCGAGAATGAGGAATATGTGGTCTCCTTCTCTCTTATCTGGGCAGGGCTCAGCTTCTCCTCTCTCCTGCTATTGTCTTTATCTTGGTGTATCTGTCCACAAGGGACAAACTCCAGCTGCTCAGCCTGGGGCCCATCTATCTCCTGCTTCAGTCTCACCAGTGAAACTGGGCCACGTCCTGGTGCTTCCTCTAAGAAGCATCACTGGAGAAGTTCATAAAGCAAGTTGCTGACTCCTTTCCACACAGAAAATTCCAGAGGCTGCTGAGAGGGGCTTCTGGAGGCCGTAAGGACTTTTGCTAACCACTCTGAGGAACTGGGGTGAAGTCATCTTTCAGGGCAAGAGAGCAGAGAGGATTCTTCGTTTTGGAAACAACTGGAATTGGCATCTCCAGGGAATCCTAGAGATGTAATCAGTCTTCAGACACTCTGCTTACTTGTTATAAGAATTCTCTTGGAAAACAGCATTCAAGGTGTTTGTTGAAAAACTGAGAATGTAAAGTTTTCAGTCATATGTTTCAAGAGGTCTTGTATATCATATTTAACATTTTAAATTGCTTTTAAAAGTTACTTCCAGATCTTTTTTTTTTTTTTTTTTTGCGGTACGCGGGCCTCTCACTGCCGTGGCCTCTCCCATTGTGGAGCACAGGCTCCGGACACGCAGGCTCAGTGGCCATGGCTCACAGACCCAGCCACTCCACGGCATGTGGGATCTTCCTGGACCGGGGCACGAACCCACATCCCCTGCATCGGCAGGTGGACTCGCAACCACTGCAGCACCAGGAAAGCCCCAGATCTATTTTTAATTGTATTTCAATCACAGCCAGTGGCTTTGGGGCTTGCAGGCAGCTCCACATGTGTATCACAAAGTCCCAAATGGGAAGTTTCTACAAGATGATGTGGTACAGCCTCAGCACGTCAAAAACGAGGAACCCAGGTCTGGAGAGAAGAAGTAACTTGCCCAAGATGACTAGGTTTTTAGATAGCAAACCCAGCGAAAGAGCTCCTAATTATCTTCTCCCTCTAGAGCTCCTTGTTTGTTCCTTGACATCAGTGATTCTCAAATTCTCAGCCCAAACAGACCCCATGCCCCTTCATTCTCCTGATGACCTCCACAGGTAAAGTAGCTAATTTCAGCATAATGACCTAATTATAATATAGAGAAGGAATAAAACAGGTCTTTTTTTTCTTCCCCCCCACACCGTGTGTCTTGTAAGACCTTAGTTCCCCGACCAGAGATTGAACCCTGGGCCATGGCACTTTAAGCACCGGGTCCTAACTACTGGACTGCCAGGGAATTCCCTACAAGGCCATTTCTTCAACCAGAAAGGTCCATTGTCACAAAATCTCCTAGACGTTTCCCTGCCCCATTCCCTGTGAATATCTGGGTGTCAATGCGACAGGGTCCCTGTCTTGGAGCCCCTTCCATGAGGCTCTCAGTCCTATTATACTTGCCCTAAGCTCACCTCTCCAGGGCATAGCCAGAGCTCAGAGGGTTCTATGTGCTTTGCTGCTTCTCTGCTTAAAAGTTTTCTCCCAATTAACTGTGCAAATTTATACCACTTGGTGCCTGCAATGCCTACCTCCTCTGTGTACCATTGTCCTGAAGATTTCTCATGAGGGGCCAGGGCATCCCCTGAGAGTGCCGCAGGGTACCACACCTGCTGGGTTCCTCTCCTGAAACTGGATGGGTCTCTATCTGCATAATCTCAAGAACCAGACTTACCATCCCAACGGAGCTCAGGATGACATCCACCCATTTTGGTGTGGCCAGGTCACACCTCCAACCTCATTTTCTCCTGCGTGGACACCTGCAGCTCCTGGCTCTTTATATGTTAGGAAAAATATTTTGCTACAAAATCTTTCTACTGGTTTTCACAAATCTCTTGCTCCATTTGCCAGTGGCTATTTCCTTCTGTGAATGGTGCTTGGAGATAAAATGATAGCTTCCTGATCTCATAACTGTGATTACCCTTGGCATGAGTCACGGGATTCTGCAGACCAGTGAAATCTCACCATTGCTCACATTGAACAGTTTTAAAAGAATATACACGTCTTATGCTCAGGCGTCTCTTAAAGGCCTGCATGGGCTCTGTTTACTATGTCAACCCGGTTTTCATCATTGGTCTTCGTCAGCTTCAACTCCAGGCAGCACCAGGGCTCAGGGAAGCAAACCACTCTCTGGGGCTGAGTTTATGACTGTTATCAGCATAATCCCGCCAAGGAACAAATGCTTCTCCCGCAGAGGTGTGTTTTTATTAAGCATGGGGTTTCTTAATTGCTGGGTACTTGTTTAGACATTTAAAATAAGTATTAAAATTTAAAGAACTTTAATTTTTTTGCTTTATACAGCTTTCAACTTTTATAAGGCAGTTAATTACTGCAAACATTCTGCTTCTTTCAGGTGCTGGAGAACTCCTTGGAAACGTGTGTTCCCCATCCTTTAGCCACCAAGACGTTCACACATGCAAATGTACAAATCATAGCGGCCCCATTTGTTGCTTGTGGTCATCTAAAAACAGCCTAGAGTCATTGGCTTCTACCTGCGCAGGATCAAACCTCTTGCTTTGGGTCAGACTTAGAAGTAAGCAATTGTAAAAGTAGAGAACTGGCTAGAGGAAAACTTTCATCCACAGAAGACCCGGGTTTCATCTTGAGCAAAGTTATTTGTCTTAGTCAAAAGTGAGTTGATTTTATGGAATATTGTATGTCTCCTGATAGGTCTTAATACAATTAAATACAATGAAGACAATTGTTTTCAATGTACACAGGACCTAGAGAATGTTAGAAAACATTCACCACGCCATTTCTTCTTACTGGGGACCCAGAAAGACTATATTTCCCAGCATCCCTTGTGGTAGGGTGGGCTCATGTGACTTGAGTCCTGGCCAATGGGAATGTGAGTGGAAGCTATTGGTTACTATCAGTTCAAAGCATTTAAGAGCAGGTGTGAGCTCCCTGCACCCTTTCTCTCTCATTCTCAGGGGCTATTAAGAAAGAACTTCTAGATGGCAGAGATGGGAGATGGGAACAGACAAGATCCCTGAGTTACCAGTGGAGGATTGAGGAGAGCCACCTTCACTGGATTTTTTCATAGTCGTGTTTGACCCCTGAGCCTTGGGGTTATTTGTGACCTATCGACTATCAAACCTAACATAACACACTTTTTTTAAACTTTTTTTTTTTTTCTGCGGTATGCAGGTCTCTCACTGCTGTAGCCTCTCCCGTTGCGGAGCACAGGCTCCAGACGCGCAGGCTCAGTGGCCATGGATCACGGGCCCAGCCGCTCCGCGCCATGTGGGATCTTCCAGGACCGGGGCACGAACCCGCGTCCCCTGCGTCGGCAGGTGACTCTCAACCACTGCGCCACCAGGGAAGCCCTAACATAACACACTTTTAAGAGAATACATTTTTGGAGGGGTTAAAGGGACCTTAGATGTCTGAGTCCTGTGTTATGTCTCTAGAGACCTCCTTCTGGGCTGTCATCAATAACCAATGAGAACAGCTATTCCTGGAACCATCTCATTAATCTGGATGGTTAGGATACATTTCTTGGAAGGTTCAGAGATCTCCTTGTGACTCAGTCAGTAAGTAGGTACTGCGTCCCCACCGTTAGCCAGCTCACAGTGTTCATTTCAAATCTGAAAGGGCATTAGGGGAAGAGAGAGTCAGAGCTCTACCACACTTCAAGTCATGAAGACATTTAGGAGAACTTGCTTTCCACCATGTTGATAGTTTTTGATCACTATGTGAGTAGTCAACTGTTACACATCACTCCAGAGAAAGCAGGGCTCAGCTGAGCTTGTCTGTTCCTTCTCCTAATGTAGTCATCAGAGAACTCGCTCCTTGGCCCGCAGGGCTGTCCTAAGACACCACTCCCCGCACCCGAATGCCATTCTTTGCTCTTGCTGGGGGGCCTCAGGACTGCTACAGAGTCCTAAGATCTATTCCAGTCAATTTGGCCTCCGCAGACGCTGAAATGGGTAAAAAGAGTATTGAAGCTAATGCCAAGGGCACTTTGAATCCTTGGCTGAGAAAACACATCTTCTCCTGTCTCTCCATCTTAATTATTTCCAGCAATGTCTTCAATATGGCTGATCAGAGGCCCTGCATGAGATTAAATGGCAACATAAAGGTCCAAGCCAGCAAAACAGAGAGGCTCCACGTGTGAATACCAACCCCTTTCCCACTGTCATTTCTGGGGAGTCATTGAAGTGCAAGGGTTAATTTCCCTTGCAAGCTAAAGTCCAAAGGACTTGAAAAATCACATTGTCTTGCCCTATGAGGTAAAAAATGTGAAGGAAATGAAGTCCGAGTGCGTCCTGCCCTTTGTCTCCTGCTGGCCCTGCTGAGCCCTGGGCTGCCTCTGCTGGAGAGATTGTACCACGACTCCACCCCACCCCATTCAGAAAACAAACCCCACCAGCTGTTGTTATGAGGAAAGTTCCAGAACCCAGACCACGCAGGGTGGGTGCCCAGGGTATGTGAGTGAAGGAGGCTAGGAGGAGACCATTCCTGCTTCCAGCCTGGCCAGAATGCCCGTCAGTCTCAGCTCCCTGCCTGTGACCACCAGAGACTATGCCTGACCATACTTGGGAGGACACCTCACCTCTGAACTCTGTCACGCATTCAGAAAGTGGCATCATAGGGACTTCCCTGGTGGTGCAGTGGTTAAGAATCCGCCTGCCAGTGCAGGGGAGAGGGGTTCGATCCCTGGCCCGAGAAGATCCCACATGCCACGGAGCAACTAAGCCCGTGCGCCACAACTACTGAGCCTGTGCTCTAGAGCCCACAAGTTGCAACTACTGAGCCCACGTGCTGCAACTACTGAAGCCCGCACGCCTAGAGCCCGTGCTCCGCAGCAAGAGAAGCCGCCGCAGTGAGAAGCCCGCGCACCGCAACGAACAGTAGCCCCCGCTCGCTGCAACTAAAGAAAGACGGCGCACAGCAACGAAGACCCAACTCAGCCAAAAAATAAAAATAAAAACAAATTTTTAAAGTGGCATTATAGATATTCTTGCCTCTTTGTAAAGTATAGACATTTAAAATCGTGGCATCACCTGACACAGTTTGAGAACCGCCCCCTCCCCCCGCCATGGTCACTACTGATGTTTGTAGGTCTTTGTAGGTGCCCTCTCTCCCCTCCCTGGAGCCCATCCCCTGCTCAGCTCAGCCTTCACCCTTAGAACCTCTCTTCGGTCCCACCCTCCACCCAGTTATTCAGCCCCACAGAGCTGGTCTCCCATGCCCTGTCCGTCTTCCTGGGCCAGGAGCCCCTTGAACTTAAGGAGGGGACCACAAGCACCTCTATGTCCCCAGATCCAGAACTGTGCCTGACATAGACTGAGCAAATGAGCCGGGCTTGAACTCATGTAATGCCCTTACTCTTTTGCCCTGGCTCCAAGAAACCAGCTCTAAGTAAGGAAAGGGTTTTCCCTCCATCCTTGCTGCACTCTGGCCAACTTTTACGGTCCCTGTCCCTCCAGCTTCACCGTGTGGGACTTAGATGAGTCAAATCCATCCTACCTACTCTGTCAGCTGTCCCCAAACTCCCTAGAAATATTGTGATGTTCCAACACTGGATCTTTCTGGAAACGGACCATTCGGGGGAACATTTGCTTTGGAGGTAAAGTGTTATGAGGAAAGGAAGGTAACCAGATCATGATGGGATTCTATTCCCTTGCCCCCGGAATGCTGGCTTGTCTCATGGGGCTTCACACCTTCCCATCTGAGTGCTGTTCTGTGCAGGAAAACCAGTGAGAACGGTCTGTGATGAGATTTTATCTGATCCAAGGGTCAGAATTCCAATGCAAAGTCAAGTAAACGCAGCCCTGGCCCTGACATTTTCTATAAACAAACTCGTAAACGTCCCTCATCTTCCAAAGGGTCACATGGCCAGCCTGACAGACTTTCCGACTCACTCCTAAGCCACATTTGCTGCCAATTTTCCAGTTTTGAAAAAGGGAAACTTCATAAAAGGCTTCATTTCCATGTGTCCTGTGGAGGAGGATGGAATGCATGGTGAGTCGGAAGCTATGAACAAAACAAGTTTATAAAAATTCCAAATAAAACGACACTTCTGATGAAATTCGCCAGATGTAAGGTGGCTAAGATGCCCGGCCTGCGTGGATAGGTGTAGCAGAGCCACATGGGGACAGGCTCCCCTGGGACAGCAGGAGACACGTGGGGAGACACGTGGACACAGGAGAGGACAGCTCTGGGGCACCATGAAGTAACAGATCCTCCAAACAAATGAGCAGCGTGAGAGAAAATGAAGGTTCCTCAGCACAGCGTCTCTCCCATCTCCTGCCTTCCAGAAACTCAGAATAAGAAATTAGACGCAAAATAATAATTTCTGTTAAATTCCATCTTGTACATCGTTTAGTTAAGGAGTCCAGGACACGCCACCCCCAAATATGCCACTTCGGTTTCTTGATTATTTTGAGCTGAAAACATTTAAAAAACAGTAAATAACAGGGAGAGGTCTTCTCTGAACCCCCTTTATCTGTCTAAAGACAGACGTCTGAAAGGAATTCAATTGTCTTTCTTTAAAAAACAATATTTATTTATTTACTTACTTATTTGGCTGCACTGGGTCTTAGTTGCGGCATACTGGATCTTCGTTGGGTGCAGGATCTTCAGTTGTGGCAGGCGTGCGGGATCTAATTCCCTGACCAGGGATTGAACCTAGGCCCCCTGCACTGGGAGCGCAGAATCTTAACCACTGGACAACCAGGAAGTCCCTACTCTACTTTTTATTTTAATTAATTAATTGATTAACTTATTTTTGGCTGCGTTGGGTCTTCGTTACTGCGCGTGGGCTTTCTCTAGTTGTGGTGAGCATGGGCTACTCTTCGTTGTGGTGTGCGGGCTTCTCATTGCGGTGGCTTCTCCTGTTGCGGAGCACGGGCTCTAGGTGCGTGGGCTTCAGTAGTTGTGGCGCACGGGCTTACTTGTTCTGCGGCGTGTGAGATCTTCCCAGACCAGGGCTCGAACCCGTGTCTCCTGCACTGGCAGGTGGATTCTTAACCACTGAGCCACCAGGGAAGTCCCAGGAACTCAATTGCCTTAAACCCCCTTTCCCTCCCTGGGAGTTTCATGAACCAGGAAGATGGACTCTTATCACAGGAGAGGAAGTTAGAAATTGACCCCACACCCAGACAAAGTTTGTCACCAACTATCCTTCCTCCCATCTGTTCTTCTAAGGGCCCCTTCATCTTTCCTGAAAAACAGTCATTCTCCCCTGAGAGGCCTACCTCCCCCCTCCCTTTCCCCTATTAAGATGGTATGTAAGCTCTCAAATCTCACCTCAGTTTGGGTATGACATGAATTTACTGTATTGAGTTAATATAAACTTAATTGTTAATTAAAATTAGTATATGTGTATACCTAATCATATTAGGTAATATTAAAAATCAATAAATGTATATACCTTTTCTCCTGTTGTCATTTTATTTCATAGACTCAGTTATCAAACCCAGGAGGGTAAGGGGGACAGTCTTTCCCCTTGCAGTATCTGAGAAGGGATAAAGCTACAATTTATACTAGATTTTAATAAATCAAGGTCACAGGATGTAATCACTAGGGTAACCAACAAAAGAACAGTAAAAGAATGTATAACCACCCCCATTGGGGAAGGAAATGAAATAATAAAAAATATCTAATCCAAAAGAAGGAAACAAAAGGGGGGAAAATTAAGCCCAACTATGTTAGTAACCAAGTCAAATGTAAAGACGCTAGATATACCAATTAAGAGAATATCATTAATTGAAAGATTATGAAACTGGATGAAAAAACTCAACTATATGCTGTTAACAAGAGACACACCTTACATATAATGTTATAGAAAAGTTGAAAGTAAAATGGATGGAAAAACATATACCATGAAAAAAATGCACCAAAGAAAGCTGATATCCCAATCTCAATAATAGGCAGGGTAGACTTTATGTCAAGAATTGTTACCGATACAGAGGAACATCTCATAACGAAAAAACGTCATTCTGTCAGGAAGATAAAATAACGCTGTATCTAAAATGCGTGATACCACAGTCTCAAAATAGGGCAAAAATGGACAGAATTACAATTATAAGTAAATTCACTCTTACAGTGGGAGATTTTAACATATCTGTCTCAATAACTAATAGACAAGAAGATAAAACAATCATTAAGGATATAGAAGGTTTTATTAACATAATTAACAAATTTGATTTAATTGGTATTTTTAGGACTGTCTCCCACTGCAGAATCCACGTCTCTTTTAAGTGCACACGGAGCACTGACAAAAATGGACCAAATGCTGGACCTTAAGCCAAGTCAACCCATTTCAGAGAATTCAATTGTACAGAGGATGCTCTCTGCAAATAGTGGAATTAAGCTAGAAATTAATAGCAAAAGATAAATAGAAAATTCCTCCCAAAAGTTGGAAATTAAATAATGTGCTTCTAAATAAAGTCAAAGAAGAAAACTTTTTAGAAGCAAAACAGAAAATATTTTGAACTGAATGAAAATGGAAATTCCATCTATCCAAACTTATGCCAAAGAGGTCCTCCACTCATGAAACATAAAGAAGACAGGCTGGGGATCAATGAGCTGAATATTCAACTAAAAAAATTAGAAAAAGAATGGAAAACTGAGCCCAAAGAAAGTAAAAGGACAGAAATAATAAACACAAGGGCAAACATGAAGAAACTAGAAAACGAAAGTATCTGCAAAGCTGAACCTGATTCTTTGAAAAGATGAACCTGGGAAGAGTTATGCAGAAAAAAGAGAGAAAGTAACCAACGTCAGAAAGGCAGCACAAAACATCACTGCAGTTCCTACAGAAGTTAAAAAGATGAATCAAATATATAACTTTAGGCCAATAAACTTGAAAATTAAGATAAAACTCCTAGAAAAATGCAACTAAATATACCTTAAATATATTTAGTCCTAGGGCTATTAAAGAAATAGGATCCATAATCTTAAATCTTTCCACAAAATACTCCAGGCCCAGATGGCTTTATCAGTGAATTCTTTCGAATATTTAGGGAAGATAAAACACTAACAGAAACAGAAGGAACATTTCCCAACTCACTGTGAGGTCAACATAAACTCAGTGCTGAAACTTGACAAGGGTGTTAAAAGAAAGAAAAATCTCTCTTGTGACTATGTTTTATAAGATGCCAAGTGACGATCCTAAACTGAAACCAATTTCAGTGATTACATATAAAGATTAGTATATCGTGATCAGATTGGGCTTATTTCAGAACTGCAGGGTTAGCTTGCCATTCAGGTTTACTACCTTATCAGAATAAGAAAACTTATACGATCGTCTCAATATATGCAGAAAAATCATTTGATAAAATTTAATACCCATTCATAATGAACAGTTTCAGCAAATTAGTAATAAGAGGAAACATCTTTAATATTATAAATTATATGTAAAAAAGCTTATAGCAAATATTGTAGGTCCTAGCCAGTTCAGTAAATCGAAAAAAAAAAGATACGAAGAGTCAAAAGCAGGAAATAGAATATCATATTCACAGACCTCATGATTGGTTGGGTAGAAAAGAATTTTAAATATACTGATAATTGTTTCCAAGAACATCAAAAGCACAGGAATAAATCTAACAAAAGGGGTTCGTGATCTCTACACAGAAAACTATAAAACACTATTGAGATTAATTTAAAAAGATCTAACTAAATGTTCATGGATTAAGTATGCAATAAAGATGTCAATTCTGCCAACCTGACCTGCAGATTCAATGTAATCCCAGCACAGGTCTCAGCAGGGCTTGTGTGTGTGTGTGTGTGTGTGTGTGTGTGTGTGTGTATTGAAAAACAGATTCAAAAATGTATATAGAGGGCTTCCCTGGTGGCGCAGTGGTTGAGGGTCCACCTGCTGATGCAGGGGACACGGGTTCGTGCCCCGGTCCGGGAAGATCCCACATGCCGTGGAGCGGCTGGGCCCGTGAGCCATGGCCGCTGAGCCTGCGCCTCCGGAGCCTGTGCTCCGCAATGGGAGAGGCCACAACAGTGAGAGGCCCGCGTACCGCAAAAAAAAAAAAAAAAAGTATATAGAAATGCAAAGATCCAAAAATATCCAAGATAATCCCGGAAAATAAAAGTTGGAGAACTTATTCTTTCAATATCAAGAGATCTGGGTTGTTTCCAGTCTTCTGCTATCACACATGGTGCTGAACTAAATTGCCTTTGCACGTATCTTTTGGGCATTTTTGAGCGTATCTTTGGGATAGATTCTTTGATGTGCTTTAGCACCTTCTCATATGCCTAAAAGTCATTTGCATTTTTTTATTTATCAAATTGTGCGTTCATATCTCTGGTTTATTATTCTATGGAGGTATTGCCCATTTTAATTTTTTTTAGAAATTCTTTATATATTAGTTACTAAATTGAATCATATGAAATTGCTATTTTGTTAGGTCAAAAATGGTCTAATACCAGCAATTTCAGATGGTTTAACCTAATATATTAATGCTCTTTTATGCAGTACAAATTGTAAATGTTTTCCCCACTTTGTTGTTTGTGTTTTTACTTACTTTGTGGTGTGCTGGGCTATGCAAATTTTATATTTTTATGTAAACACATTAGTCAGTCCTTTTCCTTACTGCTTCTGGGATTTCTGTCATAGTAAGGAAAGTTTCTTGGTTATACCTCCAAGCTTATGAAAGAATTTCCCCATGTTTTCTTCTTCTTTTTTTTTTTTTTTTTTTTTTGCGGTACGCGGGCCTCTCACTGCTGTGGCCTCTCCCGCCGCGGAGCACAGGCTCCGGACGCGCAGGCTCAGCGGCCATGTCTCACGGACCCAGCCGCTCCGCGGCATGTGGGATCTTCCCGGACCGGGGCACAAACCTGCGTCCCCTGCATCGGCAGGCGGACTCTCAACCACTGCGCCACCAGGGAAGCCCGTTTTCTTCATTTTGCATCTAAATCTGTGATCCGTTCAGAATATATTCTGGCATATGGTATAAGAATGGGCTCAATTTAATATTTTTTCATATGCCTTCTGGATATCTGAAATCACATGTTTAAATTTTTCTACTGACTTGTGATGTCACCTTAATCTATATAAAATTTCTATACTCAGTTGAGTTTATTTCTGCATTTTCTATTGGTTTGCCTGTCTATATATGCAGTGATACCACAATGTTTTAATTATAGAAGGTTTAGAATGTGTTTTCACATCTGTTGTGCTAGCCAACCCTTCATCATTGTACTTCTTTTGGGGAATGCGGGGCAGATTTTCCTGGCTATTTTGATTGTTTATTCTTCCAAATGACCTTTATAATTAACATGTCCAGTCCTAGGAAAAAACATGATAATATTCTCATAGGGAGTGTGCTATAAACTAATTTAGGGAAGATTGGGTTTTCTATTTCTTCTCCAATCAGTTTTGACAAGTTATATTTTTTTCTAGGAATTTGCAAGCTTTCCAGAGGGTTGTCAATTTTCTTTGAATTTTCAAAAGATAAACTTTTGTCCTCTCTTGTATGTCTGTCTTCTATTTTGTGTTCGGTGTTTTAACTCATTCATTTTCATCTCTTTATTTTTACTGATACAGGTTTTACATGTTACAATTTTAGCTCTCTATCATGGACACTTTGATGTGTTTTCACCATTGTTATTTCAAGGCATTCTGCAATTTCATTTTACATTTCTTTGTCGACTTGAGATATCAGAAGTTTTAAAATTTCTAGGTGAAAGGTCTTTTCATTTTTTATTTGTCATTAATTTCTAGTTGTATGGTAATGTCATTTCACAAATGAGGCTCAGAGAGGTTAAGTGATTTGCCCAAGGACACACATTTAGCAAGAGGTGGGGCTTGACTGGAAACTCAAAGTCCATTTCCCTTCCACTGTCCTACCCTGCCCCTAAGGTTCGTAGGTAGACACACCATTTAATCATCACCAACACAATTCCAGCAGGTGTCATTATGAGACAGTAAAGCTTCATTGATAAAACTGTCATGAAATATTAACATTTAATTTCTGTGTGTAGGAAATTTGAATGTTGATAGAAGTAATGATTAAATGGGGGATTTTTCTTGAAATAAACTCAAGTCGCTCTTAAGCTGGGTTCTGAGAAAGGCTTGTGTGAAGGTAGTTTACCTGGGACTGTAAGCCCAGGAAGCAGAAGTGAGGGTCAGAGAGGCAGACACAAAAAGGAGGAAGGCCAGTTCAAGGATGCGTTATTGAGTTGTCCAGGTGTTTCCATTTGGTGGGACCCTCTCAGGAGCCTTATGAAACCACTCTCAGGACTGTCCTCCCGAGGGAAGATGGGGGAAGAATATACCCACCAGCTCCTGTCCACCATTGGTTAAGAGTAGACCCCAGGCTCTATCTCCCTACACCTCTGGGCTGGGCAGGAGTCAATGGTGACTGGTCCCCCTGCAACACCTGTTACCAGAGGGGCCCCACCTGGGCTTGAGACAAGTGTGGTCCTCCCCTTGACCCCTACCCCCTGCCCTGGGCAAAGTGGATAGAAGTCTGCTCAGAACTAACTAGAGTAAGAGGGAAGGAAGAGAGGATTTAAAGTGAGGACCAGAAGTGTCTGATGCAAGTAGATATTTTTAAAAATGTATTTTGGTGCAAATCTTCAAAATAGTGGATCTAGTGAGATTATGGATCCTTATTTTGATAGGAATGGCCCATTATCATAATGGGTGAGGATCTGAGAATTTCATTATGACCAGGGAATAAGGCATGTTTAACTCAGTTTTCTTTGTTCTTGTAGGTATTCGCTTCTGTGTGTGTGTCTATCAGGGGTGAGACATTCAGGTTACCAGCAAAGACCTGATTATAAATGAAGGAAGGATAAAATGAAAGGATGAAAATCTATCTTGACAGAGAACTTCTCTCGAAACATGGGATCTATGTTTTTATTAGCATACTATTTTCCTCCTAAACGAGCTTATCCTTTTAACAATACTCAGAGACCCACCTAAACAGAGGACTCAGTGACATTTATACACATTTAAAATAGAACCTCTTAGTGGCATGGACATATATACACTACCAAATGTAAAACTGATAGCTCGTGGGAAGCAGCCGCATAGCACAGGGAGATCAGCTCGGTGCTGTGTGACCACCTGAAGGGGTGGGATAGGGAGGATGGGAGGGAGGGAGACGCAAGAGGGAAGAGATGGGCATATATGTATATGTATAGCTGATTCACTTTGTTATGAAGCAGAAACTAACACACCATTGGAAAGCAATTATACTCCAATGAGATCATGTTCCAAATCTGCCAGAAACCAATGTTCAATTTCCTCCTTGCTGCTTCCTGGAATCCAGGGGTGGTGAGCAACCCTCAACTGGCCACCTTGGTTTACTTCACTTACCCTTTAATTTGTTTCACATAGTATTATCTCTTGAATATGTAAACATATGTAATTAACTTTTTTTTAAAATAAATTTTATTTATTTATTTATTTTTGGCTGTGTTGGGTCTTCGTTGCTGTGCACGGACTTCCTCTCGTTGCGGCGATCGGGGGCCCCTCTATATTGCGGCGCACGGGCTTCTCATTGCGGTGACTTCTCTTATTGCGGTGGCCTCTCTTGTTGCAGAGCATGGCCTCTAGGCTAGCGGGCTTCAGTAGCTGTGGCTCGAAGGCTCTAGAGTGCAGGCTCAGTAGTTGTGGCCCACGGGCTTAGTTGCCCCGCGGCATATGGGATCCTCCCAGACCAGGGCTCGAACCGTGTCCCCTGAATTGATAGGCAGATTCTTAACCACTGCGCCACCAGGGAAGCCCTGTAATTAACTTTTAAAAGTATTTTTCAGCTAATAAAATTTTCATTTTTTATGTAAAAATAAAAATAAAATAGAACCTCTTACCCTATAAGTTTATCCTAAACTCCTGGTTATTCTTACTTTCAGATTCTAGGTTAATGTTTAAAAACCTACACATATCTCGATAGTATTTATGACTCATTTGTACCATTAATGCAGGCGGTGAAATAAATAATGTCCATCAAACAGCTTACACCACATTATATTAACACACGTTTTCTGTTCTCTACTCAGAGACTTGGTGCAATCTGCCTAATTCTCCCCAGGAAATAAACGGCTGGGAGTCATTTCATCCACAATAAAATGGCAAAAGTTATTTTCTTCCCCTGACACAAATATCCCACGGTGTGGTGGCCCTGTGTTGAAATGTGAAGTTACTCTATAAATGCAAGGTGCTCTTAGTATCAGCAAAGACACTGCCTGTGTAAGTCTCTTGGGGATGCCCAGCAGCATCTGTTGCCCCTGGGACCAAGAGAGAATCATTCGCCCATGAGGTTCAACCTTGAACAATTTATGTTCTACCATGTTATCACAAGATAACGTTTTTTGCAGCTCTGAGCCTTTCAGGGAAAAGGCTACAAAATACATGCTTAAATTCATGAACATATGTGGACTCCAGAATCCATTTAAAAGCAAGAGAAGGTCTTCCCTGGTGGCGCAGTGGTTGAGAGTCCGCCTGCCGATGCAGGGGACACGGGTTCGTGCCCCGGTCCGGGAAGATCCCACATGCCGCGGAGCGGCTGCGCCCGTGAGCCATGGCCGCTGAGCCTGCGCATCCGGAGCCTGTGCTCCACAACGGGAGAGGCCACGGCAGTGAGATGCCCGCGTACTGCAAAAAAAAAATAAAGGCAGGAGAAAGGTTTTCCTCTCTCTTACTAGTCACCTTGTGGAAAATTGCAGAAGACCTAACTGGGGGCGTCACTTAGAGGGAAAATGTCATCATCGTCGTTGTTATTATTGTAAACGATCACTTCTCAGGAACCTGGTTCCTCATGGAAACCCAACGAGTAAACAAGATGTTCATAAAGCCTTCTGGCTGTACTTGACACGTAGCCGATAAACGTGGTTAAATCTGGGAGGAGAGAAGCCTATGGAAGTCCCCCACCCTCCCCTGTCCTACCACCAGTGACCCTAAAAGCTTCATCCAGAAATGGCCAACACAGAGCACGACTAACCTCAACACAGCCCTGGGGGTGGCTGTCTCAGGACTGAAAGGATAACGGAGCCTCGTTAAGTCTCTGGGTGCCACTTAGCCCTTGACTCATATGTGTCGTAGTTCATGTGAATAAGACTTTCCTGGATTAACTCAAATGTACCTAAATTGCCCAGTGAGGAGGGGCACTTCTCATTTACAGAAAGCTATTAGGGACCATAAAACTCTTTACCCATGACGCTCCCCAATTACTGATGACCCGGGACAGCGGCACATCCTTCCTGTGCTGCTCCCCACAGCGGGGCAGCCAGCCTTCCCCATCTCCCCCAGGCAGGGGGTCATTGCTCACGCCCCAACATCCTTCTCAAGGTAACAGAGAGCTTCTTCCTGTCACGCATTAATGAATGATGCCTGTTATTCAGGGAAATGCATACGTTTGTTTAGAAGGTCTAAATACATAGAGAAGAGACTTGTGGTTGCCAAGGGGGAGGAGGGTGGGAGAGGAAGGATTGGGCGTGTGGGATTAGCAGATGCAAACTGGCATCTATAGGATGGGTCAACGGCAAGGCCCTACTGTACAGCACAGGGAATTGTACTCAATAACCTGTGATAAACCGTAATGGAAAAGAAGATGAGAGAGAATACATATACGCATAACAGAGTCACTTTGCCGCACAGCAGAAATTAACATAACATTGTAACTCAACTAGACTTCAATAAAAAAATAAATAAAAGGAATAAAAAAGAAATAAGTAATAAAAAAATAGAAGTTTGACTTTGTGGAAGCAATGATTCTCACCAGTACTCTTCCCCAGACCTATGTTAGAAAAAACAAAGCAGATAAACCTTTTTTTTCAAATATAAGACAGTGTGATATATCGTAAGTGTCCAGCTTGATGGACTTTTCACAAAATCAACACACCCTCATAACCAGTACCCAGACCAAGAAACAGAACGTTACCAACACTTCAGAGCCCCCTTTAGCACCACGGGTGACACTGTTCTGACCTCTAACAGTATAAATTAGTTATGTCTGCTTGTGTGCCTTGTAGGAATGACATGTTTATTGGTCACTTGAATATATTCTTTTGTGGAATGCCTGCTTAAGACTCTGAAGGCTGGCTCTCTCTTGATCAGAGGCTTGCACACATTTTCCCTCTGTTAGGAAATCCCTTCCTCTCTCCTCTGCCTGACAAACTCCAGTTTGACATAGAAAGTAAAGCTTAGGGACTTCCCTCATGGCGCAGTGGTTAAGAATCCGCCTGCCAATGCAGGGGTCAGGGGTTCGAGCCCTGGTCTGGGAAGATCCCATGTGCTGTGGAGCAACTAAGCCCGTGAGCCACGACTACTGAGCCTGTGCTCTAGAGCCCACAGCCACAACTACTGAGCCCATGTGCCACAACTACTGAGCTCGTGCTCCTAGAGCCCGTGCTCCGCAACAAGAGAAGCCACCGCAATGAGAAGCCCGTGCACCGCAACAAGGAATGGCCCCTGCTCACTGCAACTAGAGAGAGCCCGCGCGCAGCAACGAAGACCCAACACAGCCAAAAATAAATAAATAAATAAATTTATTTAAAAAAAGAAAATAAAGCTTAAAAAAAATTTTTTTCTGTACCTTGTTCTGGGAGACACACTGAAGTGGTTGTGTCATCATTCAAGAAAGTCATCCCCATTTCTTTCCTCATATGGACTTTGACCAGAGGAACCCAACTACCTGCTTTCTCAGAAAATGTGCCCAGTTGCTTTGCACCCTTGGTGAAATCTCCCAGTCACCAAGACTAGGGTCATTGTGGGTCGTCAACCTCACCCACGTTCTGAGTCCTGCTGATGATCTCGTTGTGCTCACCTAATCAGCCCACCCACAAGGACCATTTCTGTCTCCCCTCTGTCAAACACCAAGCCACTCTCCTTCCCTCTAGATTTTGAGCAGGAGACTTGCGTTCCTATTTTATGCAGAAAATGACAGCCAACAGATGCCCTGGGCTGCCAGCCACCAAGCCCACAAACCTCCTCGTATTCCTCCACTCTTTCCTCCGTCCCTTATCCTCTCCAAGGCCAAGTTCTCCATCTGTGCACTGATCTACAGCCCCTTCCTCTCCAAGATCTCCCTCTATTGCCATCTCTACTTGTGTCTTCAACATCTCCTGGCCCTGGGACCCAGCACTCCTCCAGCTACTTTCCCATCTCCTTCCCTCACAGCTCAACCGCGTGGCACACTTGGCTGGGGCAGTGACTGCTATTGGCTCCCTGTCATCCAGTCCCCCTTTTTCTTTTGGAAATAATCCCCCTTGGCTTTGGCTGACCACACGCTGCTGTCGACGTGGCCAGCCTCTCTCGCCAGCAGGGGTGTCCACGCTGCTGAGTTCCAGCCTGGGGTCTGCACGTGGTGGAATGGGCGGCTCTGCTGTGCGTCTCAGGAATGGCTCGCTCTTTCCTCCTCATTCCCCTCCCTGAGGACTGGGCTGTGGGTCTGAGGGTGTGAGCTGCCTTTGATCAGACGGACCCAGACGACAGCCAGTGTGGTGGGGGGACAGAGCCAGCTGTAGGAGGAACCACTGCATGACTTTGTGGAACGGAGCCTCCCACCGGATGGGTCCTGGGCTTTGACATGAGAAATAAACCTCCCGTCCTGTCTGAGTGGCTGTCATCTTTGTGAAAGCAGCCCAACCTCTGTCTTAGCTAAGATATTGTCATCAAGACATGGAAGCCACCTAAGTGTCCACCGACAGATGAATGGATGAAGAAGATGTGGTACACACACACACACACACACACACACACACACACACACACACACACACACTGGAATATTACATAGCCATAAAAAAGAATGAAATAATGCCATTTGCAGTAACATGGATGGACCTAGAGATTATCATACTAAGTGAAATAAGTCAGACAAAGACAGATACTACATGATGTCACTTAGATGTGGAATCTAAAAAAAATGATACAAATGAACTTATATATAATACAGAAATAGACCCACAGACATAGAAGACAATCTCATGGTTACCAACGGGGAAAGCGGGGGGACGGTTAAATTAGGGGTTTGGAATTAACATACATACACACTCCTACGTATAAAATAGATAACGAAGAAGGACCTATAGCATAGCGAACCATACTCGATATTTTGTAATAACCTATAAAAGAAATGAATCTGAAAAAGAATATACATATTCATATATATATGTATAACTGAATCACCCTGCTTTTGCTGTACACCTGAAACTAATGCAGCATTGTAAATCAACTGTACTTCAAAAAATAAATAAAGGAGGAACCTAATTCTTAAAACTTAATTCTCAAAAAAAAAAAAAGATATTGTCTATGCTCACTGTCTACCCTCCCCTTCACTTCTGCTCACTCCTCCACCCACTGCAACCAAGCTTCCCCACCACGAGGCTGAAAGAGCTCTCATCAAGGTCACAGTGAAGCCATCAGCACACCCAGTGGGCACTTATCCATCCCTGGCCTTCCTTCAGGTTCTGACTGTCCCCCCAGAGTCTCCCGCTGGTCGTCATCTCTCCCTTGGCCTCCGTCCCACGGACTCTCTGCCTTCCTCCAGTCCTCTTTTCCCTTCTCACCATGCACCCTCCCAGGGTGACTCTGTAGGCTGTCCTGTGTTCAACCAGCAAAGACTACAGCTCTGGCAAGTTTAAGCGAGAACGGAATTGATGAGAAGGAGATGGAGTAGCTCAAAGGATCAAAGTAAAAGTGAAGATCCAGGCTTAGAAAGAACAAGAGCAGGGGTTAGGGGAACAGGAACAAAGTAACAATTTCATCAGGCTGCCCCCTCTGGGATAACCCAGCTCTGGCCGTTTGGAACATTTGTGTAATTCTGATAAGGACTCTCATTTCAGAGAGAGAGAATATTTGATCAACCTAACTGGTGTCACCAACTCAGCCCTTGGCGGGGAGGGAAGAGCATTTTCGTGGGCGGTTTTCTCAAGATCGCATCCAACAGGAGAGGGACAGGTTCCCAACCGATACTGACACACTGTATCGGGGGCCTGACAAGGATGAGTGTCAGGCAACCGAAAGTAACAAGACAGTCGTCCCGATCTACCCCTCTCTGCCCAACAACAGTGCGTGATGCTTTACCTGCAAAGAATTCCACAACAGCCTGAAATAACACACAGCTATTATATATGCAAATGAAAACGAGCCTCTTTATGATCCAATAACTCGTACACAGATGCATCCGGCTTCAAGTTCAGGATCTGGAGGAAGCCTGTTCTTCCTCTGGTGAATTCCATGGGCATATGATGCAGACTATAGGTTCAAAAGCAAATTCAGCCACCACAAACATATGCTATATGTAACTGTGAAGTAAAGAGAGAAATAGAGGGGTTGAATCACTCTCACCTCCACCCCTGGGTCCCCAGACATATGTATTTCTGCCACAGGGAGAAGGGCACCAAGCCTGGACCTTTGGGTGGAGGCCTGACGTCCTACCTCCTGGACAGCTCTCACCTTCACAAGCCCTTGACTCCCACCCGACACCATAATGGAGCTTTCAGAGGGTCATTTCAGGATCTGTATTAGTCAGTATTCTGCAGAGAAACAGAACCAGTAGAATGTATATATTTATATAGAGAGATTTATTATAAGGGATTGAGTCACGTGATTATGGAGGCTGATAAGTCCCTAGATCTACAGTCAGGATGCTGGAGACCACGAGAGAGTTGATGGCATAGTTTCAGTTTGAATGCTAGCAGGCTTGAGACCCAGAAAGAGCCAATGTTTCAGTTTGACTCCAAAGGCAGGAGGAAGACTGATGTCCCAGATCAAGGCAGTCAGGCAGGAGGAGTCCCCCCTTTACTCATAAGAGGGTCAGCCTTTTTGTTCTATTCAGGCCTTCACCTGATTGGATGGGCCCACCACATGGGGGAGAGCAATCTGCTTTATTCAGTCTACAGGTTCCAATGTTAATCTCATCCAGAAACACCCCCATGGCCACATCCAGACTAGTGTTTGAGCAAACATCTGGGCATCTTGTGGCCCAGTTAAAGTTGACACAATATTAACCATCACAGCATCCTATAAAGCCAGTGCTTTGGGGGCTGGTGTGCATGGTAAGACCGGCAACTCCCAATGGTGTGAGGCTGGGCCATAGGCGCTGAGGGTCAGAGCCACCACACCGTAGCCTGCCCCAACTGAAGTGCCTTCTCTGGTTCTTTGGCCCTCTCCAAACTGATGGCTTTTTGGATCATGCAGTAAACTGGCAAGAACGGGCTGTCTAAATGTGCCATACATGGCCTGTAAAACCCAGAGATCTTCAAAACATGTGTCTCTTTCTCACTTGATGTCCCTTTGTAACTAAGGAAGAACAAATCTGACTCCATATTGGATCTGTTTCTTTTACTTTAACCTTTTCCTTCTATTGCTTTTGCTACAAGTTAATCACTAAATGGATGTTGCTTATAAGCTGAAATTATACATAACGGTGCATCTCCGAGAACCCTGCCTCCTATGTAATGGGCATTAAGCTAAAATACATTTGTTTAGCTCACAGGAATATCCTGACCAGGTCAACCTGTGAATGGCTCCAGGAAGGAAGAAATTAACGCATCGCCTCCAGAGTCTGATGGGAACCAGGAAATGTTTGACTTTCCCCCCTCCCCTTTTAGTGTAAAAGAAGCCTGAATTCTAACTCAGGGAAGATGGTTCTTTGGGACACGAGTCCACTGTCTTCTCAGTCTGATGGCTTTCCAAATAAAGTCACCATTCCTTGCCCCAACACCTTGTCTCTTGATTTACTGGCCTGCCGTGCAACAAGCAGTACTAGCTTGGACTAGGTAACACCTTCACTTTGGAGGGCAAGTCCTGGCACACTCCAGACCACCGGACCCCCAGAAATTTCACAGACCCTGGCACCTTCACAGGATTTCATCTTCCACCATCAGACACTCATGTTTCTCACCAAGTTATCTGTGATCCCTGCTACCTCCTACAGTTACTGTCTAAACTGGGGAATTGGGGGTTACGGCCGTTCATCCATCCCCCCACACCAGAATGAGCTCAAGATAAAGAGTACTTGGTAACACAGGATACAAAGATTCGATTACAAGGCAAACTGATCAGAAGAGAAAAACTGAAGTGCGTTGTGAGCAGGAAGAAAAATCAGCTTCATTACTTTATAGTCACAGATTTGAAATACATTTGCCTCCTGTTTATGGGGCTTTTGAGAAGCTTTTTGTTCTGTCCCACTGAGTTGGGTTAACAAGGGTAATAACCTTGGAAACTGAAAAGAATTACTGCCTGGGCGGCTCTTGCAGGTTCCCGACAATTCTTTTCATTGGCCTATTTCCTGGTGGCAATAACATTTGTTTACCTTGAAAATGAGAGAAGACACTTTTATGGCAGGCTGTCCCCATGGTGCATTGATCCGAGCTTATGAAGCTCAGCCCATCCCCTTCTGTGAGGAGCTGGGGAACGCGGTGAAAGCAGGCTGACTCCACCAGAAGCAAGATTCAATGAGAGAAAAGGGAAAGGGACAGATTTATTCCCGTTCCAGTTGTCTTCCAGAAAACTAATTTCATCAGAATGCAAAGAATAATAGCCCCAGAAGAGAAGAGTTTCTACTGCATTGAGCATTTCGTCTGGGTTTTGCAGTTAGGAGTTTGGGAACATTCACTCCTATTATGTGATTCTGGCAGTCAATACGCTTTGCAGTTTTCAATTTCTACTGTTTAATCTATGAGTTTATAAATATTTCCCCCCTCTTGAAATAATCAAAGTTTTCATGACTGATCATATGTTAAACATTTCCTAATCTCCACAATGAGACTATTCATAAACTGTGAAACAAACAAAAAATGTTCTCAAGGGAGAATGGGGAACACAATTTCACATCCATGTTGAAGCCATTATCGTCACGTCACACGGTTCCCCATCCCCAGAGAAACATAGATGTCATTCACAGGATCCTTACCCACATTTGTCTGAGGCAAGTGGCAACTGTCATGTTTGGTTCCTGATTTTACAACAGTTGTCATGGAAGTGTTTTAAGACGTTAATTTTTGTGATGAGTATCTTTTTTTTTTTTTTTTTGCTGTGGAGCACAGGCTCCGGACGCGCAGACTCAGTGCTCACGGCTCACGGGCTCAGCCACTCCGCGGCATGTGAGATCTTCCCGGACCGGGGCACGAACCCACGTCCCCTGCATCGGCAGGCGGACCCTCAACCACTGCGCCACCAGGGAAGCCCGTGATGAGTATCTTTTTAGAGATTTTAATAAAGCCAATAGCTCTAAGTTTTCTACTTAAATCTTTAAAAAAGGTTTTTGCTAGAAGGATCCATGGTTCTTTAGAGGTCCAGTGGACTCTGATTTTTAATCTTGTTTATATCTGAGATAATAGGTAGTTTCTAGGGGAAACAGCAGAGTGCCTGCAATGGGTGTAAATAGTAAGCAGTACCCAGCAGCAGATAATATTTGTTAGAAGACAGACATGCTGTTTCCTTTTTAAGAATAGAGGAGAAAAATCCCTCCCTTCTGAATAGAAAAGCCAGCACACAGACCTTCCTTATTTTGTGTGGTGACACGTTATAATTCTTCCCATTTTTGGCTTCTTTCTCATGTTGGAAAAAGAGTGAAGGAAGGCCAGAAAGGAAAATCGCTGTCTTTTCTCTGATTAGTTAGGGGCAATTTGAGAAGACTATTCTTACCGAAGAAGAAAAGCTACTGGCAGGTTAACAGCTGCATGCAAAGGCGGATCATAGCAACGGAAACCATCCTCGGAAGGGCGAACGTGGAAGGGAAACACTCTGACCAAGCTCAGCGAGAGAAACTGATAGAAATTAAGTGCGAACATGGGGAAACTGCATTGTAAATTTGTTTTAAAATCTGTTGACATGATTTAAAATTTTTTATTACGAGAAACGACAAACGCATAGAAAAATAAGAGCGTCATGAACCCATACACCCATCTTGCAGCTTCGACAATACTCCCCCATCCCCCATAATTACTGTGAAGCAAATTGCAGATAGGATTTCATCAGTAAAATTTTCAGTATGTATCTCTAAAAGATAAAGATTCTTAAAAAGAAAAAAGATACTCATTATCAACCTCCCCCCCCCGAAACTAACAAGAATTCCCTGTATTATCAGAGCTCATCTTTGGCCATTGGTTCAATGGAGGCAGGATATTCCAATGAGGTGCATACATGGCAATTGGCCTCTTAAAAATGAGTCGGTTTTTGGAGGGGCATGGATTGGGGAGTAGGGGTTGCTTGTAT
The DNA here is from genome assembly GCF_003031525.2 of Neophocaena asiaeorientalis asiaeorientalis. Taxonomy (NCBI): domain Eukaryota; kingdom Metazoa; phylum Chordata; class Mammalia; order Artiodactyla; family Phocoenidae; genus Neophocaena; species Neophocaena asiaeorientalis. Next base: position 9,768,666 of record NW_020173679.1, read on the forward strand.
AAAAACCCTCTACACAGAGTGAACAGGAGCCCGCTTCTCTGCTTGGATTCCTGGGTGAGTGGGGGAGAGGTGACATGGCTCTTGGGCTCGGAGGTGGCAGAGGGTGGCTTTAGCTGAGTTGCTCAGGGCCCCAGGTCTCTCCCGATCAAAGGGGAGTAGAGGTCAATACTGACTACTGGCCGCCACTTCTTGGGCAAGGGCAGAGATGATGCCTCCTCTTGCCAGGAACGGGGATCAGATATACCAGCGTAGACCCAGTGCCCTGTCACCTTTCAGGGAGCTACGTGGCACCTGCCTGTCTTGTTCCCCAGTGGCACCAGCTCACAGCGATGATGCAGAGCTTGGCTGGAACAGGGCACCGTGCACAGCAGTGGCTACTTCCTCGGAACACTTGACCTTTGGACACTGGAATTCCAGAAGCCACCAGTGTCTTGCACCTGCTTAGCTGGCCAGAGCCCTGTTCTCCTTCTTCACAGGTGTGACATTCAGAACCTCATCCTGGAGTGATGGCCCTGGAAGCAGTAAACGACCTCCTGATGGGCGGGAGAAGAGGCCAGGTATTTTCTTGGAAACAAGCTGAATACCCTTGTCCAAGTTCTATTAGATTATGGTTTGGACTTGTAAATTCCCAGTCCAGAGAACTTCACCGTAACTTGTGGTGTTATGTGCTGGGTGAAGAGTGTAGGCTCCAGCCCAGATGGTGGAAACTCACTGGATCCACTGCATGGGGCCCTGGAGAAGCTACTTAGCCTCAGTTTCCTCATTCCCTCAAGGGATGAGTTAGCGCATGTAAAGTACCCAGTACTAACCAGTCGAAGTGTGAGGCGCTCTGAGGGGTTGGGCCTGCCTGCCTGGGTGTGGCCAGGCATCTATCTCACTCCTTACCTTTTCCTGCAGGTGCATTTACTTTCTTTTTTTGTTTGTTTTGTTGGGTTTTAAAAAATTTATTTATTTGGCTGCGCCTTGCGGCTTGTGGAATCTTAGTTCCCCGACCAGGCAGGGATCGAACCCGCGCCCTCGACAGTGAAAGCATGGGGTCCTAACCACTGGACCACCAGGGAATTCTGCATTTACTTTCTGTAAGACTTTCCAAGTCCGTGCCTTTCCTCCTGACCTGGTTCCTCTGGCTTTCTCAGCTGCCAACACTGGAAATTCATCTTCCGTTCGTCTCTCCCTTCTTCCTTGCTCTGTCCATTACAGTAGCCTCCTAACTGATGTCTCTGCTTCCATCTTTTCTCAGCAAGCCCGTTCCCCATTGTCCTCCCCTCCTTTCAGACCACCCACTTCTATCAACATCCTCAGCCCCATCCACACCAGACACCTTTGTCATAGTTCTCGCCATCTTGATCTGAAAGTACTTCGTTTGTCTTTTCCCTTGAAGATTATCTCATATATATATATGTGTTGTCTGTTTCCCCACTCCACAAGCCCTTTCCCAGGGGGCCAGGGGGCCAGCCCTGCACAACACAGAGAAGGTCACTGCGCTCAAGGAATTTATGCTCTAGTGGGGAGTTGGTGCAGTAGATTGGCAAGAAACAAATACATAAATGAACAAGATCTTTGTAAAGAGTGACAAGTGCTGCAAAGACCGCCCCGCCCCCCCCCAAAAAAAAAAAAAAAGCCCAACCAGGATCATGTGACAGAGAATGACATGAGTGAGGTTGGGAGACCATTTCCATAGATGTCCTGCATTTCTGCATGTCTTGGGAACAGGGGCCGCCTTTGCCCTGGATTCTCCTTGCAAGGATGTTTGTTTAGTCAACACCCTTGGAAGACAGAGATAGTGTGTCCCTTTGGGGCAAAGGGCAGGGTTGTTTACTGTCTAACATGATAAAGATAATGTCACCCCCCCCCCCCTCCCCCCCCC
>NW_020173679.1:9770543-9814730 GCF_003031525.2 Neophocaena asiaeorientalis asiaeorientalis
CCGGGGCAGAGAAAGAGCAGGTGTGTTTGTGCCCATTATAACAGATCTGGGTTCCCTAAAGTCAGGGTGCTAGATCAGGCGATGTCCACCTGGACAGCTCCGAGTCCTCCGCCCGGGACTTCAGGCGCAACAGAGACCAAGGCAAACATGAAACCCTGCTGCCTGCTGTGCTGTGAACGACAAAGTCCTTTGTCTCTGACCTGCATGTCTCGTGTCCTCTGCCAGCATCCGTGAAACTGTGGCAGGCTTAACATCTCAAACCCTTCACAGTTCTGGTGAGTGAGGGGACTTCATTCATTCATTCGCTCACACATATTTATTGTTCTCCAACCATGTGCCAGGCTTTGCCTTGGGACACACAGCATTGAATAAAATGGTCAAATATCCCTGACCTCATGAAACTTTATGGCAGAGGAAGTCAAATAGGGGAATTCCTTGGTGGTCCAGTGGTTAGGACTCCTCACCTTCACTGCCCCGGGCCCGGGTTCAATCCCTGGTCGGAGAACTAACATTCTGCAAGCTGCGTGGTGCAGCCAAAAAATAAAGACAAGTAATTAGCTACTTAAATAATAGAGAGATCAAATCTTGTATTATGTAGCATAATATAGTATATAATGCGATACATGAGATGGAAAGAATAAAGTGCGGGTAGTGTGGAGTGCAGGGGTAGGGGAGAAGGTTTATAATTTTAAGTGGATGTAAAATCAGAGGCAACCTACTGTTTGTACAGTTTTATTGGCTAAGGGAGGGCGTTTAGACTCTATCCTAGGTGTAAAGGGAACCACTGAATGATATACGCAGGGGAACCATGACATCTGATTTGCTTTGTTAAAGATCACCCTGGCTGCAGTGCAGGGAATGGACTGTAGTGGAGAAAGCAAGGAAGGCTGCCCGGGAGAGAAACGCTGCATGTGGGTAGTGAGCAGAGATGGAGAGAAGGGAAGGGAGATGAACATGTTTTGAAAATAGAACGGATGGGTTTTTTTTCTGATGGATGGGTTCCTTATCCTTGGAGGATTTCATCAGCACTTCTCTGTACTGTATTCAGTTCTCACATGTGTGAATGTGCGTATCCGTGCGTGTGTAGGCAGGAGTAATATTTAAAATATTTGATAATGTCATAGTCACAGAAATAAATAGAATTATAATATAAAACAAATATGACATTTTATAAAATATGTAACTATACATACTATATAAGAATTTTAAATATGCATTCAAAATTTCTAAATAAATGAAATTACATATTTTTATAAAATTGATTATAAAGTGATATGCTGTAGCATGTCATTCATCAAATGGATCTAGTAATGTCTAAATTATTTGTTGATCTTTAGACACTGTGGGTATAATTTTGGTTGTTTTTTGGGTACGGGTGTCACTAGCTATATATCACTACCAGCACGTCTGAGCTGTGGGAATGACATGAGGGAATGACATTGTCAAGAAAAATTGTGAGAAATTTTGAAATGGGCAAAAAAAAAAAAAAAAAATGGTGGATGTTCCCACTCCTGGCTTAGATGCACCTTTGTTTTTGAGCTAGTTCACAGCTGTGTAAGTTATAGAGACCAATAGCAACACAATTGTTCTTTCTCCATAGAAATGCAAACAACTATTGCTCAATGGAGATACAATAAACTGTCGCCCTGGGGACATTGACCTGCTTTGCAGTCAACCAGCACATCTGTTTATTTCAGCATGCCCGATTGTCTAGACCTCCGACTGGCTCCTTCGTCAATTAATGAGTTAAGTAAAAATTTTGACATGTGTTTATCTATTATCTGTTCATACAGATGATTTAGTATTTAAGATGATTTTTAGTATTTTTAAACAACAGCAAATTCTTCCAAGGCCCTCTCCATTATATGGATACCTGTTAGGTTATCTATCATCTCTATAATTGGAGATTTTTCTCTTAACATCAGTGATATTGGTCAAGATGCTGAATCTTCTCTCAGTTTCTACTGAACTAAACAGCAATTACATTAATTTTGTTTCTAGTTGTTTTTATACTGTCTGAGGTTTTTTTAAAAATTCAGCATCTTTATTATCAAGTAAGTCATAAACATTGTTTATTGACATCTTATATTTAATTAACTGGCTTAATTAATTAATTTTTCTTTCATTGTCTTCAGTCCACAAACTCTGGAAACCTCATTTGGCCAATTTTCAGGATTCGATAACTTGGAATAACTTAAAAGTTTTAAAATGTTTTCACATTTTGTCCTCAAATAACAAACACATTTTCATACAATTTATTTAAAGGGCTAATAAATAAATTGGTAAATAAATCGGTGGTTCAGTGGTTAAGACTTCGCCTTCCAATGCAGGGGGTGCGGGTTCAATCCCTGGTCGGGGAGTAGCAATATTGTAACAAATTCAATAAAGACTTTAAAAAAAAATGGTCCACAAAAAACCCCCAAAAAAATAAAAATAAAAAATAAAGGGCTAATAGTCCTAATCTTGAAATTGTTAAGCTTTTTTCAAATGGTTATATATCACTTTCTTGTTCCTGTAATATCTCTCTCTTCTCTTTCATAGATTGTTTATTTTCGTTTTATGAGTTCAATGACTTCATCATCCATGGCATCAATGTCAGCTCTACTAACGGAAGCATTTCTTTCTTATAAAGCTAAGAAAGAATTGAGGTCTCTTTCATGGTATCATTCACTAAAGTCAAACATCTAAATAATCCTTCATTTTCCAAATTGTTTTACTTCCATTTCTCAGTTGATAAAGATTAACATTCAAGGTTTGCTACCATATCCAAATTGCTTTTGCAGCTCTAGTAGATCCAAGGGTCCTTCCCATTTTCATTATTCCTATCCCTAGCTTTTCAGATATAGCATTTGATTCTTTTTGAAAGTCACTACATACGTAGTAGAAGAGGTTTAAAGTGATGACTTGGTGGGCATCTTTCATTGTATTGACCCCAAATAACTGAAAAACTTCTGACTGTTAAACAAGTTTCTTGATATATTTTTTTTATAGTGGATTGTTAACTGTATCTAATCCATCCACTTAGATTCCATTAGATATATTCAAACGAAGAGGTGTGTTTTACTGTCATTAGTCTCCTTACTTTTTTTTTTTTTTTTGGCCACGCAGCGCAGCATGTGGGATCTTTGTTCCCAGACCAGGGATCAAACCCGGGCCCCCTGCAGTGGAAGTGCAGAGTCTTAACCACCGAACTGCAGGGAAGTCCCGAGATGTGCTTTAAAGTGTATTTATAGGGGCTTCCCTGGTGGTGCAGTGGTTAAGAATCCGCCTGCCAATGCAGGGGACACGGGTTAGACCCCTGGTCTGGGAAGATCCCACATGTCACAGAGCAACTAAGCCAGGGTGCCACAACTACTGAGTCCTCGCGCCTAGAGCCGTTGCTCCCAACAAGAGAAGCCACCACAATGAGAAGCCCGCGCACCGCAACGAAGAGTAGCCCCCGCTGGCCGCAACTAGAGAAAGCCCGCGCACAGCAACGAAGACCCAACGCAGCCAAAAACAAATAAATAATTTTAAAGTGTATTTATAGCACCCTAAAGAATGAAATAGGCTTCCCTGGTGGCACAGTGGTTGAGAGTCCGCCTGCCGATGCAGGAGACACGGGTTCGTGCCTCGGTCCTGGAAGATCCCACATGCCGCGGAGTGGCTGGGCCCGAAAAGTTAAGTCAGACAAAGACGAATATCGTATGATACCACTTACATGTGGAATCTAAAGAAATGATACAAATGAACTTATACACAAAACAGAAATCGACTCACAGACATAGAAAACAAATTTATGGTTACTGAAGGGGAAAGGAAGTGGGGAGGTATAGATCAGGAGTTTGGGATTAGCAGATACAAACTATTATATATAAAATAGATAAATAACAAGGACCCACTGTATAGCACAGAGAACTCTACTCCATATTTTGTAATAACCCATAATGGAAGAGAATGTAAAAATAAAATATATGTTTATATACATAGGTATGACTGAACTACTTTGCTGTACACCTGAAACTAATACAGCATTGTAAATCAAATACATTTCAATAAAAATTTTTAAAAATCTTATAGCAAAATAAATAAAATAAAATTTATTTATAGCATCCTTTTTAAACTTGAGATATTTTAGATGTCAAATTAAAAATATATGAGGAGAACAGAGTTTAACGAAATCCCATTAAGGGATTATATGAGCAGACATGGAAGCCCACAGCTGTATTCTACTCTACATAAGGCTATTTTATGATTTATTTACCTTTTTACCTGTTGAAGGACTTGTGGGTTATTTCCAGCTTTCTGCTCTCAAGAACGATGATACCAGGAACATCTGTGCGTGCACATCTCACGCGCGAGAGTTTCTCTAGGTTTCACTGCACGTACGTGGAACTGACTGGTGAACAGAATAAGCAGTTTTGTTTTTTGTTTAAAAATTTTTTGTTTGTAGTAGAGTCATTTGCAATGTTATGTTAGTTTCAGGTGTACAGCACAGTGATTCAGTTTTACATATATATGTATATATATCTATTCTTTTTCGGATTCTTTTCCTTTATAGGTTATTACAAGATATTGAGTAGAGTTCCCTGTGCTATACAGTGGGTCCTTGTTGTTTATCTATTTTATATATAGTAGTTTGTATCTGCCAATCCCAAACTCCTAATTTAGCCCTCTCCACCTCCTTTCCCCTTTGGTAACCATAAGTTTGTTTTCTATGTCTGTGGGTCTATTTCTGTTTTGTATATAAGTTCATTTGTATCAGTTTTTAGATTCGACATGTAAGTGCTATCATATTTGTATTTCTCTGTCTGACTTACTTCACTTAGTATGATCATCTCTAAGTCCATCCGTGTTGCTGCAAATGGCATCATTTCATTCTTTTTTATGGCCGAGTAGTATTCCACTGTATATCTGTACCACATCTTCTTTATCCATTCACCTGTCGATGGACACTTAGGTTGCTTCCATGTCTTGGCTATTGTAAATAGTGCTGTTATGAACATTGGGGTGCGTGTATCCTTTCCAGTTAGAGTTTTCATCTTTTCTGGTTATATGCCCAGGAGTGGGATTGCTGGATCATATGGCAGCTCTATTTTTAGTTTTTTTAAGAAACCTCCATACTATTTTCCATAGTGGATGCACCAATTTACATTCCCAACAACAGTGTAGGAGGGTTCCTTTTTCTCCACATCCTCTCCAGCATTTGTTATTTGTAGACTTCCTGATGATGGCTGGAATGGGCTTTTTAACTTTACTAGATGTTTCTGATCTGTTCCCCGAAGTGGTTGCCCCATTTACAAACCCGCTGCAGTGTCTCAGCACTCCTGATTCTCCGTGTCCTCGCTTACACTTGGCCCCATCAGAATTCTTGATTTTTGCACATCTGGTAGGTATGGATTGACACTTTATCCCTGGATTTCCTCTGATTACCAGGCACTGGGCGAGGCAATTCAACAAGAGGGACACGGCCCATCTTAGAGCCACTGCTGAGCGAAGAGATGGGGTCCAGGATGATCACTGGGTACCGATTTGTGTTGGGTTCACTGTATTCTCCCCTCTCCCTTCCCAAGAGTCCTCCCGGGGTGGGGGGCGGGACAGGTGAGTAAAGTACAAGTTATCTGGAAGCCACCCCCTCCTTGTGCTCTGGAAAAACCTAAACTCCTTGGGGAGACACAGCTGGCTGCCCCTGGTTGGGAAGAGCCGCTGAGACTGGTAAGTGGATGGAGATCAACTCCATGAGGAGTGTGGCCCTGTGCCCTACTCCTGGGGGCGGCTTGGGCACCAGGGCACCTGTCTGGAAAGCGATGCCCATGTCCAGGAATGGCCAGGAGCAGAGTGGGCTGGGCGAGGGTGTCCTGAGTTACCAAGTGTGGCCCTTGGATGGGAGGGACTGCTGCCAGTGTTTCATCTGGCTAGGGCACTAGGCTGGGACGGAGAGAGGGGCAGGAGCTCCAAGAATGAACAACATGGACATTCCCGCTCGCCTGGCAGGACAGAGGCTTGGAGTTGACTTTGATCGAAAAGGAACAGGGAAATGGACGTTTCTGTGCACCTGTGTGCGTGGGTAAGCTTCACGTCGTAAATCAGCAATCTCCATGCATTATAAAACACGTGCTCCTACAGAAGAGTCACCTGGCACCACATCCACTCAACTCAGCTCCAAGGTCAGGGAGGACTGGAGGAGGAAGTATCCCTGAAGGGCGAGGAGGGCCCTTCACTTAGACCAGAGTGTCAATTTAAGGGCTTCAGCTTTGGAGTAATAAATGGGGAGACATCAAAGGTCTGTTTTCTTTCTTTTAAGGGATGTGATATAAATAGATATGCATTCTTGAAAGATGATCCTGGCTGTGGTGTGGACAATGGACTGGAAGTCAGGAGACTTGGCAACGAGGCAGGTGACAGATGATGGCAGCCTGGGCGATGGAGACGAGGATAGGGATGGCGATGGGAACGGGGACGGGGCGTGTGTCTGCAGGACCAGAGCCACTGCGGCTTGATGCTGTCCTGGTTGGGAGGTGGTGCCACTTCTGCTCAGGAGGAACTCGGGAAAAGCAGGTGTGCATGGGAAGCTGAGAGTTCTGTGGGGGCATGTCTGATTCCGGAGCCTTGACTGCAGGGAACTAACAGGAAGTGGGGGGACCCAGCCTGAAGCTCGTGAGCGGGACCAAGCTCTGACCACACAGCTGAGGGGTCATCAGCCTATGTGGATAATAAGTAAAGCCCCAGGGCTGATGACGTCACCCCAGGAAAGCCAGAAGAAAAGGGCACCTGGGACAGACATGATGGTTTGTGTGGTTTTAAAATATATTGGGAGTTCCCTGGTGGCCTAGTGGTTAGGATTCCAGGCTTTCACTGCTGTGGCCTGTGTTCAATCCCTGGTCAGGGAACTGAGATCCCAGAAGCTGCACAGCATGGACAAAAAGAAAAAGAAAAGTTCTATGTTTGAACTGGCTGCCTCTACCTACTTTTAAAAAAAATTTTTTTTAATGAAAGTATAGTTGATATACAATGTTGTGTTAGTTTCAGGTGTACAGCAAAGTGATTCAGTTATATATATATACACATGTATACGTCTATATATATTCTTTTTCAGATTCTTTTCCCTTATAGATTATTACAAAATATTGAGTATAGTTCTCTGTGCTATGCAGTACGTCCTTGTTGTCTATTTTATTTTAATTTTTTTATTGAAGTATAGTTGATTTACAATGTTGTGTTTCCTCTACCTTTTTATTGCCATCCCAAACACTGTATTTGTAATCATTTCCCCCAGCCTTATCTTACAAAGCATTTCTTATAAAAATAGCTACCACATAAGCTAGTCCCTCTTTCTATGATCACAAACATTATTCCGAGCCTGAGAAAAACTGAGTCACGCGCTGAAACAGCCATCTGCACCTCGGTTATGAATTTTCAGCTGCAGGTTGTTTCAATCATGAGACTCTTAGCTCATGGTTAGCTTATAAATTTCCTCATTAAATGGGAATGGGAAAATACATTTCTTATTTATTTATAAGCAAACAGCCTTTGATAATGAAGTGAGGCATCTTTACGACATGCGCTGACACTATCTTTTCTAAATCTGGGCTCACAAGGTCTAGCTACGAAGACATGAGATTGACTGTTTTTACAAACACACCGGAACTTACGTATTCCAAGGATATTTTCCTCTAAGCAGTAGGATTAGTCAAATGATCACACCCTTTGAAAGGACATCATTGAAACTCCTTTTAGGGATGAGAGGCTCTCCTGATTATCTACCGCAGGGGTTCCTACAACTCGTTAATTAATTAATTAATTAATTTTGGCTGCATTGGGTCTTCGTTGCTGCGCGCGGGCTTTTCTCTAGTTGTGGCGAGCGGGGGCTACTCTTCGTTGCGGGCTTATTGCGGTGGCCTCTCTTGTTGCGGAGCATGGGCTCCAGGTGCGCGGGCTTCAGTAGTTGTGGCTTGCGGGCTCAGTAGTTGTGGTGCATGGGCTCTAGGGCACAGGCTCAGTAGTTGTGGCCCACGGGCTTAGTTACTCCGCGGCATGTGGGATCTTCCTGGACCAGGGCTCGAGCTCGTGTCTCCTGAATTGGCAAGTGGATTCTTAACCACTGCGCCACCAGGGAAGCCCCTTACAAATCTTTTGAGGAGGACGAGGGGGCTTGAATTTTGGAATTGGCCAAGTCATTTGAAGCCAAGTTTGATGAGTAAGAGGAAAGACTGAGGCAGGTCACCAGCTCAGCAAGCCTGCTGTGTCCCCACCGCACCCAAACCTTTTCCTCCCCAGGGTTGACCTTCTCATGAAGAGCATCACTGCCCCCCAGCCCAAAGCCTAACTTCATTAAAGCATTTATCTAGAATGTAAACATATTTGGGCTTCCTCTCCTTTCAGCACACCCACACCTGATGCACTCCCAGTCTACTCGGCTCTTTCTCTGACATTTACTCCAGAACCTCGCATTGCCATCCTCTCACTGCCCCCGTCCCCGGGCAGGGCCACCACCTCCTGACGCGGTCCCAGGCTTCCGCCCCCTCCATCCCTTTTGACCAGTTCTGCCACTCTGCAGCTGAGCATCTGCCGCCAGTTCCCATCACCATCACAAACACTCAGACAAGTTCCCCGGTAGAACTTGCTCCTGGTGGGGCTGGGCCTCGTAAGCTTTGTCTTGGTTCCTTGCGTTTGCCAAGGGTTTTGCCTCGTTAGAGCCATTGCAGATGCTGTTTGCTCAGCCCTGGGACCCTCTGCCCTCATTCTCTGTGTGCCTGGCTCCTTTGCATTGGCGCTTGTTTCCTAGGGCTGCCGTAACAAATGCCTGAAAACTGAGTGACTTCAAACAGCAATTTCTTCTCTTGGAGTTCTGGAAGCGAGAAGTCCAAAATCAAGATGTTGATAGAGTTGCATTCCTTTAGAAACCTGAAGAGGAGGTTCCTTCCTTGTCTGTTGCAGCTTCTGGAGTTGCCAGCATTCCTTGGCTGTTAGCTGCATCACTCCGGCCTCTGCCTCCGTCTCCACATGGCATTTTTCTTTGCATTTGTCTCTTTTTCTAAGGACACCGGTCATACCGTGTGAGGGCCCACCCTACTCCAGTATGACCTCATCTTAACTAACTGTTTCTGCCACAACACTATTTCCAAATAAGGTCACATTCACAGGTACTAGGGATTAGGCCTTTGACGTATCTTGCGGGGAGTTACGATTCTACCTCTGGTAGCAGCTTTCAGATCTCAGATTAGACAGCCCTTCCTCCAATGGATCAAGCTCTCCAGGGTGAGCTTTTCCTCTTCGGCTCAGCCTTTAGCTGGCTTCCTTGGCAGTGCTTCTCTCGTCTTAGATGAACGTGTGTATTCCGCTGTCTCGTCTTTGTGTCCACCTCTCACTTGAATGTAAGTTAATCTCCTTGAGCGCTGGATCCATGTGCCTGCTCCTTTTCCAGAGCCTGGAATAGTGTAGGCCCAGCGTTGATGCTCCGTACATTTTTATTCATTGAACTTCAAAGTGAGATTCAGGCTAGAGAAAGTAGCAGTGGCCTGAGAATTGGAGGACATATAGTCACTAGACTATAACCTACACCCAGTTCGTGCTTTATCATTTTCAATGACTTCACAACTTTTATCTCATGTCATCTGCCCAACGACCCAGCAAGATAGGCCAAGGAAGTCTACATCTCCCCATTTTACAGAGAAGAGCACAGAAGTCAAGCTTATAACAAAAGGAGATGCTGTGGTTGAGGTAGGACCACAGATTGTTAGAGCTGGAAGGTCTGATCTCCTCGTTTTACTAATGAGAAAACAGGGACTGGAGAATTGAAGTGATTCAATTATAATAGCTGCTTACTATTAGAGCTGGAATTAGATTCTGAGTACCTCAATTTCTTTCTTTCTTTCTTTCTTTCTTTTTTTTTTTTTTTGGCCTCACTACACAGCATGCAGGATCTTTGTTCCCCAACCAGGGATTGAACCTGAGCCCCCTGCACTGGAAGCACAGAGTCTTAACCACCGGATGGCCAGGGAAGTCCCCTGAGTCCTTCAATTTCTCATCAGATTCCAAGAGGTTAATTCCAAGCGTGTTTGGGGAATGACAGGATCGTTGCTGTTCATGTATATTCTCCCCAAATGATGACGTGGTTGGGTGACACTTCTGGAATACGTGGAGCCAGACTGCCTGGGTGGGGATCTCAACTCCACCCCTTCCGGGCTCGGTGAACTTGAGGGATCTCATAAATCAATTCACACCAAGGCATCCATGCTTAATATGATGTCTATCCCAGTCAAACCTACTTTTAAAAGAGAATGACCAGAAATCGTTAGCCCCAGGCACAGATCTCTGCTGCCGGTGCCTCACATAATATCTGACACAGAGTCAGCGCCCAATAAATAGGAAATGGATGAACACGGGTGGAACTCGGGGACGGTTGAACCCGGATGTGGGAGAGGTTCTGGAGCAAGAGGCATCCTCCCGGAATTCCTCAGTTCATTCCACAGTTGTGATGCATTGCCTATGCCTTAGGGTTTGCGTAGCCCTGAAAACTCATTTCAGGGAGGACAAGTACAAGTTAATGAATCAGGGAAACTTGGCATCATAAAACAAATGATGATTATAGGATAATAACCTCCATTATATCAGTTTTCAGGGAATTACAGTGGAGTATTCCATTGAAGACATTGGCCAATAGATTGCTGTGGCCAAAAGCCCATAAAATACATTAGACAGGATTTTAGAGCAAAGCTGAAAACATGTCCATACTTTTGTGTACCACCTAGGATGCCATATGCATTTTAACTCTTGTATGTCAAGAAAATATCTTGGAGAAGAACCATTAAAATAATCACAAGGAGAGGATGATGTTGAAGGTAGAATAAAAAGGTTAGTTTTTTTGTTTTTTGTTTTGTTTTGTTTTGCTTTGCCTAGTAAGAGGATGGTTCGGGGAAAACTAATTTCTCCATGGGTTTTCTATCCATTAGGCAAATATTTATCAAATGCCTACATGGTCCAGGCACATCTAGGTGCTAGAATTCAAAATGTACAAGATAGATCAATCCCTGTCCTCATGCGGTCATTAAATATTAACAGAGTTTATTTACCAAATTTGGGGAAATTAGTTGGAAGGATTAGCTCATGAAGCTGGGAAGGGATACATTTAGAACAAATAGAAGAATCCACGCACAGCGCCCAGGACCAGAGAAGTGCCCAATGGATAGTCAGTAATTTTATATAACAAAGAAGTGTTGATATGCTTAATATCCTTCATGTAGGTAATATTAAAAACTCCAACAGAAAAAGGCAAAGGACCACAGGCAATTCAGAAAGGAGAGAGACAAGTGGCCAGTTGAATTAAATGCAAATTAATATATATGCAAAATTAAATGCAAATTAAAATATAACAATGCAGATTTGCTAGAAAACCTTCAGAGTTAGTAGCTCAGCAGGTAGAAGAGACTAATAGACTTGAAATAGATTCTGATAAATCCACACCAGGTGTCTAATGATTGACTAGTGAGAACCAGAGTATTGGAGGCTGTGAAAATCAACACTTGAAAAATAGCTTGTTGTCAAAGGTTCCCTGCATATGAGTTTTTTTAGTCTAAGTCCGAAGGTTCACAAAACCATTCTTCGGGACCACCAAGAGGATGTGGAAAAATGCTGAGTTGACTTGTTGGCACCCGGCCCAGCTGGGCTTTCTTAAGTAACAATGGCCTGGGCTAGTTAGTATGAGAACTTGTGAAATGAAAGCTCAGAGTGGCCAAAACAAATATGTGGCCAGATTCAAGCCAACTTGGCCAAAGTTTCTCTAACATTCTCATCTTATAAACATAGAAAACAGTCATAAAATAGAAGGCTGTGCTTTTGCCACAGATCAGGTCCGTGGCTGTTGCTTGCCCGTATCTCTGTTACATCATCTTCACTATGAAAAGCTTGAACATTTCATAAAGTCCATGGAAAGCACTGGAAACACTAATCAAAACAAGCAAGTCAGGGATGGGGAAATGCATGCTTTCTGTTCTCTGCTGGATGTAACCACGGTTTTCTCTTTCATAACTGTTGTTGGATCGTTCTAACAAACACCTAGAACCCTCTCCTCTCCGGAAGTCAGGTATTGGTGGACCAGGAGATGTATTTGTTTAGCATCCTGTGATTTTATTCCCAGAAGAAAGGGAATGGGAGAGAACACTCTGTCAAATAAACAATTGCCCAAGGTCTTGGGCAAAAGAAAGTGGGACAGGAAGCAGACAGACGATTCGTTGCCCCAGGTAACTGCCTGATAAGGTCAACACGCGTGTACAACGAGTTCCTGTCCTCCTGTGATAAATATTTATGCGCTGAGCCCTGTGTTTGAAAGCACTAAACCATTTCTCAGTCTGAACATTGACCTTTGGATGCAAAACACAGGACTAATTTTGCAGGTGATGTAATTAATTTTTGTGGCTCCAAGCTGTACTGGGAACAAGAAAAACTGTTGTTTTTGTGAGCATTTAAAAAGTGATTCAGCAGGTGTGTGCGGCTTTCAGGTAACAGTGTCAGTTTACAGTCTGAGACTTTTCTTAATCACTCCTGGAATTCAGCGATTTTGGTCTGGGAGTTTATCATAAGCAAACTCACATTCTCCTGGTATAAGAGGAACCAACTTAGGTTAATGCATGGATTTGTATTATTTCTCGGAGGTACTGAGGACTTTATTTTTAGGATATCAGTTTAGCGAGGCCCCAAATTTCTATGACCTACATGCATTTCACTTTAACGATCATAAAACGTACAGGCAAACCACTCTCCTAGGGTGAGCTAAATTAACCCCACCCTCAAAAAAGTAAAAAGCCAAAGGTAAACAAGGAAAGATTTTTGCCACAAATGCCACCACCATCTTTCCAGGTGGTAAAGCTGGAGACCCCGGTCCACCCTTGTCACTTCTGCCTCTCTGACTCCCAGTGTTCAATGGATCTAAAGACCTTATTGTTTTCCCTGCTGGAAATATCTCCCATCCACATACTGCCCCTTCTCCACCTTCTCCACCTTGCTATATGCACAGGAACCTCCAAGCACTAACTCACCAAGACCAAACTCAAGATCCTCCCTGCCAGCGGGGACATTCTGGGGTTCCATTTCTCATTAAGTAGCATCCTCTCCAGATCTACCCTCCAGGACCTGGGACTACACCCTGGGCTACCCCCCACCCCCGACCTCATCCCCTGACCCACCGTTCACCAGGTCTTGTGGATCGACCTTCCTGAACACCTTGGAGCCATCCATCCACGTCACTCCGTGTTCACTGCCGCCACTCTTTCTCAGGACACGCTCATCTACCCTCTGGACCCCAGAAATGACCTCTCAGCACCTCTGGGGTCCACTCTGCTACCCTGGCTCCATTGTCTCCAGCCAAGCCAGGGAACTTTCCCAACCATAAACCTGATGGAACCACTTCCTGGTTGAAAATCATCTGTGACTTCCCTTTGCCCTGGAAAATGAAGAAAAAGTTCCCATCTCCACCTTGGGGGCTCTGCAGCACCTCCCCTCATTCCAGCCCCGTGGTGCCTGCTCAGAGCTCCAGCCACACCGGCTGCACCACAGGGGCTGCCTACTTTCTTCCCTCTTAATTCACCTCTAAGAATTTATCGGTATCTGAGATTGGCTTATTTATTTGTCTGCACATCACAGGTCCTCAGTGAATATTTGTGGAATAAATGAATGGATGAACGGATGAACCAATCAAGGAAAGCACCAGGGCGATGGAAGGTGAATTCATCCAAGAAAATGGCAGAACTTAGGAGAAGAAAACCATAAGCTGAGAGCCTACGCCTCAGATGGCTGTCGTTCATAGCCATAAATCCAGAGTCTAGAAAGGGGAAATTGTTTCTGACTAACCGTCACGATGCCTCGCCTTAACCTGGATTTGTCTAGTCTTCAGGCCAGACTCCCATTTCCCTTTATGTCTCATCCTTCACATTTCAGCTCAAACTACCTTCTCTCATGTCCTTGTACACACCAGCTCCTTTGGCTTCAGGGCCTTTGCACATGCTAATATCTTTGCCAGGAACGCTCTCCAACTCCACACACCATCGTTAGCTATTTCCTACTCATCTTTTGAATTGCAGTTACAATGTCACTTCCTGAGAAAAGACTTCCCTGAACCCTAGATTAGATCAGATCCCCTTCGTAGCACTCTGGTCCTTATCCCAATTTGTAACTATGTTTTTGGGTAATTCTTTCACTACTATCTATTTACCTTCCTGCCCCACGGGTGCAGGGATTGTGGCCTTTTTTCCCACCTCACCACGTAGGCCAACATCCAACACAGGGCCTCATCTAAAGGGGTGCCCAGTGAGTATTCGATGATTTTATGTAACAAAAGAAGTGTTGATATTCTTAATACCTTCTATATACATGATAGTAAAACTCTAATAGAAAAAGTGGGCAAAGGATAGCTGGCAGTTCAGTAAGGAGAGATACAAATGACCAGTTTTATTTGCAATAAAAGAAATGCATATTAAAATATAGCAAAATACCATTTCAATATGCCCATTTGGCAAACTTTTAAAAAAATAATAGTAACATCTACAGATTCAATGCAAGCTCTATCAAAATCCTAACAATGTTTTTTGCAGTAATAGAAAATTCATCTTAAAATTCATATGGAACCTCAATGGACTCAGAATAGCCAAAACAATCTCAAAAAAGAAGAACAAAGTTGGAGGCCTCACTCTTCCTCATTTCAAAACTTCCTACAAAGCTACAGGAATCAAAATAGTATGGTACTGTCATAAAGACAAGACATATAGACCAATGGAATAGAACAGATGGTTCAGAAATAAACCCTCACATATACAGTCCAATGATTTTCAACAGGGTGCCAAGGCCAGACCGCGAACGAAAAGACAGTCTTTCCAACGAATGGTCCTAGGAAAACTGGGTGTCCACACGGTGGTGATGGCTGCACGACAATGTGAATGTACTTAAGGCTACTATACTGCACACTTAAAAATGGTTAAAGTGGTAACTTTTGTTATGTCTATTTTACCGCAATTTTCTAAAATAAATAACATATTTGTAAAGGTAATAGTAGTTCACAGGACCTAGTGCTTACTCGTCAGGTGTTGTATTTGCTTCAATGACTAGTCCTCAGAACAGCCTATAAGATCAGTGATATTCTTCCCACTTTTTCTGTGAGGGAAACCAAAGCACCAGCTCAGGATTGATAACTACGGCTTGCAGGCCAAAGCCGGCCTGCAGACTGCATTTGTAGATACAGTTTTATTGGAGCATAGTTGCTCCCTGTCATTATTTACTGTCTACAGCTGCAGACCTGAGTAGTTGCAGCAGAGAACATATGGTCCCAGAAGCAGCAGGTGGTGTGGAGTGCAGCCCAAGGCGGGCTGCACAGAGAGCTGGGCCAGGGCCAGAGGCTCCATTTGTATCTCCTGGCCCCGCAAAAGTCCAGGGTAGGTCTACGTGCTTTACTTCCTTTACTGTAGTTCATTGATTTACAGCATTTAAATATTTAGACATGAGTAGCAAGGGCCTCTGTTGATCTGGGGCCCCACAGGTCCTCTGCAGCCTGACAGTCAGGGAGGGAGGCTTGGGGGCTTCGAATGGATTTGCCGAGGGCAGTATTTTTCTAGCTGTCAGTTGTGTCCCAATAGTGGGCCATTATACCAATTTAGTGGGCTGCTACCTGCATTTTAAAAACCAAGAGGCGAATTCCCTGGTGGTCCAATGGTTAGGACTCCCTCCCTTTCACTACTGAGGGCGTGGGTTCAATCCCTGGTTGGGGAACTAAGATCCCACATGTCGTGGAGTTAGGCCCCCCCCCCAAAATAAATAAATAAATAAAACAAGATAGAACAGAATAGAAAATACTGGAATCTAGCACTTCTATAAGACTATTTTAGTAATATACTTGTTTCTGTCCTGTTGTCCGGTCCTGATGTCAAATATATCTCCTCCTTTGCTGCTCAGAGAAGTCTGACAGAGAACGAGGAGGCCTGAATCGGGGCTCTGCTCTCCATCCACACCGTGACCACCCACACCTGGACCACTGTTGACTCACCTGGATGCCTGCAGAAACCTCCTGATCTCCTGGTCTGCTCCCCTCCTCTCCCTTCCCTCTGCTTTCCATTCTGCTCCTCTGTCCCTCTCTCCCTTTCTTAGAACCCGCATGGCATCTTCTTTATTCCGTGGTCTTGCTTTGCCCATTGCCCATCTTCCTTACTCTTCCCACAACAGGTCAGCTCTAGGAGGGCAGCTGTTGTTAGAGCTGGGATCATGTTACAGGCCCCTGTCTGGCACATAGTAGGTGCTCAGTAAGTGCTTGTTGGAGGAATACACATGTATCAGAGTGATCTTCTAACTACGAGAGTGCACAGTCTGAAATGCATGAAGGCATCCGTCAGCCTTGATGTATTAAACTCTCCAGGGTCCTGAAGCCGATGACTTGGCCAAGTCATCTGACCTTTCTGCACTTCTGTTTCCTCCTCTATGAAATAAAAGTTAAACTAGAGAATTCCGGAGTGCCTTCCTAATTCTAAAATTCTACAATTATATCAGAATATAACTACTTACCACCAACTTTCTGTTTCATTCCCCTCCCACTGGGGAAGGAATAAAAAAGGATGCATTCATAGTGTTTAGAGAAAGAGATGAAAGCTTCCAACCCTGCAAAGGCAAAAAGAGTTCTTTTCTCAGTTTAAGGTGTTTTGCCTTTGGCGTTTATGTTTTAATACTATAGCTTTTTAATGTTTTGAAACACAATTTACAGCCTAGACCTATTCTGAGAGTCCTAACAGAGCTTTCCTAAACGGGGCTGTTTGGATGACAAAAGAAAATATGTATATACTAGAGTAGCCTTAGGCTGTTACTGAAGCTAATTCAAACTCCTACTCCCATGGAATTCACAAGAGTGAACATACAAAGATTTCTTTTAGTGTTTTTAGTCTAGACTCTTTGGAAACGTCTGAAGGTATGCACATAATCATTAACTTTTATTATGGATGTATCAGGCTTTATTGCAGAAATAATGTAGTTATTTGCTAGCTCTCTACCAGCTCTCACCCCTGGAGACAGGAAGGTGTGTGGGGAGTACTTCTATTTCAGACAGAGATTTTCCTCAGGCATTTTCCAGTTTTTACACCCAGGGAAAGGCCATAAAATTGATATCCGGCACCAAATCATTTTTACAGTTGGAAACAAACTCACTCACTTTGGTTATGAAACAACCAAAGCTACTGTATCCTCGTGCGAGGACTAGATTGAAACCGGGAGAAATCTCAACACCCCATTTGCTCCCGGGGTTTTCATTTTATTTATTTTTGGGGTGGCGATGTCAGCAGGCAGAGTCAGAGTTTTATTTCCTCTACCTTCGGTGGTCAAGGGCTGCTGACATGCACTCGGACTCGACTCGTAGGACCCTCCACTTCCTCGTTCCCCTAATCACATTGCCCCAGGGATATTGGAATCCCACTTCTCTCCCCAATATCCAAATCTGTGCAACTGAAAAGGTTGCCTCAGCTGTAGCAGAAGTTTACCAGCAACACCCAAGTTTATTAATAGGCTGCCCCTAACTTTTCTAAAAAGGTAACTCGGCTTGGAAATTAGTGTCGGCTATTACATTGGTTAGAGGTTCACTGCAGTTGCAAAGTGGATATTCAGAGGATGGAGTTTTGGAAAATGGAACCTTTTATTTTTACAGATTTATTGAGATGTAACTCACATACCATACACTTCACCTATTTAAAGTGTACAATTCTATGGCTTTTAGTGTATTCAGAGCTGTGCAACTGTCACCACAATCATTTGTAGAAGGTTTTCATCACCCTGAAGAGAAACCTGAATGTTTTAGCCATCACCTTCCGATCCTGCCCCTCCCCCCGCCCTTGGCAACCATTCATCTATATTCTGTCTTTATGGATTTGCCTATTCTGGACATTTCAAGTAAATTGAATCATACAGTATGTTGTCCTTTGTTTCTGGCCTCTCTCACTTAGCAAAATGTTTTCAAGGTTCATCCACATTGTAACACGTGTCAGTACTTCATTCCTTTTATTGCCAAATAATATTCCACGGTGTGGGTATACCACACTTGGTTTATCTGTTCATCAGCTGATGAGTTATGAATTTTTTTTTTTTTTTTTGCGGTACGCGGGCCTCTCACTGCTGTGGCCTCTCCCGTTGTGGAGCACAGGCTCCGGACGCACAGGCTCAGCGGCCATGGCTCACGGGCCCTGCCGCTCCGTGGCGTGTGGGATCTTCGGCAGGTGGACTCTCAACCACTGTGCCACCAGGGAAGCCCTATGAGTCATTGAATTTTAGAACTGGAAGGCACTTGGAAGACCCTCTAAGGCACCCCTCAATTTTAAAAAGGAGAAAAGAGACCTAGAAAGAGGAGGTGACTTGTTCAAGGTGGCATAGCCAGATGGGAGACCTGGCATTAGAGCTTTGGTTCTTTCCATCATGAAATAGTTCCAGCCTACTGAAAAGCATAGGAAAAATTATACGAACATGCATCTACTTACCACCCAGCTTTGAAACCATCTTACCATATTTGCGTGTTGTATCACTTAAAGAATAAAAGATTACAGAGACTACTGAAGCTCCATGTGCACCCTGTCCCTGACCCCTGATCCCGGTCCCTCTTTCCTGAGAACTAGTTTACTGAATTTAGTGTCTCCACGAGCATTTAAATTCTATTACTGCAAGCACACATACCCACGAACACGCGTATTTTGTACATGTATGCAAATTTTATACACAGAGCATCATACTGTACGTACCATTTTGTAGTTTGCTTTTTATAATTTTTTTTGAGATTTAGTCATGTTGACACATGTAGCTA
Source organism: Neophocaena asiaeorientalis asiaeorientalis (assembly GCF_003031525.2). NCBI lineage: Eukaryota > Metazoa > Chordata > Mammalia > Artiodactyla > Phocoenidae > Neophocaena > Neophocaena asiaeorientalis. Next base: position 9,789,331 of record NW_020173679.1, read on the forward strand.
TGGTTTACTATTTTCACTGCTTTATAGTATCTATTTTTAAATTATACCTACCTTTATTAATCTATCTTCCCTTGATGTGTGTTTAGATCAGGGGTCAGCAAACTTTTTCTGTAGAGAGTCAGATTATAAATATTTTAGGTTTTTGAGGGCCAAATTCTCTGTCATAACTACTCGCCTCTGCTATTGTAGCCAGAAAGCAGCCTTGGACAATGTGAAAGCAAATGACCATGGCTGTGTTCTAATAAATCTTTATTTACAAACACAGGCAACAGACCAGATTTGGTCCATGGTCTGATTTGCCGCAGATTTAGATTATTTCAAGCTTGGTAATACAAATGCAGCTGGATTGAATATTGTTGTGCTATCTTCCTTATGCACATGCAGGAGAGGCTCTCCAGAACATAGAACTGCTCTTTTAAAAGGAATCCACATCTTCCACTTGACTGTGTATTGCCAACTGTTTCTCCGAAGTAGTTGTTTATGGAGTTCACACTTACGAAGTCCAGATTGTTTGTATCCTTCCCGTATCAATTATTGTCAGACCTTTTCATTTCTCCCATCTGATGGGTATAAAATGATACCCCAGTATGGCTTTAATCTGTATTTCTCTATTATTTTGAAGTTGAGCACTTTTTCTTATTTATTTAATTAATTAATTAATTTTTTTGCGGTACGCAGGCCTCTCACTGCTGTGGCCTCTCCCGTTGCGGAGCACAGGCTCTGGACACACAGGCTCAGCGGCCATGGCTCACGGGCCCAGCCATTCTGCGGCATGTGGGATCTTCCCGGACCGGGACACTAACCCGTGTCCCCTGCATCGGCAGGTGGACTCTCAACCACTGTGCCACCAGGGAAGCCCACTTTTCCTTATTTATTGGCCATTTAGGTTTCCACTTTGTGAATGCCCTGCTCATAGCCTTTACCCATGTCTCTTCTGGGTTCTATTTTACCTCGTTACTTGTAGGAGTTCTTTGTAAATCCCAAAGGGTAATCATATGTTGATTACAGACTACATTTATCTTGTCCCGGCCTGGGGTTTGTATTGACCATTTCTTTCAGTTGTTGTTTGATGGAAAGGAGTTTCTAATTTTAATGAACTATCAATCTTTTAATTTATAGTTTGTACTTTCTGAGTCTTGGTTAAGAAATCCTTTCTTTTTTAAAAAAATAATTTATTTATTTTTGGCTGCGCTGGGTCTTAGCTGCTGCGCATGGGCTTTCTCTAGTTGCGGTGAGCGGGGGATACTCTTCGTTGTGGTGTGCCAGCTTCTTATCGTGGTGGCTTCTCTTGTTGCAGAGCACGGGCTCTAGGCGCACAGGCTTCAGTAATCATGGCTCGCAGGCTCTAGAGTGCCAGCTCAGCAGTTGTGGTGCATGGGCTTAGTTGCTCTGCAGCATGTGGGATCTTCCTGGACCAAGGCTCAAACCCGTGTCCCCTGCATTGGCAGACGGATTCTTAACCACTGCGCCACCAGGGAAGCCCAAGAAATCCTTTCTTAATGTAATTATTTTCCTAATGTTCTGTTTCAAATTTTGCTTTTTAAAAGTTATTTATTTATTTGGTCATGCCGGGTCTTAGTCATGGCAAGCGGGCTCCTTAGTTGCAGCTTGCCGGCTCCCTAGTTGTGGCACATGTGCTCCTTAGTTGTGGCCAGCAGTCTCCTTTGCTGAGGCTCACCAGCTCCTTAGTTGCAGCTCACTGGTTCCTTAGTTGTGGCATGCAAACTCTTAGTTGCAGCATGCATGTTCCCTGACTAGGGATAGAACCTGGGCCCCCGGAATTGGGAGCTTGGAGTCTTAACCACTGCACCACCAGGGAAGTCCCAAATTTTGCTTTTTATATTTAATTCATATGGAATTTACTTTTGTGTTTGGTATGAACTGAGGGTCTAACTTACTTTTTCCATATGCACAATCAGTTGTTCAGCTCCAATAACTGACAATTGAAAAAATCAAATATATTTTTAAATTTTTTTATGCAGAAGGTTCTTATTAGTTATCTATTTTATACATATTAGTGTATATATGTCAATCCCAATCTCTTAATTCATCCCACCCCCCACTCCCGCTGCTTTCACCCCTTGATGTCCAGACATTTGTTCTGTACATCAGTGTCTCTATTTCTGCCTTGCAAACTGGTTCATCTGTACCATTTTTCTAGATTCCACATATATGCGTTAATATACAATATTTATTTTTCTCTTTCTGACTTACTTCACTCTGTATGACAGTCTATAGGTCCATCCACATCTCTACAAATCACCCAGTTTCATTTCTTTTTATGGCTGAGTAATATTCCATTGTATATATGCACCACATCTTCTTTATCCATTCCTCTGTTGATGTGCATTTAGGTTGCTTCCATGACCTGGCTATTGTAAATAGTGCTGTAATGAACATTGGGGTGTATGTGTCTTTTTTTTTTTTTTGACTGCATTGGGTCTTCATTGCTGTGTACGGGCTTTCTCTAGTTGTGGCGAGTGGGGGCTACTCTTTGTTGTGGTGCACGGGCTTCTCACCCCGGTGGCTTGTCTTGTTACGGAGCACAGGCTCTAGGCACACAGGCTTCAGTGGTTGTGGCACATGGGCTCAGTAGTTGTGGCTCATTGGGTCTAGAGCATAGGCTCAGTAGTTGTGGTGCACGGGCTTAGTTGCTCCACGGCATGTGGGATCTTCCTGGACCAGGGCTCGAACCCATGTCCCCTGCATTGGCAGGCAAATTCTTAACCACTGAGCCACCAGGGAAGCCGCATGTGTCTTTTTGAATTATGGTTTTCTCTGGGTATATGCCCAGTAGTGGGATTGCTGGGTCATATGGTAATTCTAATGTTAGTTTTTTAAGGAACATTCATGCTGTTCTCCATAGTGGCTGTATCAATTTACATTCCCACCAACAGTGCAAGAGGGTTCCCTTTTCTCCACTCCCTCTCCAGCATTTGTCATTTGTAGATTTTCTGATGATGCCCATTCTAACCAGGTGAAGTGATACCTCACTGTAGTTTTGACTTACATTTCTCTAATAATTAGTGATGTTGAGCATCCTTTCATGTGCCTCTTGGCCATCTGTATGTCTTCTTTGGAGAAATGTCTATTTAGGTCTTCTGCCAATTTTCTGATTGGGTTGTTTGCTTTTTTAATATTGAGCTGCATAAGCTGTTTATATATTTTGGAGAATAATCCTTTGTCTGTTGATTCGTTTGCAAATATTTTCTCCCATTCTGAGGGTTGTCTTTTTGTCTTGTTTATAGTTTCCTTTGCTGTTCAAAAGCTTTTAAGTTTCATGAGGTCCCATTTGTTTATTTTTGTTTTTATTTCCATTACTCTAGGAGGTGGGTCAAAAAAGATCTTGCTGTAATTTATGTCAAACAGTGTTCTTCCTATGTTTTCCTCTAAGAGTTTTATAGTGTCTGGTCTTACATTTAGGTCTCTAATCCATTTTGAGTATATTTTTGTGTATGGTGTTAGGGGTATACCATGTTCTTGGATTGGAAGAATCAATATTGTGAAAATGACTATAGTACCCACAGCAATCTACAGATTCAATTCAATCCCTGTCAAATTACCAATGGCATTTTTTACAGAACTAGAACAAAAAAATCTTAACATTCCCACCAACAGTGCAAGAGGGTTCCCTTTTCTCCACTCCCTCTCCAGCATTTGTCATTTGTAGATTTTCTGATGATGCCCATTCTAACCAGGTGAAGTGATACCTCACTGTAGTTTTGACTTACATTTCTCTAATAATTAGTGATGTTGAGCATCCTTTCATGTGCCTCTTGGCCATCTGTATGTCTTCTTTGGAGAAATGTCTATTTAGGTCTTCTGCCAATTTTCTGATTGGGTTGTTTGCTTTTTTAATATTGAGCTGCATAAGCTGTTTATATATTTTGGAGAATAATCCTTTGTCTGTTGATTCGTTTGCAAATATTTTCTCCCATTCTGAGGGTTGTCTTTTTGTCTTGTTTATAGTTTCCTTTGCTGTTCAAAAGCTTTTAAGTTTCATGAGGTCCCATTTGTTTATTTTTGTTTTTATTTCCATTACTCTAGGAGGTGGGTCAAAAAAGATCTTGCTGTAATTTATGTCAAACAGTGTTCTTCCTATGTTTTCCTCTAAGAGTTTTATAGTGTCTGGTCTTACATTTAGGTCTCTAATCCATTTTGAGTATATTTTTGTGTATGGTGTTAGGGGTATACCATGTTCTTGGATTGGAAGAATCAATATTGTGAAAATGACTATAGTACCCACAGCAATCTACAGATTCAATTCAATCCCTGTCAAATTACCAATGGCATTTTTTACAGAACTAGAACAAAAAAATCTTAAAATTTGTATATTTTGTGTTAGGTGTTCTAATTTCATTCTTTTACATGTAGCTGTCCAGTTTTCCCAACACCACTTATTGAAAAGACTGTCTTTTCTCCATTGTATATCCTTGCCTCCTTTGTCATAGACTAGTTGACCATAGGTACACGGGTTTACCTCTGGGCTTTCTCCCCGTTCCATTGATCTATATTTCCGTTTTTGTACCAGTACCATATTGTCTTGATTACTTTAGCTTTGTAGTATAGTCTGAAGTCAGGGAGTCTGATTCCTCCAGCTCCGTTTCTCTTTCTCAAGATTGCTTTGGCTATTCAGGGTCTTTTGTGTCTCTATACAAATTTTAAGATTTTTTTGTTCTAGTTCTGTAAAAAATGCCATTGGTAATTTGACAGGGATTGAATTGAATCTGTAGATTGCTGTGGGTACTATAGTCATTTTCACAATATTGATTCTTCCAATCCAAGAACATGGTATACCTCTCCATCTGTCTGTGTCATCTTTGATTTCTTTCATCAGTGTCTTATAGTTTTCTGAGTACAGGTCTTTTACCTCCTTAGGTAGCTTTATTCCTAGGTATTTTATTCTTTTTTTGCAATGGTGAATGGGATTGTTTCCTTAATTTCTCTTTCTGATATTTCATTGTTAGTGTATAGGAATGCAAGAGATTTCTGTGCATTAATTTTGTATCCTGCAACTTTACCAAATTCATTGATTAGCTCTAGTAGTTTTCTGGTGGCATTTTAGGATTATCTATGTATAGTATCATGTAGTCTGCAAACAGTAACAGTTTTACTTCTTCTTTTCCATTTTTTATTCCTTTTATTTCTTTTTCTTCTCTGATTGCCGTGGCTAGGACTTCCAAAACTATGTTGAAAAATAGTAATGAGTGGACATCCTTGTCCTGTTCCTGATCGTAGTGGAAATGTTCAGTTTTTCACCATTGAGAACTATGTTGGCTGTGGGTTTGTCATATATGGCCTTTATTATGTTAAGGTAAGTTCCCTCTATGCCCACTTTCTGGAGGGTTTTTATCATAAATGCATGTTGAATTTTGTCAAAAGCTTTTTCTGCACCTATTGATATGATCATATGTTTTTTATTCTTCCATTTGTTAATATGGTGTATCACATTGATTGATTTCCGTATATTGAAGAATCCTTGCATCTCTGGGATAAATCCCACTTGATCATGGCGTATGATCCTTTTAATGTGTTGTTGGATTCTGTTTGCTAGTATTTTGTTAAGGATTTTTGCATCTATATTCATCAGTGATATTGGTCTGTAATTTTCTTTTTTTGTAGTATCTTTGTCTGGTTTTGGTATCAGGGTGATGGTGGCCTCATAGAATGAGTTTGGGAGTGTTCCTTCCTCTGCAATTTTTTGGAAGAGTTTGAGAAGGATGGGTGCTAGCTCTTCTCTAAATGTTTGATAGAATTCACCTGTGAAGCCATCTGGTCCTCGACTTTTGTTTGTTGGAAGATTTTTTTTTTAATAAATTCATTTACTTATTTATTTTTGGCTGCATTGGATCTTTTTTGCTACACGCGGGCTTTCTCTAGTTGCAGTGAGTCGGGGCTACTCTTTATTGTGGTGGGCGGGCTTCTCATTTCAGTGGCTTCTCTTGTTGCAGAGCATGGGTTCTAGGCATGCGGGCTTCAGTAGTTGTGGCACATGGGCTTAGTTGCTCCACAGCTTGTGGGATCCTCCTGGACCAGGGCTCGAATATGTGTCCCTGCATTGGCAGGTGGATTCTTAACCACTGCACCACCAGAGAAGTCCTTGTTGGGAGATTTTTAAGCACAGTTTCAATTTCATTACTTGTGATTGGTCTGTTCATTTTTTCATTTCTTCCTGGTTCAGTCTTGGAAGGTTATACCTTTCTAAGAATTTTTCCATTTCTTCCAGGTTGTCCACTTTATTGGCATAGAGTTGCTTTTAGTAGTCTCTTAGGATGCTTTGTATTTCTGCAGTGTCTGTTGTAACTTCTCCTTTTTCATTTCTAATTTTATTGATTTGAGTCCTCTCCCTCTTTTTCTTGATGAGTCTGGCTAATGATTTATCAATTTTGTTTATCTCCTCAAAGAACCAGCTTTTAGTTTTGTTGATCTTTGCTTTTGTTTTCTTTGTTTCTATTTCATTTATTTCTTCTCTGATCTTTACGATTTCTTTCCTTCTGCTAACTTTGGGTTTTGTTTGTTCTTCTTTCTCTAGTTCCTTTAGGTGTAAGGTTAGATTGTTTATTTGAGATTTTTCTTGTTTCTTGAGGTAGGCTTGTACAGCTATAAACTTCCCTCTTAGAACTGCTTTTGCTGCATCCCTTAGGCTTTGGATCATTGTGTTTTCATTGTCATTTGTCTCTAGGTGTTTTTTGATTTCCTCAGTGGTCTCTTGGTTATTTAGTAATGTATTATTTAGCCTCCATGTGTTTCTTTTTTTTACGTTTTTTCCCCTGTAATTTATTTCTAATCTCATAGCTTTGTGGTCGGAAAAAATGCTGATATGATTTCAACTTTCTTAAATTTACTGAGGCTTGATTTGTGACCCAAGATGTGATCTATCCTGGAGAATGTTTTGTGTGCACTTGAGAAGAAAGTGTAATCTGCTGTTTTTGGATGGAATGTCCTATAAATATCAGCTAAATCTATCTAGTCTATAGTGTCATTTAAAGCTTTTGTTTCCTTATTAATTTTCTCTCTGGATGACCTGTCCTTTGGTGTAAGTGAGGTGTTAAAGTCCCCCACTATTATTGTGCTACTGTTGATTTCCTCTTTTATACCTGTTAGCAGTTGCCTTATGTATTGAGGTGCTCCTATGTTGGGTGCATATATATTTATAATTGTTATATCTTCTTCTTGGATTGATCCCTTAATCATTATGTAGTGTCCTCCTTGTCTCTTGTAACATTCTTTATTTTAAAGTCTATTTTATCTGATATGAGTATTGCTACTCCAGCTTTCTTTTGATGTCCATTTGCATGGATTTTTTCCATCCCCTCACTTTCAGTCTGTATGTGTCCCTATGTCTGAAGTGGATCTCTTGTAGATGGCATATATATGGGTCTTGTTTTTGTATCCATTCAGCCAGCCTATGCCTTTTGGTTGGAGCATTTAATCCATTCACATCTAAGGTAATTATTGATATGTACATTCCTATTACCATTTTCTTAATTGTTTTGGGTTTGTTTTTGTAGGTCCTCTTGTGTTTCCCACTTAGAAAGTTCCTTTAGCATTTGTTGTAGAGCTGGTTTGGTGGTGCTGAATTTTCTTAACTTTTGCTTGTCTGTACAGCCTTTGATTTCTCCATTGAATCTGAATGAGATCCTTGCTGGGTAGAGTAATCTTGGTTGTAGGTTCTTCCCTTTCATTGCTTTAAATATATCGTTCCACTCCCTTCTGGCTTGTAGAGTTTCTGCTGAGAAATCAGCTGTTAACCTTATGGGAGTTCCCTTGTGTATTATTTGTCGTTTTTCCCTTGTTGATTTTAATAATTTTTCTTTGTCTTTAATTTTTGTCAATTTGATTACTATGTGTCTCAGCATGTTTCTCCTGGGGTTTATCTTGACTGGGATTATTTGTGCTTCCTGGACTTGGGTGGCTATTTCCTTTCTCATGTTAGTGAAGTTTTCAACTATAATCTCTTCAAATATTTTCTCTGGTCCTTTCTCTCTCTCTTCTCCTTCTGGGACCCCTATAATGTGAATGTTGGTGTGTTTAATGTTGTCCCAGAGGTCTCTTAGGCTGCCTTCATTTCTTTTCATTTTTTTTTCTTTAGTCTGTTCTGCAGCAGTGAATTCCACCATTCTGTCTTCCAGGTCACTTATCCGTTCTTCTGTCTCAGTTATTCTGCTATTGATTCCTTCTAGTGTATTTTTCATTTCAGTTATTGTATCATTCATCTCTGTTTGTTCGTTCTTTAATTCTTCTAGGTCTTTGTTAAACATTTCTTGCATCTTCTCAATCTTTGCCTCCATTCTTTTTCCAAGGTCCTGAATCATCTTCAGTATCATTGCTCTGAATTCTTTTTCTGGAAGGTTGCCTATCTCCACTTCATTTAGTTATTTTTCTGGGGTTTTATCTTGTTCCTTCATCCTAAGACCTAGTCCTCTGTCTTTTCATTTTGTCTATCTGTGAATGTTGTTTTCATTCACAATCAAATATCTTATTGCTAATCTACTGTACGGGAGGAAGAGTATCTTTTTCCTTCTATCCTTCTGTGTTCTCAACTGGGGCTCTGTAACAAAAACTTAACAGGAGAAAAGCATACAAAATTTATTCAGTACAAGTTTCATGAGACACAGGAGACTTCGTAAGGAAAGGAAGACCTGAAGAAACAGTTAAACCTCAGTGTTTTTATACTAGGTTTGGTGAACAGTGGAAAGTTGTGGGAAGATATGATAGGGCAACAGGGTATGAGCTCAGGGTAGTGAACTGAAGGGAACTTAGCAAAGCCTATTCTTTCAGATTCCTCTCAGCATCCCTCCACCTTTGAATAAGACGCTCCTTTCCTCCAGGCATGGGAGGGCACCTCTCACATGAGGGTCTTATGACCTGCTTCAGGAGAAGGTCAGAGTCCTTCGTGTACCTGTCATTTCTCAAATCCCTTCATTTAAAAATATTTGGTATGCCAAGGTGCTGTATCTTGGAGTAGCATGTCCTGGACCCTGTCACGACAATGCTATCTCTATAACATGAAAAATACCCATATGCCTGTGGGTTTATTTTTGAGCTCTGTCCCTTTAGTCTGCTTGTTTCTTTCTGGGCCAATTCCTGTAAATTTATAATAAGTCCTGACATTTAGAAGGGCAAACCCACAAAATTCCCACCTTGCCCTGTTTCTTCAAAATGATCTTAAATAATTTTGGCTGTTAGTTCTTCCATCTGAACTCCAGGATAAGCTTGTCAATTTCTCAAAAATCCTTTTGGTGCTTCACTGGTATTGTTTTGGATTTATATATTAATATGGTATACTAACATCTTTATGAGGTATTGAATATTTCTATCCATGAAGATGGCATATAGCTTTCCTTTTATATCTTTCAATACATATATTTTAAACAATTTTATAAATTGCATAATTTATAAATTTCACATTTTATAATTTTACATTTTATAATTTTCTTTATAAGATTGTTACACATTTTTTGTTATATTTATTCCTTGATCATATAATTTTCTTGCTCCTGTAAATGGTAGTTTTAAAATTATATTGTTGATGGTGAATAGGAATACACTTGGGTTTTATATATTAATCTGACATCCAGCAATCAAGATAAACTCTCTTCATTCCAAACAATGTATTAGCTCCAAAATTCTCTTGGATTTCTATACAGATGATCAGATTATCTCTGAATTTTGACAATTTTGTTTTTTTCTTTCCACCTTCCACCTTGCACTTCTTTTTCTGTTCTTAGTGCACAGGTTAGGACCTGGATCCACCATATGGTTGAATGAAGGTGGTAACAGTGAACATTGCTGACTCATGCCTGACATTGTTTCTCATTTCATCTGTGTAAAAATTGCTATAGGTTCTCAACAAATGCTCCCCACTCCCAATCCAATTATGGAAGATTCCTTGTATTTCCAATGAACTGTGAGTCTTTACCTCAGTTTTTTAAAAATAGTGTTTATTAATTACTATTTTTATTATAGAAGTAAGATATACCCATAGAAACAGAAATTAAATAGGTGAAAAGTAGAAATGCCTATTCCCAGCCCTAGCCCTTTTCTTCAGACACAACCATTGTTAAGATTTTGTCTTTCCTTCCAAAAATATTCCTGTGCCTCTGTGTTTTCACACAAATAGATTACATTGTACATACTGTTCTACAGTTTGCTTTTTTCAAATAAAATACCTTGGACATTATTCTATATCAGTACACATAGACTGCCTTCATTCTTTGTAATGGCTGCCCAGTATTCAGTTGTATGGATACCCATGATTTATTTAACCAATTTCCTATTGATATACATTTAGGCTGTTTCCTTATTCGCTTATTTGTCTGTTTGCTATTACAAATAATGCCTTAATGAACATCCTTGGACATACATCTTTGTGTCTTTGTGCAGGTACACCTGTAGGATAAACAGGAAAAGTTCTAGTTGTGAACTCCATTGTCTAATCCCCAAAACCTTTTCCCTGAATCACCCTGCCCTTCACTGAAGGAGACCTAGGAAGACTGTATTTGCTTCAATCAAGACTCTCCAGGACACATGGCTCTTTGCATCTACTTCCCTCCTGGGCAAGAAGACAAGCCAGGGGCACAGAGGGCAGCCAGCCAGCCTTCTGGAACTTTTCCCATGGACCCATTGGTTCCTCTTGGTCTGTTTTAGCCTCTGCAGACTTTGGACCTGATTGTTTATCTAGATTCACAGTGCCTTCTGACCCTTCCTCCTCCATGGCCTGCCTACTTGGGTGCATGGTACCTGTGGGGTCCTCCCCACCTTCAAGGACACCCTGGGTCTTGGACTTAGCTCCATGGTACCTGCTTGCTCTCCCTTTCGCCAAAGGACTCTTAGACTCCTGCTCTGTTCCTCCTGAATCTGTAATATTTGTTTCCTCCTTCCTATAATAACTGATCTCATCCTACCCCTCAGCCTTTTTGATCGTAGCCCCATACCTTTAAAGGGGATCAAAATATGCCACCCCAAAACAGATACCCTGGCATAAGGTTTATTTTGGGCTTAAGCCAACTGAGAAAAAGCAGCCACAGGAAGGGCTCTCTGTGCCCCCACTATCTGCCTAAAAGCAGGGCATAAACTCCCCCTTGCCAAGGTGTCTCCCACCCTTCTCCCATGCTAGGCCAACACTTATCACCAGAGATGAGGACAGTATACTGAAGTGAGTCTGCACAAAAAAGCCTTCCTAAATAACCTTTATCTACCACTAGTTCCCCCCATAGACTTACCTCCCCACAATTTTCTGCCCCTAGAAAGAACAGAGGTTCCTTTGTCTTGGCACTTCTCCACAATATAATGTCCTTTGTTAAAATGGTACATAAGCCCCCAAGTTTAGCCACTTCTTTGGGTTTTCAATTTTTTCCCTATGAATCTGTCTTTTGTCAGTTTAATTCACATACTCTAGTCGTAGAAGCTAAGAGGGTAGAGGACAAGTTTTCCCTTCCCTACGTGTTCCATGCCCCACTCTCATCCACAACTCAGTGATGATTGAACACCTACAAAGTACGCCTAATGCTCCAATATATTCTCTACCCTCCAGCCAGGGCACTCTTTTCAAGTGAAAATCAGATCATGCTACTTTCTTTTTAAAGATTCTTTTATGGTTTCTCAATGCACTGAAATAAAAAGAAGCTCAACCACCACCTCCCTCAGGTCTGCCCTGTCTCAGTTCATGGCTTTGAATTTGCTGCCTTCTCTGCTGGACATACCCTCCTCCATCTCTCTGCAAGCTCAGCTTCGTCCCCAACATCTCACCTCCCCATTAAAAGCAGGCGTTATTCTTTATCATGGCTCCTCTCTTCTTTCTTTACCGTGAATGCATCACATCTCCCCCACTAGAATGTAACTTTGGAGTGATTTTCTTTGGAGTGATTACCTGTCCTCCATAGTGTGGTGTCTACCAACCTGCCCCACCTTCCCAGAGAGTGTGGCAAAAGCTCAGCCAATCAGACTCCCCCCACCTCTGGAATTTGACCCTTGACCCTTGTGGCATTAAAATTTACAACAACAAACCAATTGGAGCAGATCTATTTCAAAGGTGGGGCCCTGAAGAGAACATCCTTTAGGGGCTTCTCTTTTGGCAGCCTATATCCCTGCCTGCCCACCCCCCTCCATTCTCTACCACCCCCGCCTGTTCAGCTCTTCCTTCCAATTTATGATTTTCCCTCATCATTCCCCCAACCTCCCTCTCTCATCAATTTAGCTGGCTGGTTTTCTGTTCCTGCCTGACCCTTTCCACCCTCTGAGGTCCCCCTCCTCCAGCCCCTCTCCCACTTCCCATTCATCCAGAGCCCTCTGTAAATATTTGAAGGAATAACAAAGGCTGAGAACTAACGTGTGGCACTTTCTAAGGGGGAAAAGTCATAAAGAGGGAATAGGAGTGAGGCCTTTCGAGAAAGGTACAAGCAACGTGAACTATTACTTGCATCATATACCTTTGGTTTTGTTTATGCTGCTTCCTTTGGCACAGATGTGGCTTCCAAGAGGCGCCTGGGAGGAAAGAATGAAGCATCTGTACAGTAAACGACTCAGTACTGAAAGGTCCGATCTAACCACCTTCGCCATTGTGGGTTACATCAGCGGCAAATCTATGGAATGTTTTTTCCTTTGATGAAAGGGGAAGTTTTACTGATGAGGGCCTGGAACAGTTACACATCAACTCAACTTTCTAATAATTTTCTAATTGCTGGAGACCCTATGTTTCACCTCTTGACTTAATGTGTCAAGAGTTGTTAAATCAGTTATAAAATGGATTCATTCCTCTTTTCAACGATGATCTTTTGCTACACTCCAATGACCAACAGGAAAATGTGGACATGATCACTGACTTGCACTTTACATATACAAGGAACTAAGGGTGTCCATCCTCAAACTCGCCGAGGGTGGGGCAGCTCTGCCTGGGGCATTGACCACAGGGTCCCAGTGCCCAGCACACTGCAGGAGCTCACCAAATATGTGTCAAATGACTGATTTAGTGACTTAACGCTTTGATAAAAAGACTAACTTTGAAAAACAGCAAATTGTTCTCTTTCCCCTTGTTTCCGATGTAAGCTAGAACTAGAATAATAAAATTCAGATTGGAAGATCATCTCCAATTGCCCATCTGAAGATGATCCCCTCTAGATCATTTTGGCCATCTCTGCACAGCTTCGGATTTGGGCAATTTTCCCTTATGTTAAGCCAAAGACCATACTGCAAGTGTAGACAAAATGCGTCTACACCCTTACACGTGGTCGCTCCTCAAACATTTAGGAGCATCCTACCCTTTTCTCCAGGACAGTCACCACCACCACAGCTGTACCCAGCCCTCACCCTCAGACTCTCATTGTTTCAACTACCCCTGCTGCCCTTGACCCAAGACCCCTCCACCTACTCTCTAAAACAGTGGCGTCCCCAGGGCTGGGTCCTGGGCTTTCTCCTCTAATTACCCTAAAAGTTCTCTTGCTTTCCTCATCCCCGCAACCTTAACTATGGTCAGTAAGTTAATGTTTGCCAGACTTATACCGATGGTCCTGACATCTGGTCCACCCACATCTCCAATCAGCCCTTTGACCTCTCCCCTCGATGTCCTACCACCTCCCAAACTCCATCGCTCCCACCTGCCCCTCTCTCAGTGAGCAGCACCCCTGCCCAAGCGGCTCAGACAGAAACCTGGGGGTCCTGCTGCTTCCTTCCTTCTCCCTTGCCCCCCACCCCCGATCCAACTCAGCACCAAGGCTCATCGATTCGATCTCCAAAAGATTTCTCAGATGCCTCTCATCTCTGTCTCCACTGCCATCATTCCAGTACAAGACACCAGGCTTTCTCACCTGAGCTATTTCAGGAACCTCCTTTCCTTCCTTGCCTAAAACGTTCTGATGACTTCCCATGGGACGCAGGATAAAATCCAAATGTGATCTGCCTTCCCTGCCTCTTCAACACCCTCTGCTGTATCTCTCCTCTGTGATCACAACTGTCTGCCACTCTGTTCTCATTGTGGCTCCCTGGGCAGACCAACTTCTCTCTGCCACAGGACCTTTGCATATGCTGTCTGAGCCTCTCCTCCGCCTGGAGTGTTCTTCCCCTCCTCTCAGCACGGTTTTCTCCTGCTTCTGCACTAGACACTGCCCGGAGTCCCCAGTTGCTGCCTCATAGCACCTAGAATAATCTGTCATCACATATTTACTTACACACATTTCTGTTATATGTCTGTGTCCTCCCTCCTCCCCTATCCCAACCCATTCTAAACTCCATGAGGGAGGAATCTGGTTATCCTTCTCCCATGACATTCCCAGCACCTAGGAAAGCTTGTGGCACATGTTAGGTGCTTGATAAACATTGGCTGAATGAACACGCTGATGCTTCAAATGCGCATTTCCAGCCAGTGTCTCTCCCCCGGTGGCTGACGGGACCAGACATCTCTAATTATTCAAAACTGATCTCATGACCTCTCTCCCCAGTCTGTGTCTCCTTGTATCACGTGGATCTCAGTGAAACAACCTCATGACCCCAGGGACCACCATTGCCCCCACATCTCAGGAGCCAAACCAAGTCTTATCCATTTGGCTTCTTTAACAACTGGCATTTCTGTCCCCAACTCTCCACCTTAACTGCTCTGAAGGTTTTCTTTGACCCTCAGGCCTGTTGTCTTTGTAGCTCCTGACCCTGGGACACCCTCCTTCCAGCAACATGTTTGTGCCGTGTTGGCAAGTGGTTGGGGAGGCATCTCTGTGTGAGGATCCTGGACCTCTCTCTGCCCCATTTGCCCCTCCTCAAGAGAGGGACGGCTTCCCTGACTCGTGTGTTTGGGAGAAGGGATGAGGCCCCTCGCCATGCCAGCCGAGCTCTGCTCCTTGGTACTGGTGACTTTCTAACTCAGGGGAGAATTGGCAAGTTCACTAGGCCAGGAAACCCAGCAAGGCCTAGCCGTGTTCTGATATCCCCTTTTTCAGTAATAAAATGACCCTGTGGTCCCCATCTCCTGACTCCCCTATTTCTCAATCACACTGAAAAATGGGAGCCATTCCAGTGCCTGCTTCCTAGAATAGGGAACATCATTAAGCTAAAAGGTGTGAAGCACTTGTAAGAGTGTCTGGCACAGGAGAAGCTCTGCAGAAATGTTAGCTCTCACCACCGCCATTACGGCAAACTCAGCTGAAGGGAAAGGAGGTGATTATCAGCCCTGGGAACCTCCAACAGTCCCGCCAAACCCCGGGCCCCAGGGACACACACACACACAGCCGGTGGAGGTGCTCATCCGAAGCAAAGCTTTACAGTCACACGGGAGGGAAAACTATCTTTCATCAGCAAGCCACCATGTCACGCGGCAAGCCACACCAGGACCCCTCCAGACCCTCTGGCTGCTGAGCCAGAACCAGAGCCGGGAGCCAGAAGTCTCTGAGGGAGCTGCTCTCCCCGTCCTTGAAGCTGTGCGATTCACTTCATCTGCAGTGAAGGCAAAAGCTTCAGGCTGTGACTCAAAGCTTTGTCATCTTCTGATTGGTTTCTCCCTCCTCCACCCTCCTTTTCCTTCTCCTCCCAACCAAATCCCAGACCTGCCAGATCCACTTCCGAATGGTTCTGAAACTCTCCTCCTCCCACTGCCCCGCCCCCTCGACTTCTCTGGACCACATGTTATCAGTTCACGATTCCACTCCTTCCAAGCCCTCCCCTCCCCCACTCTGCAGCCTGCGGTCCCTTTGATCTCGTCATTCCCCCATCTCGGAAACCTCTGACAGCTCCCACTACTCACAGAAAAGTCCAGACGTGCTCCACACCAGCTCCTTTTCCAGCTCCTTGTCTGGCTTAGCCTCCCCGACGCCCCATCAAGCATCCCGGGTCTAGACACACAGCCTCCTTTCCATTCTTCAATGGGCTCTGAGGTTTCCAGATTACCAC
Source organism: Neophocaena asiaeorientalis asiaeorientalis (assembly GCF_003031525.2). Lineage (NCBI taxonomy): Eukaryota > Metazoa > Chordata > Mammalia > Artiodactyla > Phocoenidae > Neophocaena > Neophocaena asiaeorientalis. The sequence goes on from NW_020173679.1 coordinate 9,805,204, forward strand.
TCTTGTGTTAACCTTTCAGAGGTAGTGGACCAGTCAGATTCTTAGCTACAGATGGCAAAACTGACTGGTTAATTTAACTGACAGAAAGACAACATATTGAAAGGATACAGGATGGAGCAGCAACCAGTAGGAAGGCTTAGAACCAGACTTTAAAACAGCCAGGGGGCTTCCCTGGTGGCGTAGTGGTTGAGAGTCCACCTGCCGACGCAGGGGACACGGGTTCCTGCCCCGGTCTGGGAAGATCCCACATGCCACAGAGAGGCTGGGCCCGTGAGCCATGGCCGCTGAGACTGTGCGTCCGGAGCCTGTGCTCCACAACGAGAGAGGCCACAACTGTGAGAGGCCTGCGTACCGCAAAATAAAACAAAAACAAAAAATCAGCCAGGGCTATGCACACTCCATACCAGGTCAGTTTCGGGGTCCCGGCGTCCTGCTGTCATGATGGGAGGTGTAACCACAGCTGGAGAAGCAGACCCAGGACCTTTCTAAAATCATGTAACTTGCTGTGGATCTATACTTACCTCAAAGCAAAAAGTCTGAAAGAAAGACAAACCAGGCAGGGATAGGGTAGGGGCTCTGGCCGCAGGGAAGAGAGCCCACGCCACGCCCGCCCATAGGTACTGTGTGCAAACAATGCCGCGGCCTACAGAACCTCCGCTGGCCACATCTCTCAACAGTCCCTGCTTCCACGAGAGCGTGAGATCGGCCAAGCGCGGAGCTCAGATACGTGCCCCAGCACCAGAGAGGGGGTCTCATCCCCTCACCTGCCTATACAGCGGCCTCCACCAATGCAGGGGTAGTCAAAGAAAGGGGCAAAGTCCTCTTCGGGGACAGTCTGTGAGCCCCAGCCTGGATAGTTTGCATAAGTCTTGACCACTGCAGCACCGCAACACCTGCATTGTCATTCACGCCTGCCTGCCTGCCTGCATTTATTCACTCAACAAATAAGAACGGTGCCTACCTGCAGCCAGCTCTGCAGGGGATACCGCAGACGGCAAAGCAAGCAGGAAGCCCTGCCCTCCCAGAGTTCCATCCTGGCTGTCCTCGCCATCTGGCAAATTTCCTCTTTCTTGGGTTGAAGATATCCCCTTGACAGAGATGCAGAAACAAGATAGGAGGTGAGGAATTCCACTTCCCTGTGGCTCCCAGACATGTTGCACCTTTGTTAGCTGTATCCCCCAGGAGTCTTGCCCTCATCGTTTTAATTAATTAATTAATTTTTAAAATTGTAGTTGATTTGCAATGTTGTGTTAATTTCTGCTGTACAGCAAAGTGATTCAGTTATACATCTACATACATTTTTAAATATTCTTTTCCCTTATGGTTTATCACAGGATATTGAACATAGCTCCCTGTGCTATACACTAGGACCTTGCTGTTTATCCATTCTATATGTAATAGTTTGCATCTGCTAACCCCAAACTCTCACTCCATCCCTCTCCCACCTCTTCTCCCCTTGGCAACCACGAGTCTGTTCTCTATGTCTGTGTGTCTGTTTCTGTTTTGTAGACAGGTTCATTTGGGTCATATTTTAGATTCCACATCTAAGTGATATCATATGGTATTTGTCTTTCTCTTTCTGATTCACTTCACTTCGTATGATCATCTCTAGGTCCATCCATGTTGCTGCAGATGGCTGTCCTCATTGTTTTTAAGTTTCCCTTTCTATTGTGCTTGGATTCCTGAGATTTTTCTTAGAGGTCCATGTCAGTCTCTTGTATTTGTCCATCATTAGGTAACCTTCCATTTTTAGGTACCTGTCCCTTAAAAAATCTCAGCTCTGCTATGGAGTGATGTCTACACTCACGCCGATTTCTCCCTCATTAGTAAGAAAGTCATTTGTAATTACACAGCTGGAGTTTCCAGCTTTTCTGATCTCCCCTGTTGAGATGCACGTCACGTGTTAGAATCATACGGTTCTTCAAAGCCTTTTGAAATCTCCCATGCTAAAGATCAGCACACACACCTGACTACATTGTCCTTCTTGAATATCACAAGTTGCTTACTTCCAGATTTCTATCATTTCTGCTTGTCTAACATCCCCTCCATATGGTAGCCATTCCTGGGGGTGGTTGCTTTGAGACATGAAATTGTTAATAAGGCAAGTCAAGAGTTTGTCAGAAGGCCCCACAATCCATTTTTACTGCAATCCCCATAGCCCCCTTTCCCTTCTCACCAAGGTCATCCAATACTACTCCTATCCTGTTCTTTCCAGCCTTTGAATATATCCAACTCTTTCCTGCCCCAGGACCTTTGCACCTGCTATTTCATCTCCTCTTTGCTTAGCTAGCTTCTTCTCTTCCTATAGGTCTCAGGTTGAATTTCACATCCTCCAGGAGGCTTCCTCTGATTACCCTTCCCTCTGTAGGTCCCCCTTAGTTACTCTCCATCTTAGCTCTTGTTTCTTCAGAGTTGCAATTACTGTATTTACTAATCTGTTTATTTGTTGGTTTTGGTTTTGGTTTTAGCTTGCTTCCTGCCATTGAGAGGTCAGGTCCAGGAGGGCAGGGACTCTGGTATCTGTCTTGTTCACCACTGTGTGAACAAGTGACCGTCCAGTACCTGGCTAATGGCTGATACTCAACAAACTTTGGTTTGTGAAAGAATCTGATCTACGACTCACAGACTTCAAAAACAAACTTATGGTTACCAAAGGGGAAACATGGGGCAGGGGAAGGGATAAATTAGGAGTTTGGGATTAACATATACACACTACTATATATAAAATAGATGACCAACAAGGACCTACTGTATAGCACAGAGAATCTGCTCAATATTCTGTAATAACCTATATGGGAAAAGAATCTGGAAAAGAATGGATATATGTATAACTGAATCACTTTGCTGTACACCTGAAATTAACACAACATTTTAAATCAACTATACTCCAATATAAAATAAAAATTAAAATAAAAAAAGGAAACCGGGGGCTTCCCTGGGGGCACAGTGGTTGAGAGTCCACCTGCCGATGCAGGGGACACGAGTTCGTGACCCGGTCCGGGAAGATCCCACATGCCGCGGAGCGGCTGGGCCCGTGAGCCATGGCCGCTGAGCCTGCGCGTCCAGGGTCCGTGCTGCGCAATGGGAGAGACCACAGCAGTGAGAGGCCCGTGTACGGGGGGGAAAAAAAAAATGGAAACCGATTTACACAAAGAGGCTTTCTTCAGATGTCACTCCTAGATGCTGCTCTCTGCCCACGGGGAGTTCTGTCTGAACCAGGATGGGATTTCACCTGGGTCCAGGTGGCCCACAACATGCTATGACAACAGCTACCTTCCTAGGTAGCCTTCTCTTACCTTCCCTCTCTCTTCACCCTGCATCCCTCAGACTTACGGCCAGGTCTCACCCTTTAGGATGGGGCGCACTCTTGCACAGCCTACTTCTGTGAGATCCTACTTCTGGGCCACGAGTATTATTTCTGCCTGTCCTAACTGTTCCCCAGGTGAATCACTGGGCACTTCCTGCCCTCCAGTTACTATTTTTTTTTCTCACATCTTTATTGGAGTATAATTGCTCTACAATAGTGTGTTAGTTTCTGCTTTATAACAAAGTGAATCAGCCATATATATACATATATCCCCATATCCCCTCCCTCTTGTGTCTCCCTCCCACCCTCCCTATCCCGCACCTCTAGGTGAACACAAAGCACCGAGCTGATCTCCCTGTGCTATGTGGCTGCTTCCCACTATTTTACCTTTGGTAGTGTATATATGTCCATGCCATCCACTTCGTCCCAGCTTACCCTTCCCCCTCCCCGTGTCCTCAAGTCCATTCTCTATGTCTGCGTCTTCATTCCTGTCCTACCCCTGGGTTCTTCAGAACCTTTTTTTTTTTTAGATTCCATATATATGTGGTAGCACACGATATTTGTTTTTCTCTTTCTGACTTACTTCACTCTGTATGACAGACTCTAGGCCCATCCACCTCACTACGAACAACTCAATTTCGTTTCTTTTTATGGCCGAGTAATATTCCATTGTATATATGTGCCTCCAGTTCTTTCTACATCACCCCACTGTCCTCCACAGCAACCCAAGTCATTGATGCCTTGGAGTTTTTCTCCCTCCTCCGAAATATTCAGCTCCGAGCTTGCTCGGGATGCAGCCAGTACTCAGGCGAACACATCCTTGACCCTGTCCCATGTGCTCGCTTCTAGCTAAGAGCCTCTTCTTCCTGGTATCTTATGATGAGCAAGATCCAGGAAGTCAAAACCCGAATAACCACTCACCTCCCTCATCTTCTCTTTCAACTGTTCTCATGTCAGCAGGAGGAAACTGGGGAAACCCTCCTCTGCTTCCTCCAGCGTTGGGCCCAGGACCCCACGGTCTCCTGAAGGTGCCGCCCGGACCAGTGGCCCCTGGGTGGACACTGCAGCAGGTGGGCACGTGGACGAGTGGTCGCTCCGGGGAGACAGAACATCTCCAGGTCCAGTCGGCCTGGCCGCTCCCACTGGCTGGGAGTACCCCACCCCCATGACTCATCTCTCTCCCAGAGACCTTCCTGGGCCCTGCTTCTCCAGAAGATGTGGTTTCTCCTGTCTCAGGGAGCAGTTAGGCTTTCTTCTCTCTTCGACGTCACAGTCTGTGCTCTCTTTGATCTTGTCCTGGGTTTGAGAGGATCAGAATCTTTGACTTGGGCTTCCCTGGTGGCGCAGTGGTTGAGAGTCTGCCTGCCGATGCAGGGGACACGGGTTCGTGCCCTGGTCCGGGAAGATCCCACGTGCCGCGGAGCGGCTGGGCCCGTGAGCCATGGCCGCTGAGCCTGTGTGTCCGGAGCCTGTACTCCGCAACGGGAGAGGCCACAGCAGTGAGAGGCCCGCGCACCGCAAAAAAAAGGAAGAAAAAAAAAAAAAAGAATTTTTGACTGCCTGCTTCTTCTGTTCCTACTGGTTCTGTTTAGAAATGGAAGACTGAGGTCAGGACCATCTCTGCCTGGTTCATCCCTGTAACCCAGCACCTAGCACAGTCCCTGCTCGTTACAGGCACTCCAGACCTTTGTGAAACAAATGATTCAGTTATTCCTGGGAGCTCTTCTTTCGCTCTAAGAAGCTAAACCTGGTCCTGAACTGGTTTGTCTTCTCTTTGGACCCAGTAACCAGCTTGCATTTGCTGCTCTGCTCAAGACAGGAAGATGCACACTGCTCGCTGTGTGTCCCTGGAACTGTCATCGTGATGTTTTGGATAGGAATGGAATCCCAAGAAAGATTCAGATCCTCCGTGACTGTGAGATGATGCTCGTGAAGCGCTTGCTTTGGTGCTGGGCGCTGTGTACGGGGGCAGGTATGATGACTGCACAACGATGATGGGAAGAAGGAGGGTGACAGAGGTGATGGTGATGACGAATGTGGCAGTGAGGACTCTCCCTGGCTTACTGCTAAGCTGAACTGCATTTATTTCTCAGGCTCTGGGTCATCTCCAGCACGCCCACACTCATTCCAAGGAAGCCATTAGCCACTTCCTTCTCATGACCAATTAGCACGGCCAGTGAGAGCAGCCAGGTGGTGAATTGCCTGGCAAATGGAAGAAGAGTGTATGCACATTTGTGTTGTTTTAAATTTCAAATCTCTGCAGCCAGGATCTCTTATCTGCTCTGTCTCTGGACTCAGGAAATGGATATTCCTGGGGTGTCTGGGGAGGACACCAATAAATCTGGAAAGAATTTTCAAATGGTTCCATGTTATGGTGATAAATTGGATGTTTCTTCCTCAAAACTAATTATCCAAAAAAAAAAAAAAACTAATTATCCATATCATAAAATCATACAGATCAGACTGAATTATAGGACCACCTATTTTAATTAGTCTAATTAGAGAATACTGTTGGGGAAGAAAAAACTCTTTCCTCTTTCCTCTTCCCTCTTAGGTTCTGTAGCTGGGATCTGCAAATTAGAAGGACAAAAGCCAGATTAACAGGAGAAAAGGCATACAAATTTTATTTGATGTTAATATTTTTAATTTTTACGTGCATGGGTTAATATTTTAATTTTAACACACATGGAGGACTTCATAGAAAAGAAATGAAGCGGTTAAACTCAGGGGGCTTATATACCATTTTAACAAAGGGAGAACATTTTTTGAGAAGTGAAAAGACAGAGGACAAGGGTTTTGGTTTCTAGGAGCGGTAAATCATGGGAAGGTAAATATATCGGAGAAACTAATGTAAGATAAAGCAGAGTTTCACTTATGCAGACTCATCCTGGTGACATCTCCGTCTGCAGTGATAAAGGTTGCTCTTCCCTTCCTGGTATGAGAGAGGGGAGAACATCTTCACGAGAGAAATTTATGACCTACTTTTAGGCAGATAAGGGGATGGCAGATTGTCTTTCCTGTGTCTGCTTTTTCTCAATTGCCTTCAGCTCAAAATAATCCTTATGCCAAAGTGGTGTGTTTTGGGATGGCATATTTTGATCCCCTTCCATATTTTAAAAGAAATTTCATTATGTGACCCTCAGAACTATAGAAACCCAAAGTGAGAGAAAATAGAATCTTGCCCCCTGAAGACACTGGCAGATTGATTTAGGGAACAGAGAAGGATCATTTAAATCAACATTAAATTAATAATATACAAATGAAGGTTTCTAAAACCAAGACAAACACGTCGTTCTGTTACATAAATTAGATGTTTTCCCTCTGATCTTTCTTGCTCAGCAAAACTTCCTTTACAACAGGTATGTAAATTAGTACAAACTTCCAAGTAGTGAGGTTGAAATAAATTATGGTTGATGTGACTGCCATTATTAAAGATCATTTAGGAGGGAAAAATATCTTATTTCTAGGTTTCCCGAGAAGCTCGGTTTTAGAACCCCCGTGAACAGAGGGGACATTCCAGGTGCCTTCACCCCATGACGCCTCTGCACAGCCAGTCACAGTCTTGTCTGTTCTGGACAGAAAGCATCAACTCCAGATCCGGCCACCTTCTGCGGTCCCGTTGTTGATGAATTTTAATGGCTGTCGAGACTGGCATTCGTTCACGTCTAGGAACACGATGAGCAATGCTTACTTAGAATGTTTCCTTCAAAAAGCCCAATGTTTTTGAAATCACTTTTAACATAATGTGAAGCATATGCCTTTATGCTCCTGAAGCGTAAAAATAGGAAAATGGAATTAATTTCATTACAGGCATATCTCAGAGACATTGTGGGTTGCATTCTAGACCACTGCCGTAAAGTGAAATCCCAGTAAAGCAAGTCACACAAATGTTTTGGCTTCCCAGCGCCTTTACAGTTATCTTTACTGTCATCTATTAACTGTGCAACAGCAGGAGGTCTAAAAAAACAATGCATATACCTTGATTACTTTCTTGTTAAAAAAATGCTAACCATCATCTGAGACTTCAGGGAGTTATAATCTTTTTGCGTAAGTAACATCAAAGATCACTGATCACAGACCATCACGATAAATATAATAATAATGAAAAAGTTTGAAGTACTGAGAGAACTACCAAAATGTGACACAGAGACATGAAGTGAGCAAATGCTGTTAGAAAAATGGTGCTGACAGACGTGCTTGACACAGGGCTGCCACAACCTTCAATTTGTAAAAACTGCAGTACCTGTTAATCACGGTAACGTGCAAGACAATAAGATGTAGGCCTGTACATATGTAAGCAAATGAGGCCGAAATCACAGAAAACTGGCTAGCTAAAGTAGACAGTTATACCTACTGCAACATTCAAAATACTTTTTGTCTTTTTGCTCTTAGAAGCTTCATAATTTTCATAACTTTTCAATAAACAACTCTTGAAACTAATGAAGCATAAAGGAATAAAGTCAAGAGGAGAAAGCACTGTTTTCAATAACCCAAAGTTCAAATCAGATTTTAGAACGGGTGTTTGTCTACCTGCTTTAGGATGGGTCAGCACCTTAGGTCAGGACCAAGTGCCCAGACAGGGTGGACGCTTTTGGTCAGCATCCAGCTGACTGAAGTAGGCATTCCCCTCCTACGGGGTAGAAATTAAAAGATGAAACACCTAATACTAACGACATGCCAGCGGCGGCTACGAAGCTTCAGAACCATGAGAGTTTAAACGCATCCAGGCTGAGGGTGGTCTTAGCGGGAGCTCTCCCACCAGGAGGCCAGTTTAGGCAGAAAGTCTTCTGCTTCAACCCTCTCTTTTAATGGTTCTCCTGCCCTCTGCACATCCATCCATCTACCTGCAAACAAAACACAGGCAGGCAGCCCCCAGGCTGCTGGTCCGGAAGCAGGGGCCCCCAGCAGTCACTGGGAGCTGCAGAATCTGAGCCTCAGACCAGAGGTCTGTTATCCCTGGGATTCCACCCACAGACCCATTTTTCTGGGAAGAGTAAAAGCAAAATCAAACAAAAGAGCACTATACTCTGTTCCTTTCTTTTACATTGAACTGCTAGACTAATGGCGTTTTACAGTCTGGAGCTGAATGAGGATGACCTCAGCCAACTCCGGGCTGTATTAAAATAAATGTAAAATAAATTCAACAAGCCCTGACTCATGAGAGATAATGGAAAGTCTAACTGCTCCAGACAAATGTAAAAGAACCAAGATGCGGTCTATTCCGCGCTGAATTATGAGCCCCAAAGATTACCCTAAAGGGCGGGCGCCATCAGGCTCGAGCAAGCCAGTTACATAGGGAATCCAAACGTTCAAGGCCAAATCCGGAGTTTTTGTCAAAATTGCCTTCCAGGACTGTAAACCCACACCCTCTCTGGACAACCTCTGGGAAATTTCACTGTGTTAATACATGCGAGGGGGCCCGCGTGTGGCGGCTTTGAAACCCATTCTTTACGTCACACCTCGACTTGTTTCCATTCCTAAAGTGGCTCTTTCCTTGTCTGAGAGCAGGCCCAGCAAATAAGAGGGTGGAGAGGAAACAGCTCCTCAAGGACCCCACCCCACCCTGCTAGGGGTAACTCCCTACCACTTAGGAAACTTTCCTGTTTCTGTGAAGGGCTCCACGTCACCGCATGGAGCCCCCAAGACACTAAGAGGATGTGTAAGTCTGAGCTTCAGGGTCAAGCCCTAAGTCATCACTTTCTTCAAAAGTCTGATGCCACACTGATCGATCTCAGAAGGGAACAACCAGTAAGGGCGGACGAGGGCGGTCTGATTTTGCACCTGGAGTGGGGGGTTGAGATTAAAGCGCACTGCGGGAGGGGCTGGATGGCCAAGGTCGCTTTTTGCCTGCACGGGGTCTCCGGCAGCGCCCCTAGCCCAGCACTGAACTTGGGTCTGTCCCTCTTCTCGGCCCCGCGGGGGCTCCCCCAGGTCACAGAACAAACCCAGTTACTGGATCCGTGGTCGCAAAGCCAGGATTCCCTCCCGATCTGCCGCCGCTCAGACTACTTCTAGAGGCTCAAGTTCAGGACTTGAGTAAAAATAAACACGGGCTATAAATAAGCCGGGGAATTTCTTCAAGGCCCAAGCTCGACAAGGAGAAGGTGCCACCGCACAAGTGCTCACTTGTAAATTTCTCAACACGTAAAAATAACTTTGATAAAGGCGCGAAGACGCCTGGCTCAGGGGAAAGGAATGAAACGGCGCCGAGAGCCCACTT
>NW_020173679.1:9814875-9827701 GCF_003031525.2 Neophocaena asiaeorientalis asiaeorientalis
GAGACTGTAGTTTCAGCCCTAAAATATTCTCGAGCACCTATTCCTCCTCCCAGATCCCCGTCATTTAAAAATGCCACCCTTCAAATGATCAGCGCCCTCCTTTTCTTTTTCTTCAGCCTCAAACTTCTCCAAAGCTTAGTCTGCGCGGGCTGACCCACCTCTGTCCGGCTAGCGTCTCACACTCTCCGCAAAGTATTCTTTTTAAAACAAGGGGATTTTATTTCAAACAAAGTTGCAAGAACATCACAAAAAAACTCCCCAAAACCTTCGCCCAGCTTTTCCACTTGGGTACATTTTGCCACTTTCGCTTTATCTTTCTATGTGTATGTATGTTTTTTCTAAGTCATTTGTAGGTAAATTGAAGACAGCATGTCTCCTTATCTCCAAATACTGCCCAGTGAACTCTGAGCTGCCCAATCCAATGGCCTGGCAGGGCTCATTCGCTTGACCCTTCTGCCCCTGTTCTCTCTGTCTCTGTCTCTCGCTCCTCTGATTCTCCCCTTTCCTGGGCTCCTGTCCTCCCTGCCCTCATGGGTGAGTCTCTCCAGGGTCTTGCCTCCTGTCTCATTTTACAGCCTCTCCCTGGAGGATGCCATGGACTCTCACAGCATCAGCTGTCACCCATCCTCAGCGAGCACTGAATCTTAGCCTGGGCCCCCTTCTAAACTTCTACCAGAATGTCCACTGCTTTCCAGAAAACATTACCTGATCCCTCGAAGTCCTTCCATTTGTTGTAAAACTGGACGTGCCAAAGAACTGGGTCATGGTCCCCGCACACACACACCCCCGCCATGCCCCTCTCTGCAGGACTCTCCAAGGGGAAACCTCCCTCTGAATTCTGCCCCCTCCAGCCTCTTGCCCAGTTCTTGGTCACACGCCCTGGCCTCCTCATTCTGACTTTCTCTCATCCACCTCCTCTGTTCCTGTGACCTGCACCTGGGTCAGACCTCCATCCTCACTTGCCTGCTGCCTGGGCTTCCCACCTGGGGCCCCTCGCCCACGCTTCATCTCTACGCAGCTATGGGAGCTGCCTTGATGCAATCCAAGGTCTCTCTTGATTGAAATCACTGCCCCCAAGGTTTTCCATGGGGTTCCAAAAAGCAGACTCTTGGGTCCCTGAAAAGGTATTCAAATGTTGGGGTGGGGGGGAGCATTTTCTGGGAAAAGACTTATACGTTTCATCACATTTTTAAAAGAATTTGTGACCTCTCCCCCAAAAGAAAAGAAGCAATGGGCTTTGTGTTAAGGTTCAAATTCCTCAGGGGGTCCAGGATCCCAGAAGCCAGTTATGTGCCTCGGGCCAGCTTTCCCAGAATTGCTGGTCACGAGAGTGGACCCAAGGCACCAGGTAGAAAGTCAGACTCCCTGGCCCCATCCCCTGTGGATTCTGATTCAAAAGGTCTGATGGTGGAGTCGGGATGGGGTGGAGGGAGTCCCAGTAATCTGTATTCAACCAGCAGGCGCGTCTAACGGAGAAACACGGGGCTAGAATCAGCCAACGACTTTCTTGCCTCCGAACCTCTGCATTCAGTGTGGCTCCCTCTTTCTGGAATTTACACTTTACCCTACTCCTCCATTGATAAATTCCTATTTATCCTCCAATGTCCAATTCAATGTTAGTGCCTTGGGTGAAGTCTTCCCCATCATTCTTGTGTTAGGGAGGTGAAGGCAAAGCTGCTGTAGCAAAGATGACCCCGAATGCAAAGGCTTAACTGGGAGAGATTCTCCTCTTCCCTCTCCCTTGAGAGCCCGGTCCTTGTGGGCTGGCGAGGAGGCCCTTCTCCCGGGGCTCACCCTTCTCATTCCTGTCACATTGCGGGCCTTGTACGAACTACTGTGGTGGAAGCTACGTCCTCACCAAGCCTGTCAGGCCAGAAACGGGGAAGGGAAATGGGGGATCAAACCTGGTGGCATTTTTTTGTTTTTTTTTTTAAGAAGATGTTGGGGGTAGGAGCTGATTAATTAATTAATTTATTTTGGCTGCGTTGGGTCTTCGTTTCTGTGCGAGGGCTTTCTCTAGTTGCGGCGAGCGGGGGCCACTCTTCATCGCAGTGCGCGGTCCTCTCACTATCGCGGCCTCTCTTGTTGTGGAGCACAGGCTCCAGACGCACAGGATCAGTAGTTGTGGCTCACGGACCTAGTTGCTCCGTGGCATGTGGGATCCTCCCAGACCAGGGATTGAACCCGTGTCCCCGGCATTAGCAGGCAGATTCTCAACCATTGCGCCAACAGGGAAGCCCTCATTGGCTATTTTTGTTTATCCCCCTTTGTCCCCTGAGTGAGAATTAGCTCTTGGTCCCTGCAGGAGGTCAGGCAGAGCCTGGATGCCTACCTCAGGGATGCTCTCCAGGACCCTTCCCCATCCTAGCATGCTGTGTTCCCCCTCCACCTTAACTATGACTTTTTCGTTAGTGATACTTCAGAGCGTGTCATTCTCCCACTCTATGCTGAGTGCCTCCTGGTCCCAGATCCTCTCCGGATACTGGGGAGGCTAGGAGGAAAAGACACATCAACAAGAAAATAAACAACAGTAACTCAGACAGAGATAAGAGCTGGGAAGAAAATAAAATAGGACAGGATGAGAATTGTGTGCCTGAGGGCAGGGAAGACCTCTCCGAGGAGACAACAATTAAACGGAGACCTGGAAGAGAGAGGGGCAGCCATGGGGGGCTTCCCCAGCAGAGAGAACAAGCTCTGGGTGGAGTATCTGAGGTTCCCCAAAGCAGCTAGAGTGGCCAGAGCAGAGCGGGTGAGGGGAGAGAGACAGGAGAACCAGGTCAGCGCCAGCGCCAGGTGGCACAGAGATGCACAGACCGGGGGTTGGGACCTGTTCTAATGGGACTACAAGTCATGTCCAGCTATGAGCAGGCCAGTGATATAATTCTATCTAGATTGTTGGACAGTTATCCCAGCTGCTGTGTGGAACGTGGATTTTGTAGAGCCGGGGTGGAGACGGGTCACACGGGGGGAAGGTGTTTGAGTGGTCCCCCAAGCACATGATGGAGGCTTTGGCCAGGGTGACAGCATCGGAAGCAAGAAGTGATGGACCTGCTTTGTAGGTAGCCCATGGGTCTTGCTGAAAATGCTTCTCCCTAGAGAGCTTCCCTGTCCTCACCTCCTATGGTGTTAATACTCATTCATTACCTCCTCTGGAACGAAGGACCCACGGCACAGGGTCTTTATGGCAATCAGTATGATGTCGCCCCTCCCGGGAGCTCTGAGGCTGCATCTCGTCTTTGACTTGGCGGATCACACTCGTGCCTGGGCTAGTCAACTTGGCCTTTTCACTCTTTGGGAGATGATCATGGACATTGGCCCTGTCTCCCTCAGGCTCAAGCCCATTAGAAAGACAGACAATGAACAAGTAAGGGTACAAAGACACCAAAAATGCCACCTATGAGGAGAGGTGTAACACAGTGCCAGGAGGACATACGAGAGGGGCTTTGACTCACCAAGAGCAGTCAAGGGAGGCTTTGAGGAAGCACTGCAGGAGCTGACACCGGAAGGAAGGGGTGGGCTGAGGGTGGAGAACATGTGGGCAGAGGAAATAGCTTGTGCAAAGGCCCTGGGGCAGGAACCTTTATCGAGCAGAGAGCAAGGAAGGTAGGATGGGTCCAGGCGTGGGTAGGTTTGTTTGCCACAGAAGAGAGGCATTCCTTTGTGATGTCTGGGTTGTCTGTGAGGGTGAGAAAGCAGGTCAGTGGCTTGGAGAGCAGAGACGGTTTGATAAAGGTATTTAGTTTTTAATTGAACTATAGTTGATTTGCAATATTATGTTAGTTTCAGGTGTACAGCAAAGTGATTCAGATATACCTACATCTATACATAGATAGGTATGAATTCTTTTTCAGATTCTTTTCCATTACAGGTTATTGCAAGATAGTGAATATAGTTCCCTGTGCTATACAGTGGGTCCTTGTTGTTTATCAGTTTTATACATAGTGGTGTGTATCTGTTAATCCTATACTCCTAATTTATACCCCTTCCTTTCCCCCTTGGTAACCGTGTCTGTGAGTCTGTTTCTGTGATAAAGACATTTTTAAAACAGCATTTCACAGGCTATTCCTGTTTTGAAGAAAAGCTATGTCACCAAAAATGTATATTTGACCTAGAGATGGTGAGTTTTATTTGATAGTTTATATTGATGACCCAAGTTCTGAAATCTGTCCGCTAGACCCAAAGCAAGCATTTAAATCAGTCCAGCATGTATAAGCACCCATGGCCCTGACATCCTTCCTTAGGATTCCTGGATAGTTCCACAGAGGGAGAGGAAGAATGCCCCAGTCACTCATTCAATTGTCATTTTATCCTGGTGACAATCCCAAGCAGTTTAAAGTTTGCCAGAAAAGGCTACAGTCAAATCAAAGGAGATCTTTCATGTCTCCTTGATCCAGGGACCACACCTACTACATTTTTCTTTATCAAAAAGAGAAAACAGCCCACTAACCTAGTGAGAATCAGTTACCCACTAGAATACAGATAACCCCACCCCCAATTTTTTTTTAAACTATTAACTTGGTACACCTTGAAGAAAGTAAGCCCAGCCTCCCCTCCACCTCTGCCCTACTTTTTTTTTTTTTTTTTTTTTTTGCGGTACGCGGGCCTCTCACTGCTGTGGCCTCTCCCGCTGCGGAGCACAAGCCCCGGACGCGCAGACCCAGCGGCCATGGCTCACGGGCCCAGCCGCTCCGCGGCATGCGGGATCCTCCCGGACCGGGGCACGAACCCGTGTCCCCTGCATCGGCAGGCGGACTCTCAACCACTGCGCCACCAGGGAAGCCCTGCCCTACTTTTTAAAAAGAGTTCACTGGGGAGAAATTGCCACATTGCAGAACTTGTGAAATGCCTGCCAGTTAGAGAAAGCTTTCTATAACCTGAAGCAATAGGGGTGTAAAAGCAAAAGCAAAATCAACAGAAAAACTGGAGAGAGGAAGGTGCTTACATACATCATGCTTTAAAATGCAAATAATTTTTTCTCGATTAAAAGATAATACCTGACTGGGCTTCCCTGGTGACGCAGTGGTTGAGAGTCCACCTGTCGATGCAGGGGACACGGGTTCGTGCCCCCCGTCCAGGAAGATCCCACATGCCGCGGAGCGGCTGGGCCCGTGAGCCATGGCCACTGAGCCTGCGCGTCCGAGAAAAAAAAAAAAAAAAAGATAACACATGACTTAACAGAGGAAAAAAAAAAATACAGGCAGAGTCAGGGCACAAAAATTAAGATTTTTTTCTACAAACCCTAAAATCATTTTTGTTGGAGAAAAATGCCAGGGCTGGGGAGCATTAGCGCTCAGTTTCAGAAGGGTAGATGTATTGATACATAATGACCCTGGGGGTTTATCCCAAGGAAATAATTTGAATGAAAAAAACCGAGTTGTATGCACACAGATGGTTATTGCTTCATTATCTGCAATGTTTTAAAGAAGTTAGATTTATTCTGGCAAGAATGGGAGTGGGGTGTCAGGTATGAGTCAGATGGTCTGATGGCGTTTAGAATTGATGAAGGTGAGGAGGCTGGATTAAGGGGTAGATGAATCAGTGTAGATGAGAGAGGAGGAAGGTTTGACTAAGGCTGCACCCTCAAGGTTAGAGAGGAGAGCTTAGTCAAAGAGATATTTAAAGGATCATTTAAATGTGCAGGGAGAGGGAGGGAGGAATCTAGAATGACAGTTTGGGTGGATGGTGGTGAGCCCAAGAAGGAGAGCGCAAGTGAGTGAGTCTGGGGTCTGCCTGTCTGACTGTCTGGGGGCTGGAGTGAAGGGGTGGAAGGAGTAGGCAGTTCTGATGCTAAGTTTGAACCACCTATGGAATAAGGAGGCAATGGAAAATGTAGGTCTGGGCTGAGAGAGGAAGGTGGCTGGAGATAAATAACAGTAGACATACGTTTTCCGTAAGATGGGGGAGGTCATGCGTGGCTCCCTCCTTTCCTCCTCTTGGTCTTCATCCCCTTGGACCTTTCACAGGCAGCTGCTAATGCCGACCACCTTCTGGAAGGTGTCTCTTCCATCAGTCCCTGAAGCCACACATCCTTCATCTCTTCTTCTACCTCTGTTTCTTTCCTTCCCATTTTAAAAATTATTTAAAAGTAAATATTTCTCCCCAAGTAATCAATTTTTCTACTGTAGGGAAGAAAAACTAGAAAATACAGATAATTAAAAAGAAAAATTAACTGAATATTCTGAAATAGCCCATATGGGAAAAGAATCTGAAAAAGAATAGCTATATGTAGATGTATAACTGGATCACTTTGCTGGACACCTGAAACTAACACAACATTGTAACTCAACTCCACTCCAGTCTAAAATAAAAATTTAAATAAAAAGAAAAATTAAAGTCACAAAGCATTCTGATGTATATCCTTACAACTCTTACTCACCCTTCACGGGCTACCTGCTAACCTGGCTGTGTTTCCTCCCCATCACACGCACTCTTCTGATGAACGTTTATCAAAGGTGGAACTAAATAATTATTTGCGCACTACTTTTCTAAAAAGCTGAATTGTTTAATGAATGTATTCATATAATGTTATTTTTTACCAAAATAAAACCAATTGGTAGATAATGTTTTTTAGTGTATTTTCTTCGTGTGTTAATATATCATGGATAATCTTTACACACCCATTTCAATCTATGTGATCCTTTCTGATGCTACCTGGTATTGAATTCAGCTGTATGGCTGAGCCAAAATTTCTCAACCCTTTATTAGGATATTTAAGGTAGGGACTTCCCTGGTGGCACAGTGGTTAAGAATCCTCCTGCCAAAGCAGGGGACAGGGGTTCGAGCCCTGGTCCGGGAATATCCCACATGCCACAGAGCTACTGAGCCCACGTGCCACAACTACTGAAACCCACGTGCCACAACTACTGAAGCCCGCGTGCCTAGAGCTTATGCTCCGCAACAAGAGAAGCCACCGCAATGAGAAGCCTGTGTACCGCAAGGAAGAGTAGCTCCCGCTCGCCGCAACCAGAGAAAGCCCGCACGCAGCAACAAAGACCTAACGCAGCCAGAAGTAAATATTGAAAATAAAATAAATTTTAAAAAAGGAATATTTAAGGTATTTCCAAGTTGTTTCTAATCTACAGCTTTATACATACATCATCTCTACTTGCTTGTTTGGTTATCTCCTAAGAATAGAATTGTTAGGTCAATGAATATGCCAAATTTTCAGCTTTTGGTGGAGGTTGGAAAACTGTCTTCCAAAAAGTCTATCCAATTACACATCCACCTTTTTGCTTTTACAAAACTCTTTTTTTCCTGTTACAAAAATAGTGCCTATTAACTATAGACAGAAGGCAGATAAGCAAACACAGGAAACGTGGGGAGCCTATGATTCCAGCTGCTTGATAACCCCTGTTAGGTGACTTTGTCCCATGTTTGTCTAGGTGGATGCCCTTGGGAGTCAGGCTTTGGCTTGAGAGCCAGGTTTACCATTACTGACAGGGTGGCCGCAGGTGATTGCTTAATATCTCCAAGCTTCTGTTTTCTCACCTGTAACTGAAGGTGACAGTAACAGGATGGCACAGGTTGTCGAGATGCATGGCGACGTGTAGCTCAGTGCCTGGCACATTACAAGCTCTCAAGCCGTGCTTCTTTCATTCTGCTTGCACTTTGCTTTCCTATCCCGGTGATAAAAACAAACATCTTCCCTTGTATCAAGTGGACACCTCTGGCCTCATCTTCTACCTGAGCCCAGGGCCTATAGCCCTGATCCCAGACTGTTAATAGCACCCGTGGTATTTTGCTGGTATCAAGTTTCCTTTGGGTCCCAGTCAGACTAGTTACGAGTTCCTTCTCCCCATCTGCCTGCCCCATCTTACCCACTGTCATCTGTCCTCAGAGGCACCCAGGCAGGAGTCACCGGAGCACCTCCCTCCCCCTCCCACAGTTAACTGGTTCCAAGCAATTGTGTCATTCCACAACACGGGGCATGGCTGGAGTCAGACCGACCTCAGTGGAAATGCTGGCCCTGCTGTTTACAGGCTGCGTACCCAGGAGTAGTTGCCTCTCTTCTCTGAGCCTCTGTTTCTTCATCTGTGAGATGGGGGGAATAGCACACCTAACACTTAGGGCCGTTGTTCTGATGGTAAAGGGAGACACTAAGTGTTGAGCGTCTCCAAGGGGCGAGCTTCGATGCACCCTGTTAACGGTTATTGTCGTGTCTCACGCTCTCTGGCCTTTGCTTATCCGTCAAGCGCAGTCCCAGTCCATCTATGGCACAAACACGGCCTCCCACCTTCAGCCTTTCCCAGGCCAGATTTCACTGTGCTGCCCACATGGCCTTCCCATGGCGTGCCTGGAGCTCGTCATCCACTCAAGACTCTGGACGGCTCACGACCGCCTGCGAGCTAAAACCCAAATTGTCCTTGCACAGTGATCATGGCCCGTATCTGTTTCCAGCCTGGTCGCTCCTGCACACACCCCCCCACCCACCCACCCCCGCTGCTTCCTCCCTCTCCATCTCTGCTTTGACCTCCTGTCTGTCTCCCCTGCGCTTTCCCATCCTTGTTTGTGATGGTAGCACCACCTGGATGGACACCAGTAACCCAGCAGTCTCCCAGCCTGGCTCAAACATCCCTCCTGCAGCTGGTTCTCTTAGCCCTCCCCCAGGACATTCAAGGCCTCCTCCCTTGAGCCCCACCCTTGGCGCACCTCCCACTGTCCTCCACTGCGTGACCTGGAGTGTCCATTACCCACCAGGACTCTGTGCCCTTCAGAAAGCAGATACCCTTCTTGTCATCTGTGTGTCCACCACCTCCGCCCCAGCTCCCCTCCAGCTCCCCTCCACAAACCCCCAATGTTTGTTTGTTAACCGCATTGTTAATAAATAACATTCTCCTGGGATTTCAATGTACAGAAGTTTACCCACAGGCCAAAGGTTCACAGAGATCATGTACCTTTCGCGTGACTTATTCTGAGATGACAAGTGCATAGAGTTTTTAAAAACTGCGATACCCGTCACCCGAGCTGACGTGTCATGGATGCCGTGTACCTGTGCCTTGACTGTCACGGTACTGTGTTTCCATGATGATGAGATGAGCACAGAATGTACAACACGTATGTCTTTCTTATCTCCGCAGAGGCAAGAGAACAGTTGCTCATGACACTTGCCCACTCTCCCTCTAGGGCAGGATAACCGGGCTGTACTATAAAGAGAAGGGTGGGGCTGGATGTGGACTCCTGCCCTTCTTTCCTAAAGGCATGTAAGTTTCAAGTAAGTTTCAAGTACATCTGTTCCGTCCTGCTGGGAAAGATGATGCAAGGATGAGAAAGGAAGCTGGGAGTTGCCTTCCTACTGTGAGCTAAGGAATGCCATGTCGCTGAGCGCCCTTCACATTCCCAGAAATATGCTGTGCTTGAGGAGGTGGATGACTCAAGAGTTCCCTCGGCCACTGAGCCCGAGCAGAGCTAAAGAGTACAGGCTGGCGGAGAGCGCGGCCCCTGTTTGCTGCCAAGCCGGCGTGTCCCCCACGTCTGGGGGCTGCCCTGGCACCGGGCGAGCGGAGAACAACCACAGGAACACAATGCCGTTTTCTCAGAGCCGGAGCGAGGGGTCCACAGGGTGCACGTGTCAGTGCTCAGCTGTCCAGACGTGCCAGACCAAACTCCGTGGATTCAGCTGGGGTTCTGATTACTCCTTTTGCGGAAATGGGGGCCTCTGTCCTTAGAACAGGCCCCTGTGACAAAGTTCCTCTCTGATTTTCAGAGACCTTGGAGCTTTATTCTAACTTGGCGATTCCTTCCTGGTCTTCTTGTTTCCTCCCTCCCTCAATCTCCAAATTAGAACTTTTTCTAGTAGAAAGACCTGGAAAATTATTTCAAGGGCAGGAGTTTGGCAATTGTCCCTGAACACGAAGCACATGGTTTGCAGGGGTTTTTGATGTTCCACAGAGGAGCCACCTGTTCCTCCCCCCCACCTCTGGGCGCCTGGCCACAGGGCTCATGAGTCACGAGATGAGATCAGCCTGCCTCACTGGGCAGAGGTTTCCAGAAGGTTCCTCTAACCCCCAGCCCCCCTGCTCCAACCTTAGGCAGGATCCCCTCTGCCAGCCTACGGCAGTCGCCGTTCCAAGGCCCATAGCCCAAAGCGACGCTGAGCGGTGGACGCCCCCCAGGTGTCATTTACAAAGTCATAGTTACTCACCCGGAAGAGAGAAACTCAGATTCCTCAAGGTCACCAATAAGAACCTCACATCCACCAAAGGCAAGGGGGTGCAACACAGGCTCTGAAGGATCCCTGAGATGCTCACCAAACAGACATCAGTTTGCCACGAGAAGCCCAGAAGGCGGCGGGTGGGCACCGTAGCCCTCCACCTCCTGCAGCTGGTGTACCTCAGCATCCCCTAAACTCATCATCACTGCAACCGGCTCTGCTCCGTGACCCGCGGCCTGTTGTCCGTGTGGCAACTAAGGCAATAAGAGACAGCCCTGCCTGCACCACCTGCTTCCGTGGTGGGGGTCTGGAGCCCCCCGGACGTGAATACCAGGCAGTGGAGTGGAGGCCAGAGGCTGAGGGTCTGGAGCTGGACAGCATGGGACTGGCTCCCGGCTCCCCAGTAACTGAGCTCTCTGTTTAACATCTCTGGGTATCACTGAACCTCTCTCTCTGGGTCCAAAGACCAGGAATTATAACAGGGTTGTAATCAGGGCAAAATAACTCCCTATTTTTGTAAAGTACCTACAACAGTGCCTGGCACTCCACAATGCTTAATGAATGAATAAACACAAGATTCCTTCCTGGGGAGCGTTTAGTGGCAGGCACGGCCTTTAGACGTGGGGCTCCCCATCCTAGGGCCTGAGTCTTGCCCCTCGGGGTCTCTGAGGGTTAAATCCCACGGCTCCATAAAACGAGTGTTAACACCAACTGAGCCCAGCAAAGAGCAGGGAGGTCAGAATCAAGTAAGACTCAGAAGGGAAGCTCTGTGCCATCAGAAGATGCCACCTTAATTGGCAAAACTCGTCTTTCTCAAATGAAGGATTCAGATGAATAGGGAAGGGGTCCTCGGCAGCCCCATTTCCGTACCTCGCAGAAGAATGCTTCTTCTAAGGGCGAAATGGGCTTTGAAAAACTGTATTATTCTCTCGCTAACCTGAGAATTCTTTCCGACACCAGCTGAGATAGAGTCCACCCCCAAACCTTCCACCTCCGGTGTCATGCTGGTGGGGAGCTGGAGCCCCACCCCCTGCCCTCCCAGGAAAGGTTGTAGGTAAAGGCCACAGATAAGAAAGGCTCAAGCTTGCACCCTTGCGTGACCTGGGCCTCTGTCACCCCAGGGCCACTGCAGAGGTCCCAGCCTGCTCACCTCTGGCCAGACTCTGCTTCCTGGGTACGTGACGGTGCAGACACACGGGATCCTATGCTCAAAGGAGACCCATGCTTGGGATTTCATGCTCTGCAATCTCAGTCTTGAACTTAGTAATTTTATCTGACCTTGTGGTTCATAAGTGAAATTCAGTGGGATGACAGAGCGTGTGTTTGGGGCTTGGAGCCGTACGCACGAACATACGGTCCACTTGCCGTGGTTCCTTGGCTACCTGCGGCCCTATTCTCTGGTGTCCTGGGGGACACAGGTCCCCTTCTCTGCCCCTGTCCGGTGACCACTGATGTTACCCTCTGCCCCCAGAGGGGCCTGGCCCCAGGCAAGAGAAGAGTCAGGGTTGGGGGCATGCACACCCGCTCGGAGTCACAGGGTTCCCAGGCACCTGGTGGGTGGGTGGTCTGTACGCCCAGAGAGGTCTGTGCTGACCCCCGACCCGAGGAGGCACCCCATCAAATAGCAGATGAAAAACACCACGAGAGGTCAAGAGAGACTCCATGGGAAAAAGGACAAAGCTTTTCTCTGGCTTTTTGAGCAAGGAATCCTGCATTGTCACTCTGCCCCAGGACCCCACAAAGGATGCAGCGGCCCCGCCTCAGGCTGTAAATCCCTGCCACCAGTGTCATCTCACCTCGGCTAGAAGGGTTGGCCTGGCCGATGCATTCAGGTTCCCGTGTTTTAGAGTTTTGTGTGTTTTGTGTGTTATAAGGCGGAGGGCGCCCTCTCACCCAGAGCCGCGTGGGGTGCTGGGGTCAGCTGACTCACTTGTCCCACTTGCCAGGGTCTATGTAGGCCTGTGGGCTCAGCCACCACAGCCAGAGGCCCAGTGTCCCCTGCCCCAAGCCTGACTTCCCACCTGTGAAAAGGGATTAGGCAACGCCATCTTCAAGATCTTTTCTAGATCTAAAGGCATCTCATGGTTCCAAGCACACAACAAGGCCCATTTTCTGCTCTGAAAACCCGGAGTGGGAGGCACAGAATCCTCTGGATTCCTGGCAACAAAATTTTTTTTACGACGATTGGCAACAGAAAACCACGTTTTCCATTGGGATGCGTGAACGGGATCCATGTTTGAAGTGCTGTTCTAAGATCCAGACGTACAGCACGAGACACTGCACAGCATCTCGGATCCTGGGCTTGGTGGACGGTGAAAGGAGAGGTTACTAAACATCCCTTCTGCTGTTGGGCAGGGGAGAATAAGGAAGGCCATGTACAAAATTACTGAAATCCTCTCTGTGACAATGTGCCATAATTTTTGCTCTTTAAAAATTTTGTATTATTGAGACAGAAAGAGACCCACAGACGTAGAAAACAAACTTGTGGTTACTAAAGGGGAAAGGGCAGGGAGGGATAAATTAGGAGTTTGGGATTAACAGGTACACACTCCTGTATATAAAATAGATAACCAACAAAGACCTGCTGTAGAGCACAGGGAACTATATTCACTATCTTGTAATAACTTATAAGGGAAAATAATCAGAAAAAATTATATATATATATATATATATATA
>NW_020173679.1:9827894-9863843 GCF_003031525.2 Neophocaena asiaeorientalis asiaeorientalis
ATATATATATATACACACACACATACATACAACTGATTCACTTTGCTGTATACCTGGAGCTAACACAGCACTGTAAATCAACTAGACTTTAATAAAAAAATAAAATTAAAAAATGTTTTGTATTATTGGGAAATGGATTAAAAACATGAGGCTTCATTTAGCATCATGTCCTCAATTAGCCAACATGGTGCGGCCCCCAGGGCCCACCACGGGCTACTGATAGAGAGTTGTGTGAGGTTTTTACACACGGGAGCCTGCATGGTTAACATTCTCCAAAAGACCACGGAAATATGCTTAGAAAAGATATAAGAAAGTTCCAGATTGGTGGCTGAAGTCTCCCCTTCCAGATCATCACGTAAGTCCAAAGTAACCCAGAAAATACCCACCATACTCCATGTCCTAGATACTGTCAAATTTCCCAGCAAGGAGATCTTCAGAACACTGCAATCCTACTGCATCCAGGTAGTGGATTTCCTGGGCTGCTTAGTTCATCCAAACAGATGTGCAGAACCCACATCTGACAGCCAAGTCCCTTTTTTCTGCCCAAATCTGTGACAGTTTTCCACCCCAAAGGGACTCAAATTTGAAATTCCCTAAAATTACTTTTACTTTTCCCTCGAGTGGGACATAGATTCTAAGAAACAGTATTATCACCTCATTAAATGTGTTGGTAAGTTTTAAAATTGGGGAAAGTTAGCAAACACAGGGGGACCTGCAAGGTTTGCTTGTGAAATTTCTCTCTCATAGCAAGTATTTCCTACACTCAAGGCTGCATTGATTTGTACTGTTGGGAAAAGGTTTCGGTGAAACCGCGGTGCCAACCTTTCTATCTGGTGTCCTTCCTTGATGAATTGTCCTTCATGGTAAGTGTGCGGCAGCTCTTTGCCGGTTTCCACGCCAGAGCCCAGTGTTCTAAAACTCATTGCCTTTTGGGGTAGTGAATGGTTGGATTTCAAAAATCCTGTTATTTTGGACTGTCCGGCTGGCCCAGGAAAAGGGCCAGACAGGTGGGAAAGAATGTCAGGGGGAGATAGTTATCAGAAAAATTAACAAAGGCTTTAAAGATTGTGTCATAACAACAGATGCTTAAAATGGTTAAAAACACTCATACTGTTATTCCTTCGGGCCGAACTGTTTCCTAAGATAGTGAAGTCAGCAGTGAAGGAAATTCCTCCTTTATTCTGCCTGAAGGTTTGGCTGCAGGTCCGAGACGTCTTGAACGGCAGAGAGAAGACAGAGCTTTTCACTTCAGATCTCGGAAATCTTTTCCAGTTGTACAGCAGGTGCAGCAGTTTGGGGAAAATATTCGAGGCAAAGCAAGAAGAAACTCTATTCTCTTCAAATATGCGATTGGTAAAGATCCCAAAGCTTGCAAGCTAGCAAGGATCTAGCCAATTCCAGGACCAGACTTTCTCTCCCTATCGACACATTCTGGAAAAATGACTAAACCTTCCTGTACCTCGTTGTCCCAAGTGCAAAATCAGAAGAATTATCTCAACCCCCTTTACAGCACTGCAGGGAAAACACAACCATGGATAATGCTTGAGAAGTATTCACTTGTAGTTAATTGTCTCATAAATGCTTAAGATTGCCGGGCCCCCGGGAAGCCTGCACGGTGTAACGTAACAGCCAATTCACCTGATCAGAATCTGTTGTCAGGGCGTTAGGAAATGTCCCACTGCGGGGACCGTAGTGAAATCAGAGCAGAAGGAAACCAGGGGGTGCATGGCGCAGGAGCCTGAATTTTCAATAGCGTGGGGCTGAATTGGGAGGCTAGATACTTCTGTCCTCTTTCTTGGCCCACTGCAGAAAGCATTTTTACTTTATCGCATACACATTTTCCTCCTTCCCTTGGTCATGAATCAGAACATTTTACAGCTAGAAGGACTTTTAGGGATATTCTAGTTATTTCTCATTTTACAAGCCGCAGGCCCTGGAGCTAAGAGGCACCGAGTTTTCTGACTCTAAGTATCGTCCAAAGGAACCATTCAGCCCAACCCAGCTACAGCTCGTTCAGCAGCCCGGCTCCCTACACCCCCTACAGGGCACACTCATACCTAAGAATCTTCTTCCTCAGACTTTACGGACCTGCGTCCTTTTGGAGAAGCCACCCTTAGGGGCCGAGTGCCAAGGGCTGCGCTCAGGACGGGACCCTCAGTCGGTAGAGGGAAAAGGTGAAGATGACCTTCGTCCACAGAGGCTGCCACATTCTTGGCCACTTCCTGAATGAGCACATTTTGATCTCCACCACAGATCCTATGAAACAGGCATCTTATTCCCACCCGAGGAAGACGCGGGTTAGAAATGTAAGCAACTACCCCCGGTGGTGGGAATCGGGCTTCATGCCCAGATTCCAAGGCTGGCCTTCTTGCCACTCCCCCTGAGGCTTTATCAGAGAAATCATATCCTGGGCAGATGACCAAGGCAAGGACTCGGCCTGGGGGTGGGGAACGTCTGGGATGGATTCCTGAAACCAGAGGATAAACTCGAAGCAACGGGGCAAGAAGCTAGCTCACAGACTTGGGGGTCCAGGAGGGCATTGCTAACTGGACGGCCAGACTGGGAGGCCTAGGCCCTGGAGTCCACCTGTCACTTACCCACTGTCCTGAGCAAACCCAGCCCCTGCTACTTGTGGAGTCTGAAATACGGCAGCCCTTTGGACTTCTAATCGGATGTTGCAGGCTGAGTCGACTGCCGTCTCAGCTCCTTTTAGCAGACAACAGCTGGTCACCCAGCTGGGGCCTGGGACCCTCACCCCCAGGACACCTGAGGAACAGATCCAGGTCACGGTTCACAGAGTTACAAGCGGGAGTGGTGGTGGGGTCAGACCACCCGGCTCTTGATCCCGCCTCCCTCACTTAGCAGCTGCGCCAGCTTGGGCAGGTCGCTAAGCCTCTGTGTGCCTCAGTTTCCCCATCTGTACAATGGGGAGACTCGTAGGGCCATTTGCTGGTGACACGAGGAAGTGCACACAAACGTGCTGAGAGCAGCGCCGGGCACGTTGTAGGTGCTCAGAAAGGGGTGGTTGCCCTTGATTTCTGCACACGACTGTCACAGCAGAGGGAGCGCTCTCCTGAAGGGACTCCTCCGGGACCTCATCCAGGCTGAGGGCATGCTGCCTTCTGAGTCAGGCCGCTCTGTTTTTGGACGGCTCTAAGAAAACTCTTCCTTGCTTTCAGCCAAGTCCACCTCCCCGCAACTCCCACGCACGGGTCCCAGCTTTGCCAGAAGGCAAATGTCAAAAAAATATTCTTGAAAGAGGGACCTAGAATGTAAATAAGCATATGATAGAATTGGGTTGAGGAATTACAGTCTGCCTTGCTGCAGCCGTTCCCACCGCTAAGCCCGGATGAGGTTGGGGGGTGGGAGTCAAAGACCCTTCAGTTCAGTGGGATAACGGCTAAAGCTCTGAGCTCTCCTCTGCTTCCTTTAGAAACGCATTAATCAACTGCTGCTGACTGCCGTGAGACCAAGTCACAAGTCACTCCCCCCAGGAGCAAAGGTGACGGTCACCAGGCTGCAGAGCCTTGACCTCATCTGACTTCATACGTGCCGTCCACCCCGTAATCATTGTGCATCCAGGGAGCATGCCCGCCAGGGCAGCGCACGTGCCTGGCCTCCCGTTTACAGAGCCTTACTGGTGTCAGGTACATAAAATCACGACCCGTGAGTCCCTTCCCTGCCTTCCTTGGCAGGTACTGTGACATAAGAAGAATGCACACATGCTTTTTCCAGACAGATTAGACAGCTTGGCTCTCCCATGACGCTTGTTAAAAAGGATTTGAAATAGAGTTTCAGCGTTGCAAGGTGAAAAAGTTCTCTGAGCTCTGTTGCGCGTGGTACAAATATGCTTCACACTACTGAACTGTCGACTTAAAAATGATTATGATGGTAAATCTCAGGGTAGAGCTTTTTCCCACAATAAGAAGTCTTTAAGGATGAAATAGGTAGATGAAATAATACGACGAAGTGGCTTGAAAATGATGCGAGAGGATGCAAAAGTTCATCGAGCTGTAGACATATGATTTGTGCACTTTTCTTTAACATTAGACTTCGTTAAAAAGTTTATATATAAAAAATAATCATATGGGACTTCCCTGGTGGCGCAGTGGTTGGGAATCTGCCTGCCAATGCAGGGGACACGGGTTTAATCCCTGGTCCGGGAAGATCCCACATGCCGTGGAGCAACTAAGCCCGTGCGCCACAACTACTGAGCCTGTGCTCTAGAGCCCGTGAGCCACAACTACTGAGCCCGCGTGCCACAACTACTGAGCCTGCGTGCCATAACTACTGAGCCCACGTGCCACAACTACTGAAGCCTGTGCGCCTAGAGTCCGTGCTCCACAATAAGAGAAGCCCTGCAATGAGCAGCCCGCGCACTGCAACAAAGAGTAGCCCCCGCTCACTGCAACTAGAGAAAGCCCGCACGCAGCAACAAAGACCCAACGCAGCCAAAAATAAAATAAAATAAATAAATTTATTAAAAAGAAAAATCACGGAGGAGGAGGAAGTAAAGGGGGCTACAGCTGAAACAACATTATCCTTGAGTTGGGTGAGTACTAGTCTATTCTTGTGTACGTTTGCAATTTTTCATAATAAAAGAATTCTTTTATACATTACAAGTATAAATCAGTTAAAACTTGGGGCGCCCTTGTTGACTCCTCTCAGGGGCTCTGGGGCAAGGCAGGATGAATTTGGTACAAGAGCTGCCACATTCTGTGCTACAGGGCAAGGTAGGCAGCGACCCCAGTCACTCTCGGGCACTTTTATTCCTCCCACTGTTCATCCAAGAATCCGAGACAAAACGAAGGGGCCCCGTCTCCCCGACTTCTCTGGCTTAACATCACTGTCATCTCCCAGGCCCTGTGGACCCCAGCTCTTGCAAGCTCTCCAAGGACTTGGCCCCAGAGGTCCTCCAGTCCCCCTCAAGGTCAAGTGCAGCCCCACCCTTCCTAACAGAGGTGCTGTATGCAGTTAGGGCCCCCTCTGTCCTCCCAGTTCCTTCCCGGGGCACACAGAAGCTTTCTGTCAAATTGCCCTCTGTCACCTCGGGTGAGCCCTGCTCCCCCATCAGGGGACAATCCAATTAATCTCCTTCCAAGGGCCTGAATTTTAAAAGCCTTTTAGGGCTTCCCTGGGCGCAGTGGTTGGGAGTCTGCCTGCCAATACAGGGGACACAGGTTCGAGCCCTGGTCCGGGAAGATCCCACATGGTGTGGAGCAACTGGGCCCGTGTGCCACAACTACTGAGCCTGCGCTCTGGAGCCCGTGCTCCGCAGCGAGAGAGGCCACCAAGGCGAGGGGCCCGTGCGCCGCAGCAAGGAGTGGCCCCCACTCATTGCAACTAGAGAAAGCCCGCACACAGCAACAAAGACCCAATGCAGCCAAAAATAAATAAATAAATAAACTTTAAATAAAAATAAAAAGCTTTTTAGCTCCCCATCTCCAGTGGGCGCTGAAAGGAGCTATGACATCTCAAAATCAAAAAGGGATGCTAGAAGGAAATAGGCTGCATTTCCCCGTGTCTCCGCCAGGGCGGGATCCAAACAAACACCCGCCAAAGGAAGAAGACTTGGGTGTGGGCTTTTCCTCACCCTCACCCACATCAGATCAGCTAAAACTGTCAAGTCTCAGAAGTCCACGTGATGATTCCATCTCCGGGGCCCCAGTGACATTCACGATTACCCAGAGTGTAACTTCTAGGCGGGACGGTCTGCGGAATCCAGCAACACCCTGGTGAAGTCAGGCCTGGGGTGGGAGAAGCCTCATCCGGGAGCCCCCTCCTCTGCCATCAGGTGAGAGGTGAGGGCCGGTGACTGGCAGGCCAGGGCTCGAGAGAAAAATCTGTATCGCTCAGCCACATAAAGAAACGAAACTGAGCTATTGGTAGTGAGGTGGATGGACCTAGGGACTGTCATACAGAGTGAAGTCAGTCAGAAGGAGAAAGACAAATACCGTACGCTAACACATATATATGGAATCTAAAAGAAAAAAAATGTCACGAAGAACCTAGGGGTAAGACGGGAATAAAGACACAGACCTAGTAGAGAATGGACTTGAGGACACGGGGAGGCGGAAGGGTAGCTGGGATGAAGTGAGAGAGAGGCATGGACATATATACACTACCAAGCGTAAAATAGATAGCTAGTGGGAAGCAGCCGCATAGCACAGGGAGATCAGCTGGGTGCTCTGTGACCACCTAGAGGGGTGGGATAGGGAGGGTGGGAGGGAGACGCAAGAGGGAAGAGAGATGGGAACATATGTATAACTGATTCACTTTGTTATAAAGCAGAAACTAACACACCATTGTAAAGCAATTGTACTCCAATAAAGATGTAAAAAAAAAAAAAAAAAGAGAGAAAAATCTGGGTGTGATTCAGACACAACTTGCCTTTCCCTTGTTTTACATGTTAATTAGCGCTGACCACCTCCTCCCTCCAGGTCAGGTCTTCATCCCTTGACAACAGATGGGTAAACAAAACACCTGGAGTCCCCAAGGGCCCCCTGACCTCCCCTCCCACCACCACCCGGGATCACCCCCTGGAGATGACCCCCTCCTCTCGGGGGCTCTGAGCACAGCAGCCTCTGGTTCACCTCCTGCTTCTCGGGCCCATCTTCCCTGGGCTTTCACTCGGCTGCTTTTCTCCTCCCTCCCTCCCGCACGTGGATACGTCTAAAGGTTCTGGCCTTGGACCTCCCTCCCCCCTCCCTCCTAGGTCATGACCACTCCTAGTTTACCGAGGGCATGAACTCCTTCCTGAATCAACAAGGGGCACTGACTCAGCGCGTGGGAGGCCGTCCTGGGCACCCAGACCCTCTCTCCACCCCGACGCCCGGGCTCCAGCACCTCCCTGTGCACCTGGCCCCTCAGCACCAGGGACCCCTGCTATTCACCGAGCTCCTCCCCACGCCCCCTCCGCCTGCTCCCAAGTCACAGAAAGCCCTTGGGAGACACAGAGCCTAACGTCCCACCAGGTCAATCCTTCAAGTCACCTCTAATTTTCTTTCTAGCAAAATCCTCCCAGCTCCTACGATGGGGTGGGGTGGGGCTTTTTATTCAGCCCCAGTACCCCTCCCCATCATCTCAGAAAACTCAAATAGGACAGGGCAGTTGAACCCACACAGTGGGGTCTCCCAGTCATGCTCCAGTAATCCCAGTGAATCGCTGCTTCTCCCTGTCTTTTGGCTCCCAGTTTGAGGGGAAGATGTTTCTCACTTCCCCTCCCTACAGACTCTGCCCTCACCTTCCCAGACCCTTGGCTGAATCGTAGGTCTCCCATCTCTGCTTACCTGCAGAGTGGGGATACTCCTACCTTCCCATTAGCTAGTTAGTGCTCAACTCACGAAGCTGCGATGACGGTGATGAGGGCGGATCTGTCCCTAATAATCTGCGGTTCTATCCAGAAGGTGCTCCCTTGGACACACAGCCCTGCTCCACCAGTCCCGCTACGGGGCCTGCACCCTAACCTTTACACACACAAAGCCACTTAAAGTGCATGCCACCTCCTCGTGTTTAATTGATTCTTCCGCCGTTGACGCCCACACATCTCCCAGTGGTGAGATTTGCAGAACTTAGGGGCTTGATGAAATGATGGTCCAGCTCCACGGGCTCTCTTGGCACCCTCCTCTCTTCTGCACCCTGCCCTCCCACCACCTCTGCCTAAACCCAGTCGTCCAACAAATATGTTATCGGGTACCTGCTTTGTGCCGGGCGCTCTCCTAAACAGTGACAAGGATGGTGATGATGAAGGCGGCGGAGGAGAACGGCTCCTATTTCCTGAGCACTTAGTGTGCGCCAGACACCGTCACATATTTGGACTCACTTAATTCTCATAATGGACCCGTCCGTTCCCCAGAAACCCCAGTGAAATGGGTGCAGTCATCATCCTTGTTTCCCAAATGGACGAGCTGGGGCTGAGCTGCCTGAGGTCACGCAGTCCCAGGAGGCCACCCAAGGAGACCAGCCTGCCTGTCCCCTAGGCTGCGTCCCTCAGTAGCGGAGGGGAGAGAGAATAAAGGAGGATGTGGACCAAGAGATAACCTGATGAAGCCAGGGAGTGCAGTGCCGTGGGAAGGGCTCAGGACCTGCTTCAGGAGAAGCATCCGAGGGTGACTCTTCACCAAGACCTGGGAGATAAGAGCCCCAGGTGCACAAGGTGTGGGTGGAAGAGAAGGGATGACTAACGCTCCGCAGACCCAGGAGAGGAGCTACAGGGAAAATACTGGGACAGCCGATGGAATTCAAATATGGAGTGTGGATTGCATCCTGGCTCTCTCTTTATGTTAAATGCCCTGATTTTGGTCACTGTGGTGTGGTGCTGTACGAGGACGTCTTCGTGGGTGGGAAACACACCGAAGTGTGTAGAGGCAGTGCCTCCTCCTTACTCTCAAATGGTTCAGAAAAAATATGCATCTAGGGGTGCGTGTGTGTTTGTGTGCGTGTGTGGGTGTGTGTGTGTGTGGAGGGAGAGAGAGAATGACACAGCCTACAGAGCAAAGTGTAAACAATGAGTGAACCTGGGCAAAGGGTATACAGGATTTCCTTGTACTATTCCTGCAGATTTTCAGGAAATTTTAAATTCTTCCAAAATAAAAAGTTACTGGAAATACATGCCCTGAAATAGCAGTACACAAATAGCAAGATCTTAGAAAAACCAAATAACACCCATGAAGTATGTAAGAGGGGGAGGGAGAGAGATGCAAGTGGGAAAGGGAGAGGTAAAAGAATTTTAAAAATTGGGAAGGGGACAGACAAGAAAGAAGGAAAGAGGAGAACAGAGAAGAGGGGGAGGGGAGGAAATCCGGGGGTTCCTTTACACTCTCGGTCCTTGACGGCGCCCCTCTGTTCTCCGGACTTCAACTTTGCATCTCCGGGACGATGACTCCTAAATTCTTATCTCCAGCTTGGTCAACCGGCCAATCCTGTATTTGCAATTGCTTGGCCCAGGACACCTCGTGGATACCCCCAACTGCAAAGCTCTCCTCCCCACAGCCAACCCTCTTTCGCCCAAGGCCATTGGCTCGGGGCTCCAGCTCCTCTCTCACCTTCCTCCTTGGGTCCAAGTTGTCACCACGTCTTATTCTTTCTTCCTTTCCTGTTCCTCTTCTCCTTCCGTGGCTCTAGCTCCCATAACCTCTCTGAGGATTACCGCAGGGGCCTCCTGTCTGGGCTCACTGCCCCCAGGCTGTGGGCCTTCCATTCAGGGACACTTGCAGCCCAGCTTTCCTGTAACTCAAGAATGCTCTCTTGCGTCTGATTTCCTTTTTTTTTAAACACCTTTATTGGAGTATAATTGCTTTACAATGGTGTGTTCGTTTCTGCTTTATAACAAAGTGAAAGGTCTGATGTTTTTCAGGGATATTTGTTTTAGCTTCCAGCTTTATCACATTTCCTTGAGGGCAAGCGCTGACCCTGTCTCATGGCTGGACGCACAGCCACAGAAGCATAGTAATAGATTCCTAATCAGTTAATCGGTTTTTCCTCATTTCTAGGTTGTTCGGTTACAACAAAAGAACTCGTGCTCATCTCACGTGTTTGGAGCGACAACAGGTGAGATTAAAAGGACAAGATCAGGACCCTAGGGCTGTTTGGGGTCCCTCGTTGGGTGCACCCTGATGTCAGCCCTTATGATCACTTACGAGGCTCAGCTGAAAGGCCCATTCTGGGTGGCTTTGTAGTTTCAAGTTTCTCATAGAAAGGATTCTTAAAAGGATGACATTGTTTTTAGAATATATGTTTATTTCTGTAAATGTTCCAAAGCTCAACATAGATTAAAACGTACTCCCTAATCATCTGCTACTTCCTCGTTCTCACTTTTCCCAGCCCGAGACATATGTTTTTGATATCACAGCAAACAGAAGTGGACTCTATTTCTAGCTGCTTCAAAAACAACTCTCATGGCCTAGTCACTGTCCAAACCAGGCAAGGGCTGAGTGGTTCAGCCTCCTTATGTCATTGTCGTAAGGAAGGTCCTCGTAGCTAAAAGTCTCCCGGCCCCCAGTCCCGTATCTTTATTTCCTTCTCTTGATATTTCATCATTTCAGCTCATAAAAGAGAAAGTGATGTCATGTGTAATAAATACCAAAGTAGCCTTTTCAAGAAGCGACACCAAACATGGGCAGAACGCCAAAGCCCTATTTGCTCAGGCAGACGTTCAGACATCTGTCATCATTTAAGTTTTCATCTGAGATGCTAGTTTATACACAGGTTTCAGCGAGGTTTTGATCTATCTAAATTTCAAAGCACTGGGATTTGAGCCCACACAAGATGTATGTGCGAGAATCTCTGTATCATTGTTCTGGTACTGCGAACGAGTACCGGAACACGTATATCCTCCTAGAGACACAATAATATTACCAAGGACCACTTACTGTGGGTGTATTTTTTTTTTTTTACTATAATGTAAACTTCCTGTTGCATTTTGAACCAATTTCCTCTCGTCCAGTTCCCGGGGGAGATGGTAAACAGTTCATCATCAGTCTCTGAGCAATGTCTGAGCGTTTCTCTAGGAACATAGCATGACCGATCTTTGTTATATGGACCATCTGCTTTGAGTTGTTTGTCCAGGTGTGATGCCTTTTTCTCTTTAATTCCCAAGTTCTTCTCTGTTCCCTTTTGAGATGAAGACACATGCTGGCTATGCACGGATCCAGAGGAAAGAAAATTGTCTTGGCCACAGAAGGCTGGACTGAAGCTCATCAGACATTACGCTCAAAACTCCTGGCTTAGTGAGCCCTTCACAGACTCAACCATCACAGAGGAGGAAGAGCTCTCAGGAATTCTTTGATCCAGGCTTTTCCTGCAAGCGCTTCAGTGGAAACCAAAATCATCCACAGTTATGGTCTTTAAAGAACACGGGTGAGAGGCATGTCCAGAGTTATCCACACATTTGACTCTCTCCTCCTGATTTTTTGCTGAAACAACTCAGCAAATGTAACTGGGACCATTCCAGGCCACTGTGAACCCTCAGCCACAGAAGCCTCTGGGATGGAAGCTGCGTGAGAAAGGCCGCTGCAGGGAGCCGGGCAGGGGCTCAGCCGGGTGGATGTCACCATGGCTGTGGGAAGCAGGGCGAGGTCCCAGGTGGCTTCAGGCTTCCTGGAGAGATTGTTTCCATCCGCACACCACCTCCCTCCCCATCTTCTCCCTGGACTACCAAAGAAAAATTTAAAGACACCATTAAAATAAATGTAAAATACTCCCTCCCCCTGCTTTCTAAATAAATGTGACCACAAGAACGGCTTTCAAACTTTGTTAGTGATTCTGATCACCTGCGGGCCCCGTGGGAGCTGGATTCTGTTCTAGGTCTGGGACGCGATGCCTGCTCTTGTGAGCCCCGTCCGGGAGGGGGAGGGCCGCCACATAAGAGGTTGCAAGGGGCATGCTTGTCCTAAAAAAATGACACGTAGTTTATCTGAGTTCACACTTAATTGGGTGTCCTGTATTTTTATTTGCAAAAGCTGGCAACACTGAGTGAGGAAGGTAGGCATGATTAGGGAGAGAAAAGGGATCTCACGCAGGAAGGGTTCCCTGCCCAACAAAAACTGGGAACTTTTAGTAAAATTTGGGGAGCGGAGGGTCCCTGGGAGTGGAATCTCCCTTACCATGATTAAGTCTTGTGTGTGTGTGTGTGTGTGTGTGTGTTTAACTTTCCCACCTCAACTTTGAGTACAAATGACCTGCCATGGCGAGGATGCTCTGCTGGTCTTCTTACCCTCGCCCCTTAGGCCTACTCTCCATCCTTCCCCATCCTGCCGTCAGATCCTCTGACCTCTGGCTTCGGCTGGGTTTGGTCAGTGGGGGGCTCCAGCAGCAGGCAGTGACCAAAGGCCACAGCTCCTGCCAGGTGACCTCCCCACATAGCCACCCTTTCTCAGGGTACTCCTGGTCTCTACATCTCACCCCTGTCTCAGTTCCTCGCCCCAGTAAATATGCCAGGACTTTGGAAATACATTTCCTAAAACTACCCAGTTTGAGTGAGCCACTTGTTTCCTGCAGAGACCTGGACTAGTACCGCGATCCATTCTTCCCCAAGTTAAACTATAAATGTAACACAAGTCAACTCAACTAAATGATTATTAAATTTGTTTGGGACAGTTGTATGAAGAATAGTCAAAACTTTTTTTTTGTTTTTGGAAAAGTGGTATTGAAGGGCAATTTGCTCTAAAAATTTTTAAGCCCATTATTAAGCTATAGGCACTAAAATAACAAGTGACAAGTAAATTTAGACAAGAGAAAAGTAAATTTAGAAACAGACCCAAGTCAATGTGGGATTGAGTCTATGACAAAAGATGGCATATTAAATCATCTTAAAAAGATTATTTAACAGTTTGGGGACAACTGACTTATGATTTGGGAAAAAGAAAAAAAAAAGCTAGATCCCTACCTCACATCTTATACAAAAATAAATTTTTAAATGGGTTAAAACGTAAATGTTGAAAAAATATATAAAGTATTTGATGAAAGCATAAGTAAATATTGTTGTACTGTAGGGATGAGGGAGAACATTCTGTACCAGAGCAAGAAACCATAATTTTCAAAATCCTGAGATTTTAATACATAATATTTATATTTCTGAATGCAAAAATACCATAATCAAGGTTAAAAGACTGATGACAAACATATTTTCTGCAAAAAAAACAAAATAAAACACCACAGGTTGAATTATATAAAGAGGTCTTACAAATCAACACAAAAAGATAAATTCTCCAATAGAAAAATAGACTATGACTAGACAATTTTTTTAATGACTGATGGACTACAAAAGATATTTGAATTAAAATGAGATTTTTTATACTATTATATATTTTAAATTTTAATATAGGAACCACTATGGATAAAGACATGTGTGGGGGATATGTTGGTGGAATCTTTCTGGAAAGATATTTGCCAATACCTATCAAAGATCTTAGAATGGTCAGTGTTTTAACCTAAGGAGCCATAAAAGGGCAAATGTACAAAGACACACGCAGAAGTGTAAGATTAGCCACTGCAGGGCTGTGTATAATAGCAAAAAGTGAAAGCAAGTACAGTATCCAACAAGAGGGGCTAATGGAGTCAGCGGTCCCTAACCTTTTTGGCACCAGGCACCGGTTTCTTGGAAGACAATTTTTCCACGGACTCGGGGGTAGAGGGGGGATGAGGGCGGGCGTTCAGCCTCCTGCTGGGCCACCCGGTTCCTAACAGGCCTGGCCTGGGGCTTGGGGACCCCTGAATTAAGTTATTGGACTACCATTCAATGGCATACCGTGCAGGTATTTAAAATTATTTTGTTTATTGACTTGGAGTGATATCTACCATTAAATGTTACTTTAAAAAGTAATAAAAATGCATACGATCTCGTCTCTTTTCTCTTCCTCCTCTTCCTTCTTACAAACCCACTTATGTACCACTTCTCACCCACTAGGATGGCTGTGATCAAAAATAATAAGTGTTGGTGAGGTGAGGACGTGCAGAAATTGGAATCCTCAGACTCTGCTGGTGGGAGTGTAAAATGGCACAGTTGCTTTGAAAAATGGGTTGGCATTTCCTCAAAAGATTAAACATGGAGTCACTATCTGACCCAGCAAATCCATTCCTAGGTATACACCCAAGAAAAATAAAAATGTATGTCCACACAAAAACGTGTATACACATTTCACAGAAGCATTATGCATAAGGTCCAAAGAGTGAAAATAACCCAAATGTCCATCAACTGATGAATGGATAAATAAAATATGGTCTATCCAGATGCAATGGAATATTATTGACCATAAAAAGAATGAAGTACTGATACATGCTACAATGTGGATGAAACTTGAAAGCATTGTGCTCATGAAAGAAGCCAGACACACGTTGTCTAATTCCATTTATATGAAATGTCCAGAACAGGCAAATCCATAGAAATAGAAAGTAGATTAGCTGTTGCCTAGGGCTAGGCTGGGAGTGGTTTGGAGTGAAATGTATGACTGTTAATGGGTACAGGGTTTCTTTGGGGGATGATAAAAATGGCCTAAAATCTATTGTGGTGATGGTTGCACCACTTGCTGAGTATACTAGAAACCACTGAATTGTATACTTTTAATGGGTGAATTAAATGGCATGTGAGTTATATCTCAATCAAGCTGTTTAAAAGGCTATTTATGTGTATTGAGGCATAGAAAAAATTGGAAGGTATTTTGAATCAAAATGTTATAAGGCTTGTCTCCAAGTGGGGTATTATCTGACATTTCCAATTGCGTACCTTCTAGGACCTTTTGAAGTATGCAAAAAGTGTGCACTTCTGTAACCAGAGAAACAAAACAAGTCTCTTGTCCGTTCCAAGACCTAGACCTAGGGACTCTTATAGGCGGGGACCCTACCCCACGTTGTCTCAGACATAGTAAAGAGCACCTGAGCCCTGTGTTAAGCGGGTTTCTGTCCATGAAATATTTGAAACAATTTTGTAATTTTGCTTTTGAAATTATTATGCTCCAAACAACTAATTTATGATTAGCTGTGACTTCCCCAGCAATCATCATGCAAACTTGGACATTTGTGCAAGAGGGAAGATATGTAGTCTACAGATAGCTTTTTTTTTTTTTTTGCGGTACGCGGGCCTCTCACTGTTGTGGCCTCTCCCGTTGCGGAGCACAGGCTCTGGACGTGCAGGCTCAGCGGCATGGCTCACGGGCCCGGCCGCTCCGTGGCATGTGGGATCTTCCCGGAACCGGGGCACGAACCCGTGTGCCCTGCATCGGCAGGTGGACTCTCAACCACTGTGCCACCAGGAAAGTCCCTACAGATAGCTTTTTAATGTGACAAGATGTTTACGAATTATAAACCAACAAGGTTGACATCGTGTTACATTTCAGAGACATTTAAACATTACTCTCTTTCAGGGTTTTTTCTCCTATATTTAGTAGTCAGTACAATTTTTCAGGCCCCCAACATTTCAGTATGCTTGAGATAAGCACAGAGGCCTGAGCCCCAGGCCTGGGCAGGCTCCTCCCATCTTGTCGTCAGGGTTTATGTCCACTTGCCCATTTGCCCCCAGCACCTAATACAGTGCCTGACAAGTAATCTGACCTCACTAACTATCTTTGGATTGATACATTTATGGAGGCTTCACATCTTTCAAATCTTCCTTAAGAAGTGTGATTTTATTTAAAAGTTTTTCCTCTTTTTCAGATAGCCATAGACATGGAGAACATATATTTGCATCCTTCCATTAAAAACCCTTCACATTCCTGAAAAAATAATCAAGATGCCTCTTGATCAACTGTTTTATTGATGAAATAATTCCAGCATATTTAACTTATTAAAAAACTTATTTTTATGATTAATTCTACACCTTGTTTAGGGTCTATCCTGTATAGATAGGGTCTGACATGTCATGTCAGCTCTTGCTGGGTATAACATTTCATAAATGTTTGACGGATGTAAAACACAGAGAAGGATTTACCCTCCAAATCATACCAGTGCAGTGGTTGTTGTTTTTGTTTTTAATTTGATTGAAGTATAGTTGATTTACAAGGTTCAGAGAGAACAAACTTGTTTTTAATGCCAACTGTCACTCAGCTTGAGGTCACCTCTGATCCCATGCTCTTTATCTTTCTTTCTTGGATCTAGTTAAGTTCTTCCCTATCCCATATTTGAATGACTGCTTTTTCTTCTATAACTACTGTCTTGTAATTCTCTGCTGGATTTTATCATTTTAAAGATAACAATTTCATTCCTATTTTATAGAACTTTGGCTACTAGAGGTTCAGTGAATGCAGAGTTGGGCCAAATATTGAATGTTCAACTATTAAGGCCAATGTTTGACCTAAGATAATTATAAAATAAACTTCTACGATATAATAGATATCTGAAATTTTATTTTAACTATTCAAGACTTAGAACTTTTAAAATTGGATTGTTAAATTTTAAAGGTTTAACATTCTACTATGGAAAAATGTTCTCAGCTCTGTGAGCTATATCTCTCCTTTAGGCACAGTTAAAATATTAAATAGGTGTGCATTTTCATCTAACAAACAATGGAAGAGTAAACTTTTCTCTAACATCTTCTCCACTTATTCGCACTTTTATATTCTGTACTATGTCCGGATAGATGATCAATTATCATTAATATATTATACATGAGTTTCGAGACTTTTCCTTTGTGAAACTTTGATGTTCTGCTTTTAATTTATCCTACAAAACATGAAAACTTTCCAAATGAGGCTTTTCTCAAAAGACCCATCACCTAAACGGATTAAACTATACATTAAATAGAGCCCTTGAATGTTTTGCTTAATGTTATGAATGCAAGTCACTAAGTAATTCTACAACCATTAGAATTATGATATAATCAAACCTCTCTTACTCTGCCTTATACAATTATTTACATTTCTATAAACCTTTGTTGGCACAATGGTCTTTTTAAAGTTATCCAGCAAACACACTCTCACTATTCTTATTAAATGTCAACCTATTTTGCTATTTATTAATCTTTTTGAATATTCTTTAAATATTCTTTATTTATTTATTTTGCTGTACACGGGCCTCTCACTGTTGTGGCCTCTCCCGTTGCGGAGCACAGGCTCCGGACGCGCAGGCTCAGCGGCCATGGCTCACGGGCCCAGCCGCTCCGCGGCATGCGGGATCTTCCCGGACCGGGTCACGAACCCGTGTCCCCTACATCGGCAGGCGGACTGTCAACCACTGCGCCACCAGGGAAGCCCAAATTTTTATACAATTTTTAAAGTTACTTTCCATTTACAGTTATTACAAAATACTGGCTCTATTCCCCATGTTATACAGTACATCCTCGAGCCCATCTTACACCTAATAGTTTGTACCTCCCACTCTCCCACCTTTTTTTTTTTTTTTTTTTTTTTTGGTGAAACGGCCCCCCCCCCCCTGGATTTTTGCGGTACACAGGCCTCTCACCGCTGTGGCTTCGCCCGTTGCGGAGCACAGGCTCCGGACGCGCAGGCTCAGCGGCCATGGCTCACGGGCCCAGCCACTCCGCGGCACGTGGGATCTTCCCGTACCGGGGCACGAACCCGTGTCCCCTGCATCGGCAGGCGGACTCTCAACCACTGCGCCACCAGGGAAGCCCTCTCCCACCTTTTTATTGCTCCTCCCCCGTCCCCACTGGTAACCACTAGTTTGTTCTCTATATCTGTGAGTTTGCTTCTTTTATGCTATAGTTACTACTTTGTTGATTTTTTAGATTCCACATATAAGTGATATCATACAGCATTTGTCTTTCTCTCTGATTTATTTCACTTAGCATAATACACTCCAGGTCCATCCATGTTGCTGCAAATGGCAAAATTCCATCTTTTTTATGGCTGAGTAGTATTCCATTGTATATATACACCACAGCTTCTCTATCCATTCATCTGTTGATGGACACTTAGGTTGTTTCCATGTCTTGGTAATTGTAAATAATGCTGCTATGAACATTAGGGTGTAAGTATCTTTTCAAATTAGCGTTTTCACTTTTTTCGAATAGATACCCAGGAGTGGAATTACTGGGTTTAATATTCTTTTTTATTTAGCAAGTGTTTTTTTTTTACATCTGTCATTTGTACCATTTAAAAATTTTTTTAATTAAACAAATTTTTAAAAATTAATTAATTTATTTTTGGCTGTGTTGGGTCTTCATCGCTGCGTGTGGGCTTTCTCTAGTTGCGGCGAGCAGCGGCTACTTTTAATTGCAGTGCACGGGTCTCTCATTGCAATGACTTCTCCTGATGCAGAGCACGGGCTCTAGGCGTGCGGGCTTCAGTAGTTGTGGCACGTGGGCTCAGTAATGTGGCTTGCGGGCTCTAGAGCGCAGGTTCAGTAGTTGTGGCTCATGGGCTTAGTTGTCACGGCCTGTGGGATCTTCCCGGACGAGGGCTTGAACCCATGTCTCCTGTACTGGCAAGTGGATTCTTAACCACTGCGCCACCAGGGAAGTCCCGTGTTGAATATTCTTAATAATTGTTTTTACACATAAAATGAACATCTCTCAAAATCACCAATTACTGTAGCATTTTTTTGCGATAATAATTATGCATTTATTCTTCAG
The DNA here is from genome assembly GCF_003031525.2 of Neophocaena asiaeorientalis asiaeorientalis. Classification (NCBI taxonomy): domain Eukaryota; kingdom Metazoa; phylum Chordata; class Mammalia; order Artiodactyla; family Phocoenidae; genus Neophocaena; species Neophocaena asiaeorientalis. The sequence continues at coordinate 9,845,917 of NW_020173679.1, forward strand.
CTGACTGACAGAATTTTGAAATAAAGATCACATAGGACACATTTTCTCCAAGGAGCATCTAAAATACTTAACTATATTTTGAAAGGGAATTTATCAACATTAAGGCAATATCCTGATTATCTTCTTATTTATAATCCTGACATTAAGCTGATAGCTATGGTGGCAGTCCTTACAATGACACACACAAGGTCCAGGATGCCAGAAACAGTGCCGAGGTGGGCATTTGGCTCCCCTTCCAAAACCAAAGTCAAAGGAAGATTTTGGCCAAATACTGAGGCCAAAGCTAAATTCTGGTGCAACCCTATATAGTCAAAGAGCATGAACTATGGGGCCAGATGACCTGGGTTTGAATCCTGGTTCTGCCACGTACAGGCTGGGTGACCCTGAGCAAGTTACTCTCTGTGCTTCAGTCTCCTCATCTATAAAATGGGGATAATAAAATACCTGCCTCGTTGGGTTATGGTGAGGACTCTATAATACATGCCAACTGGTTAAAAGCATGCCCATCTTATCGTAAGTGTAAGTATATGTGTTCACTGATGCTGTTATTATTATCAATTATTAATTGGTACCAATGAACCTTAACTTATGATCTATTGCTTTTCATGAACTCTATTCTCAAAATGACAGAAAGGAGAGAAATCAGACAACAGGAAACAGAGACTTTCTGTTTGTTTAGAAAATTTCTTAAGACTATAAATAACACAGTTAATCATAATTCCATATCATTCTTTATGCTAGATAAAGGTCTTTTATTTATCTGAACAAATGTTTAAAACTTTTAATTATGGAAATTGTCAAACATACACAAAGGCAGCAAGATTAGTCTGAGGAAACATATGTGCCCAGACCCACCTTCCACAAGGAGCACCAGGCCGTCTTCTTGTTTAACTGAGTTCATCCAATCCAAAGCCCTACATCCCTAGTGCCACTGGTCACGTGACAGTCAGGGCAGCAGCGAGTCAGCTGTTCCACAAAATCACACTTCCTAAGGAGTGACAGCTTTTAATTTATCTGAGAAATGGAAGGAAGGGGTAGGAATCTAGCCTCTAGTACAAATGTTTATGCTCAAGAATCATTTTTCACATTTTCAATTCAAAACACATTCCAACTCTTGTAATAGAAGAGGCACAAATCACTCCAGTTGCTTTAGTTCTTGGCTGTGCTCCCAAGCATCAAATACTTTTGCTCCCAACAGATCAAATAAAAGTTCAAAAACCTCTGATGTCAATAGACCAAGTACAGACTGTTAATGGTGGCCTTGTACTTGCTGCACCAACGCATTCATCTGCCAGGACACCCACATCCCCAGGGGCAGAGAACCTGACCTAACAGTGCCCTCAGGCTTTGTTGTCTCATGGCCATCATAGAAAATGCAATGTTTTAGGCACACTGGGGAAACAGATGGGGAAGCTCATAGCCAGGTGCCTGGACCAATAGATCTCTCAACCATTTGAAGTCTGTATACTCTGCATACAGGTTGGGAAGCTCTGGACCACAGCAGGTGCTTTACAGATACTGACTTATTTAATCCTTACAAATACCCTGTAAAGAGGGCACCACCAATCACTATTCAGGGTTGAAGAAACTGAGGCACAGGGAAGTAAAGCAGCTTGCCCAAGATCACAGAGTCAGAACGTGGCCATCATCATCGGGACAAGATTCTATGCACCAGCATCCTCTCCAGTAAACCTTTTCTGATCATCCCATGTTTCCACCGTAGTCAAACCATGGCATGCATGGAAAACACAAATAAATGTGTAGTGTAGTTTCTGTGCGCAGCCTCACGCTTGCTCTGTGTCATCTTCCCTGTGAGATTCCTACTAGATCCCAAACTGCTGGAGAGCATGAACAGCAACGACAACGAAAAGCTGAGTACAGAGTGATACTCAAATACCTTCTGGCCAAATGGCAATCACATCAAAACGATTTCACACCTACGGACACTAAAAATATTTGATGATGATAAAAAGGTGGGAAAAAAGGAGCAAGACAAAACTTGTGACAGATTATTAACACCCTGTTTCATTAGCATCTGATGGGTCAGAAGAGCCCAGGAAAGAGAGGCTTTCTAAGTTCCTTATTTATACAAGATGTCGACTTTGTTTTTACTTTCTTGGGCTTTTCTATGCTAACACATTGGGAACTTCTTATTCCTTCTGGCACCTTTTCAGACCTGTGTTTTGATCTCTGTGAATTCCTGAGAATACAATCATATTACCTAAGTCACACTTTAACTGCCCTCAGACAAATATGCAAACAAAAAGCTTCAGGAAACTCAGTAATTACCTAAAATTGATGCCAGTGTAGACTGACATCGTGACCAACACAGAACAGGCTGCGGAAACGAGGCAGTCATTGTTTTGTTCAAATCTTTCTTTTGGTTGAGATGAATCACCTAAGTCAGGAAGCAAGGTGATTTTAATAAGTAATAATCACAGTGACACATCTTATTTGTAATCTTTACAAAATGCTCTTGACATCATCAAGGCCGTGCCCTTGGAAAGAGGAAGGAGAAACAGAGAGATTGAGAACATTCTCTGAGCACCCACGCTCTATGCCAGGCGATCCCATCCACAGGGGCAGAATCTCAGGGAGGCAGATGTGATGGTTCCTTTTCTTTTGGCCACACCATGCGGTACACAGGATCTTAGTTCCCTGCCCAGGGATCGAACCCGTGCCCCCTGCAGTGGAATTGCAGAGTCTTAACCGCTGGACCTCCAGGGAAGTCCCAGCAGGTGTGATGATTCTTGATTTCCAGATGAAGAAAGAGACTCAGAGAGATTGAGGAATGTACCCTCAATCACACGGCTAGAAAGGGGCCGAGAAAAGATTAGCAGCCAGTTTTGCCCAGCACCGAAACCCATGCCTTCTCCTCAACACTCTGTTACCTCTCAGATTTCCCTGAGAAATACTTTGAGAAATTATGTGAATTCATTAATTTCTCAAAGATTTGGTTCCATCCCTATACCTAATCAGAAAGTAACATTTTCTCAAGATGCAAAACTTAATAAAAACCCTATGGAGGAAGAGTCAAAGGCAATCAACATGTCTAAGTTGTCAGATCACTTGCTTTGATGACTGGCAAAGATATATGACTTTGGGATACTCCTTCTTCACTGCACCTGCATTAAGATGGTGGAAATTTATATGTCACAATAGTCATAATCCTACCAAATATAAAGGGATGAAACCCATAAGTTAAAAGTCAGACATTATCATACTGGGAGGAGTCCTGTTTGGGAGACAACTAAAGCAAAAGGACGTGGAAAGTTTGAAAGTAAAAGGATGGAAAAAGGTATACCAGGAAAATAGTAACTAAAGAAGAATTGGCATACCTTCGTCAATATCACAAAAAAATGAACTCTAAGACAAAAAGTGTTACTAAATCATGGAAAAAATTTCAACTTACCAGGAGGACATAAGAATTCTACATGAATATGCACCTAATAAAAATCACACCATATAAATAAGAAATGATAGAAGTACAGGGAGAAATTGACAAATCCACCCACATTTCTCTCTCAGTTATTGATAAGTCAAGCAGCAAAAAATAATAAATATATTTGGACTATTTGATTAACCACCTTGATCTAATGAACATATGTAAAATCCCAATTAGAACCATTAGAGAATACCCATTTTTCTTAAGCACACATGAAACAGATACAAAAATTAATCAGATACTAGGTCATAAAGCACATCTCAACAAATTTCAAAAAATAAATATCATATCCATCACATTCTTTGAACACAATGTAATTAAGTAGAGTCAACAACAAAAAGATAAGGCGTTTTAAATTCTGGAATTTAAAAAGCAGAATTCTAAATAATTTATGACAAAAAAGAAATTAGAATGAAAATTTAGAAATACTTGGAAAAATAATAAAAAGAAAAACACATAGAACTTGTGTATTATAGTGAAAACTGCACTCACAGTGAATTGCATGGTCTTAAATACTTATATTTGCAAAGAATAAGGGCTGAAAATTAATGAGCTAACTCCAACTAAAAATGTTAGGTAAAAAAATCACAACATATATCTAAAGAAAGAGAAAGGAGAAGATAATAAAGAAAAGAGCAGGCATCAATGAATGGGGGGGGTGAATATCATATAGTAGAAAGAATCAACAAAGCCTAAGGCTGGTCCTTTGGAAACACTAATAAAATAGGCCAGTCTCTGGTGATATTGATCAAGAAAAAAAGAAAAGGCAGAAATATTTAATCACAAACACAGCCGAATATATTTAACTACAAATACAGCAGAGAGGAAAAACATAAACGAATTCAATGAACAGTTTTATGCTGATATATTTGATGATAAGATGAAATAGACAAATTTCTAGAAAAATGTTATTTATTAAATCATGACTAAAGAAGAAATAGAAAGTTTGAATAGTCCTATCATTATTTCTAAAAATTAAAATTCCTTCCACAGCAAAACACCAGGCTCAGAATTTTACAGGTGAGTTCTTCAAAATATCAGAGGACCTGTCATTCCAACCTAACAAAAATTCTTTTAGCACACAGAAAGAAAGAGAACGTACTCTCCAGCTCATTCTATGAGCTCACTATAATCTTAATTTTAAAAATCAGGCAAGGTCAGTAAGAGAAAGGAAAAGTATGTTAATCTCATTCGTAAACATTGGTGCAAAATTCTTTTAAAAATTAGCAAAATGTATCCAGCAATGTTTAAAACAGATAGTGTTATATTATTCCAGGAATGCAAGGTTGGATTGACATGCGGAAATGTATGAATGTCATTGTGTAGTGAAGAATTAACTTTACCCAAAGACAGATCTGGCCAGATCCTGGGAGGTAACCTTTAAACTCATGAAATTTCCTGAGTAATAAGAGTGTCTTTGTTATGCATGGTGGGCCCCTCGGGCCACGCCTGAGAGTTTATGCTAATAAAATGACTCAGGGTGGAGACTGGCCATGCCAGAAAGACCAACTAGGTGACTAGAGACTTGGGGCTTTGGGCCACTTGAATCCAGCCTGACCTGGGAATGGGGGGAGACTGGCTGGAAATTGAAGTCAACCACGTGGACAATAATTTAATCAGCCAGACCTATATAACGAAGACTCAATGAAAAATATGGACAGCAAAGCTTAGGGGAGCTTCCTGGGTTCACAACACTCGGCATATTGCCATACACTGATGCTGGGAGGGCCGTGCATCCCTGAGGACACAGAAGCTTTGTGTCTGAAACCATCCTAGTTCCATATTCTGCCTTCTGTATCTCTTCCCTTAGCTGGTTCTGTTTTGTATCCTTTTGCTATAATAAAACTATATAGAGCCCGTGCTCCGCAGCAAGAGAAGCCACTGCAACGAGAAGCCCGCGCACCGCAATGAAGAGTAGCCCCCGCTCACCGCAACTAGAGAAAGCCCACGCACAGCAACGAAGACCCAACACAGCCAAAAATAAATACATATAAATAAATAAATTAATTTTTTTAAAAACCTGTAATAGTTACGTATAACACTTTCCTAAGTCCTGTGAGTTGTTCTAGTGATCCTAAGAGTCCAGACCCCTGAATTTGTAGCCAGCTGGTCTGAGCGGAGGTGGCCTTGGGGACCCCTGAACTTGAGACTGGTGTCAGAAGTCTTGAGAAGACTTGGTAGTCTGGAGGACCGTACCCTTCACCTTGAGTTTGGCTAACTCTGGGTAGTCAAATGAATGAGAAAAAAACATTGGGTAATCTATCTCAATGGATGCAGAAAAAGTATTGATAAAATTTTCTAATCATTTTGATTAAAAACGAAAAACTTTAGTAAACTAGGATTAGGATAAAACTTCCTTAGCCTGATAAAGAGAATATAAACAAACACTATAAACATCAAAATATTCAAAGTTTTTTTTTTTTAAATCAGAAACAAGTCACAAATGTCACTATCGCTGGTTTTCTCCAAATTTACTGACATTCTAGAGCATGCAATAACAAGAAAAATAAATTTAAGGCCTAAGGAGTAGAAAGGAAGAAACAAGACAGTTATTACTTGCAGATTATATGATTTTCTATGTATAAAACCCCAAAGATAGATAAATACCTACTTTAAAATAGTAAGATAATTTAACACGATGGCTGCCTGTAAGAGCTATGTTGAAAAATCCGTTGATGTCATAACATAGATTAACCCTGGAGACAAAATGCTAGGGGGAAAAAAAGGTCCCAGAAGACTTATTGTAACATGATCCCATTTCTAGAGAGCTCAAAACCCAGCAAAACTAAATAATAAACCAGCATACATACATTGGAGACAAATGTCTATATATTTATAAAAACAATGAGGTACACAAAAAAGAATATCCATCATAGTATTATTGGTAACAGCCTCCAACTGGAAGCAGCCTAAATATTCATCAACAAATAAATGGGTAACCACGGTGTCGTATATTCATGTGATAAATACTCCACAAGAAAAACAAATAACTGTGGATACTCTCAATAACATGGATGAAACTCAAAAACATTATGATGAACAATAATTTTTTAAAAACTGGGCACAAAAGGATAAATATTGTATGATTCCATTTATATGGAATTCTCAAACAGCTAAAACTAATTTATGGAGAGAGAAAAAAAGAATAGAGGCAGCCTCTGCCAGGGGAGAGAGGATTGGATGGAAGAGGATGCAAAAAACTTTCTGGGGAAACGGAAATATATTTTTTAAATGGGATAGTGTTTCCATGGGTGTAAAGATTTTCCAAACCTCATCAGACTATACACTTAAAATCTGTGCATTTTTCGAATGTAAAGTATACTTCAATTTAAAAAAGAATATATGGGGGAAAGTCATATAACCTAAAAAAAAAAAAAAAAAAAAAGCAAAGGCTTGATAAGCACGAAATTTCAGATTGTAATTACCTAGGATGGGTATAGGGAAATATCATGTAGGTAGATACAAGTCATTGGTGATACTCTAGTTCTTAGTTTGGGGGCTGGGTCCAAGTATTCATTATATTATTATACTTTAGTGAACACAATGTGTTACGTTAAATATTTTGCAAATATCAAATAATATATTTTTAAAGATATTGAAAGCAAATGATCACGCTGAGATGGGAAAAATTTTTTAAAGATTCATGTAAGAAGTAGTACTTGAAGGAGAAAGATGATTTTTGCAGACGGAGAGGGTCAGCGATAGAAACTGTAGATAGAATGCCAATTTCAGCAGACTCACAGAGGTAAGACTGAGCAGGGCTTCTTTGAACTGAAGTGCTTGATTTTGATATATTTTACATTGTTCTTGTTTCTAGTATGAATATCTTATGTCACCAACAAGATGAAGTTTGTTGATCATCTGGAAGAGGTAAAGTACTATATATATATATATATATATATAACGCACAGATTTAGTTGTTTTGCAGCATGTGGGATCTTCCTGGACCAGGACTCGAACCCGTGTCCCCTGCATTGACAGGAGGATTCTTAACCACTGAGCCACAAGGGAAGTCCCCTAAAATACTATTTTTAGCATCCCTCAAGGAACCAAACATTTATACAGTGGTTGGTTAATAAGTGTATGCTGTACCTGACTGGATTCCACGATTGGTTACACAGAACACAAAAATTATGTTCACTTTCTTTCTCTGGTTACTGTTGAATTAAATTTATATGGCAAGTTGAGATAAATTTTTCAGCGGCATGTACGCGCGTGCGCGCGCGCGTTTGTGTATGATGAGAAGTTTACATGGTTTGGCTCAAAGAATATCACCATTTTTGATAAGCACATGGAATTATTGAACGTTTCTGTGATTTGCTACAACGTATTTGAAAACCGGAGAAGTCCTGAGATCCAAAGCCATTAGAACCTGACATTGGTTGAATAATTGAACATTTGTGTTACAGCAAGCAATTCCAAAAGTAAAATATACAAACCCTAAACATTTTGCTTTGTTTTTTGAATTAGAGGTTCATTTGTATTGGGGTTTCATGACCAAGCTTAACTCATTCGTGCATGAAAGAATTATTTCCCATTAGAAATGAATTCATATAATTCACCTCAGTAATAGATTAACAGAATTTAAAATAAGTGAAAGAGTATAAAACTGTTCCAACGTGCATAAAGGCATTTGATAAAAGTCCAATTTCTACCTTAAGGAGGAAGAGAACAGATCTGATTTGTTCTCCTTGAGATGCATTGTACTCTATCATATGAACCTATCACACTGAGTTGATCTTTTGAAGAGTATTAAGAAACAATGACTACTGTCGTGCGTGGGTTTTAGGATATATATTTTTTCAATCTTAAGATAACCACTAAATTGTTTTCCAAACTGGGATAGTTCTACAGTCCCGAAATTAAGCATAAAGTTTATTGTAGATAATAATGCCAAGGGAATTCTGTTCTAAACATTTCTTATTGTAACTTAAAGTGTGTGAGTGAGTGTAGATTCATCCAGCATTCTTGGGATGTAGGGCCAAACCAAGCTTTCTCTCTGCACATGGATCTGCTCACTGGAGCTCAGTTGGGTTTTGCATGGAGCCCTGGTGCTGTACGGTCTACGGGTCACAGTGGCCACACGTCTCTGATGGGCACACACCCTCCCTGGAAACATCCCTGTGTCTGCCTTCTCGGTCTTCAAGACATGCCCCCCACACTCTCCTTAATCGTGTACACCATTCCCTCTCTGAGTGGGAGCCCAGGACGGCAGCTCCAGCATCACCTGGGAGCATGCTAGGAACACTAACGCTTAGGTACCACATCAGACCTGCTGAATCAGGAACTTGGGGCGGGGGGCGGGGGGGTGCAGCTGTGTATTTTAACACAATCTCCCCCATGATTCTGACTCACGCCAACGTTTGAGAACCACGGTTCTCTGCTCTGAACCCTCCCTTCCTTTCAGCAGAACATCCCTCCTCAGCCTTCACTGAAAAAACAGAAGGGACTTCCCTGGTGACGCAGTGGTTAAGAATCCACCTGCCAATGCAGGGGACACGGGTTCGGGCCCTGGTCCGGGAAGACCCCACATGCCGCGGAGCAACTAAGCCTGTGCACCACAACTACTGAAGCCCGTGCGCCTAGAGCCCGTGCTCCGCAACAAGAGAAGCCACCGCAATGAGAAGCCCACGCACTGCAATGAAGAGGGGCCCCTGCTCGCCGCAACTAGAGAAAGCCCATGCACAGCAACGAAGACCCAATGTAGCCAAAAGTAAAAAAAATATTTAAAAAACCAGAAAAGTAAATGAACTTCCTGAAACCGTGTGGGGCCCTGTGGGGCTCCAGGGCACGGAGACCTTTTATGGCTCCCATTTCTTGTAGGCAAGACTCCAGCCTCCATGACCTTCCCTGAGTTCCAAAGGGCGGATTTCAAAAAGCTGCTTTTTGAAATCGGGTTACTAAAAAGTTGCTAATTGGGAGTAGCAGCCGTGAAACCACCTGAGGCGAGATTAGAGAGACCAGGGAAGCTCATCAAGATGAGGAGATGACCACCTGAGATGAGGTTAAGGAAGTGCAAGCCCTGCTCACACCCTAATCTTGTCAGAGACACCACCCTTGGACTGTTGTTATAAAACCACTCATCAAATCCTCTGGGGTTGGGACATAGAGTTTTTCAGGGCAGGAGCCCGCTGTGTCTCCCTTTGCCTGGCAAAGTAATAAAGCTCTCCTTTTCTACTTCACCCAAAACTCTGTCTCTGAGATTTGACTTGGCACTGGTGCCCAGAGGCTGGGATTTGGGCATCATTCCCACCGCAGGGATCATGACCTTCCCATGCATCACACTCTCAATTCACACTCACATTGCGTTGACAGAAATGATCCTTTCTTTCATTTCCAACTTCCAATCCTTGATAGAGTCCTGTTAGTCCAAAGCATGTCCCAAGTCGCCCACGTCCGTGGACCTCCTTGCCTGCCCCCGCGCGGGAGCCAGGGTGCTGCAATAACCTCCTCCCTGCTCTCGTCACTCCCACCACCAGCACCCAGACCCCAGCCTCCACCAGCACCCAGACCCCAGCCTCCACCAGCACCCAGACCCCAGCCTCCACCAGGACCCAGATCGCAGCCTCCTCCAGCACCCAGACCCCAGCCTCCACCAGCACCCAGACCCCAGCCTCCTCCAGCACCCAGACCCCAGCCTCCACCAGCACCCAGACCCCAGCCTCCACCAGGACCCAGATCGCAGCCTCCTCCAGCACCCAGACCCCAGCCTCCACCAGCACCCAGGATGCTCAAGGCACAAATGGGATCCCACCACTCCCTGCTCAAACCCCCTTCTGATGGGTATCCCACGCACCAGCAGAGTCAGAGCCTCTCTCTGGCTCTGAAGGCCCTCCGCGCCCAGTGCCGCCAATCCCCCCACGTCCTGCACCTCTGGGGCTGGTATTCCTGCTTCCCCACCTCCAGCTACATTGACTTTCTTCCCGAAAACACACCAGGCTCATTTCCACGTCAGGGCCTTTGCACAAGTTGTTCCCTAAAAGGCTCCCCATCAGCTCTTTGTGCGGCTGGATTCTTCTTGTCATTCAGATCACGGGGTTTTTTGGTTGATTGTTTATTTATATATTTATTCATTCATTTATTGGCTGGGTCAGGTCTTAGTTGTGGCACACGGGATCTTTTGTTGCAGCGTGCAGGCTCCAGAGCACGTGGGCTCAGTAGTTGCAACACGCAGGCCCTCTAGCTGTGGTGCACGCGGGCTCAGTAGTTGCGGCGCGGGGCCTCAGTTGCCCCGCAGCATGTGGGATCTTAGTTCCCTGACCAGGGATCAAACACGCATCCCCTGCATTGGAGGGCGGATTCTTAACCACTGGACCACCAGGGAAGTCCCCAGATCACAGTTTAAATGACCCAGAGTCCTTCCCACCTGCCTAATGTCAAGTAACTAAACCTGACACAACCTAGCTATTTGTCTGTCTGCCTTTCCGCCACTAGACCCTCATGGGGCGGAGGCTCGTAGGGTCCTGTGCACCAGCAGAGCATCAAGAGCAGAGCACGTAACGGGTGCTCAGTAACAGTAAATGATGAACAAATCTGAGGGGTGGGTTGCATTGTATGATGCTGTCTGCCAGCTGCTCGAAAAGAGCTTGAGTGTAACAGGTGTGTATTTCTCTTGAAAGCATTTTGACGCCAGATTTGTGCTTCTTTTAGATGTATCTCTGGGTGAAGATCAAGGTTTATCCATGTTACGTTTTATTGAGAATTTCTGAAATCTAGAAATCTACTGCTCTCCATAGATGCTGACCTACAGACAAGCCCTTCACGTTCTTAGGATCCGCACCTAGATTAATTGCAACACTTTCATTTGCATTCTCAGAAGCCCAAGATTATATACACTTCTAAAAACCTCTATATCCTTCCTCACAGATTCCTGTGCTGTTCCCAGCTCCCTTCAACCTCCCCATCTCTGCCTGGAGGTTTTCTTGCCTTTGTGCAGGCCTCAGGCCATTTCAGCTGCCATGGTCCGCCACCACCGGGCACTAGTTCCCCATGACTGCAAAGGAGCCTTTGAAAACATGCCTCGGTCAAATCAGTTCCCCTAAGAAGAGCTCCAGCAACACTTCTGCCTGTAGATAAAGTCCCGGAGCCACACATCTCTGGGCAAGCTGGCACCTTTGCAATCTGGCTAGGACTCCGCTCTGTGCCACCACTGGCCTCAACTCCAGGGGACTCATTGCTTCTCTTTTCTCCCTCCCTGCCCCCGTCTGTCCCTTCCCTTTCTTTTCTGATGCCACCTGCAGTGCCCTATCCCCTCCCCTGCGAGGCCATTGCATGCTGGACCAGCTCAGCCCTGGTGGTTAAGGCAGCCTCTGTGCAAGGAGCTGGATTCAGGATGGCAACTGTCCTGGGCCTTTATCTGCTCTTCCCATGGATTCTCCCCAAGAGGAAAACCCTGCCATGATTGTACAGGTGAGAACACAGAGGCTCACTCGGTAAGGTGCCCACCACTGGGGGATGATGGAGCCCCAGGTACACAGCCCTGACCATTGCCATAGGCTGCTGACAACAGAGCGGGACATTGGGTAACAGCTCTTTGTTGAGCCCTCCTGGCTCACCTGGAGTCTGCTTCTCAGAACCAAGGTGACATCGGCCACCTGTCTGTTGCGTACTCAGGTACCGTGTGCGCCGTATGCACGGCCTGGTCCTCCCTGCAGCTTGCCTTTCCTCCCCATGAGCAAGCGGGAGGGGACAGTCCCTGTCCTGGAGCTGACGCCCTCTGCTTTGTGTTGCTGAACCAAGGATTGGATGATGCTGGTGGGACACCGCAGATCTGTCATCCTTCACGGCAGGGCAGACATGTGGGCCTGCGTTTCAGGCAGGCCCTCCACATGGTTGATGAGGTTGAGTTTGAATAGTGGAAAACTTTGGTCTTTGTCACTTTTAATTTTTTTATGTTTTTAATTAAATTGCCTGGGTCACTGACACCCTGCAGAGATGGTGAAACTCAGCCTTGTATTTGGTTAATGATACACCAGCTGTTTGTTCACACTGTGTGATCACATGATCTGTGCTCTGCAGAACATCCTGTCTCACCGGCCTAAACCAGTTTGTGGGTGAAATGCTTGGGACGAATGCCAATCTCTTTCTTTCTTTCTCTTTCTTCTTTCTTTTTTTTTGCGGTACGCGGGCCTCTCACTGTTGCGGCCTCTCCCGCTGCGGGTCACAGGCTCCGGACGCGCAGGCTCAGCGGCCATGGCTCACGGGCCCAGCTGCTCCACAGCACGTGGGATCTTCCCGGACCGGGGCACGAACCAGTGTCCCCTGCATCGGCAGGCGGACTCTCAACCACTGCGCCACCAGGGAAGCCCTCTTTCTTTCTTTCTTTCTTTTTCTTTCTTTCTTTCTTTTTCTTTCTTTCTTTTCTTCTTTCTTTTTTTCTTTCTTTCTTTCTTTCTTCCTTTCTTTCTTCCTTTCTCTCTTCCTTCCTTCTTTCCTTCCTTCCTTCCTTCCCTTTTCTTTCTTCTTTCTCTCTTCCTCCCTCCATCCCTCCCTCCTCCATGCCCTCCTCTCTGTCTCTCTTTCTCTCCCCCGTTTTAAGATTGCTCACTGACCCCAAACTTGCTGGCAGCACTGATGTTAGTGCTCATGCCCCAACCACCCCGCTTCCATTGCAGTCTTTTAGCCTGACTTCTGCACGGTGCCAGCAGAGACCAGATAAAGTGGAGGTAGCTCAGATATGAGGGGGGAAGCCCACAGGGGGAATTCCGAGGCAGTACCACCTGCCTAAGCCTCAGAGGTTGCAGAGAAATCAGCTGGGACCCCCGGGGTAGTAGAGACTGAGGCTGGAGAGCCCCTCTCACCTCACCAGCGAGCGCTGCTTACTCACCTTTACCTGCAACGTTTGTGATGACTGACTCATCGCTCACGTTAATTAGATCAAGTCCCTGAAGAGCGTTGTATCCCGGGTATTTTAAAGAGCTTTAAATTCTATTCATTTCAGTGAAGACTGGGCCTCAAAAAGGAAAAGTAACGGAGGCACAGATTCTGACCATCTGGTGGAACTTCCATCAGAGAGACAGAGACACAGAGACAGGACACTCTGCATGTAGCTCACAGGTGGGGCAGGAAACCCAGCAAGGAGTGAGTCTCGGATGCTGACCTTGAAGAACCTGGTATTCCTGTAACAAGAAAAGGAAGGATTTTTTGAATTATAGTTTTCTCAGGGTATATGCCCAGGAGTGGGATTGCTGGGTCGTATGGTAGTTCTATTTTTAGTTTTTTAAGGAACCTCCATACTGTTATTCATAGTGGCTGTATCAATTTACATTCCCACCAACAGTGCAAGAGGGTTAAAAAGAGTCATGTACCACAATGTTCATTGCAGCTCTATTTACAATAGCCAGGACATGGAAGCAACCTAAGTGTCCATCGACAGATGAATGGATAGAGAAGATGTGGCACATATATACAATGGAATATTACTCAGCCATAAAAAGGAGTGAAACTGAGTTATTTGTAGTGAGGTGGATGGACCTAGAGACTGTCATACAGAGTGAAGTAAGTCAGAAAGAGAAAAATAAATACCGTATGCTAACAGATATATATGGAATCTAAAAAAAAACAGAAAAGGTTCTGAAGAACCTAGCGGCAGGAAAGGAATAAAGATGCAGACGTAGAGAATGGACTTGAGGACATGGGGAGGGGGAAGGGTAAGCTGGGACAAAGTGAGAGAGTGGCATGGACATATATACACTACCAAATGTAAAATAGATAGCGAGTGGGAAGCAGCCGCATAGCACAGGGAGATCAGCTGGGTGCTTTGTGACCATCTAGAGGGGTGGGGTAAGGAGGGTGGGAGGGAGGGGATATGGGGATATATGTATGGCTGATTCACTTTGTTTTAAAGCAGAAACTAACACACCACTGTAGAGCAATTATACTCCAATAAAGATGCTAAAAAAATGTATGGCTATGAAATATTACTTATAAAACATTCAGAACTTCGGCAGCTCCAAAGTGTTGGAATGCCCATCCTCAGACACACACCTTTGTAGCCTAATTCTGAAAAGCCATGGCTTGGTCGCTGTGTGACACTGTGTGATCAGGTGACACGCCATCCAGGTAAGGGAGTTTGTCCTGGGAGTGCACCTCTAAAGGGACCAGGGGACTGGAGCACCGGGGAGGCTGTGGGTAGGGTACCTAGAGGTGGCTCACCCCACTGGCACTTAAAAGCCGCACACACACACGGAGTCTCAGCAACGTATCTGCCAGCCATGGTTCCTATCACATCCTCGCTGTATCTTGGCTCCTTATGAGGAGAGCCTTGTGGCTGCCCTGCTCCCTCCCTTCTATCAGATTTCACTTTCTGGTTGTGACTTGGGGTGGGGAGGCATGGGAGGGGGCACACACTATCTGTCTGATTTCACCACTTCCTTGGGGGGGGGGCCTGATTACCAGGTTGAAGGTATGCATGTGTGTTTGTTTACACCAACAGATAGATTTTTTGTGTACAGAACATGGCCCATGGGAGTGAGTCATCCTCAGCTATTTCACACTTGGGGCTTAGGAAATCCGTCTCCAATCAGCAGAGAACCAATGGCCCAGAACTTCTCTTATCAACTTCTGATAGGAGTTTGCAGCCCATAAAACCCAGCTCTCACACTCCCTGCAGAGAAAACATCTGCACCTGGGCTTCTTGGCCCAGAAGGTTGTTATTTAGTCACTTGTGAGTAAAGGGCACCATTGTTCCTCACCTCCCTTTGTCACTAAAGGTAAACAATCAGGCTCCAGGAGCGGGCAGCCCACAGGGGACCCTTGCTGGATGTGTGTTTCTCTGATAGATCTTCCAGAACACGAGTAAAGCAGCAATGATGGCTTTCCTGGAAGAGCAAAGAGTGATGCCAATCAGTGTTGTCCTGAAATCCTGTCAACACCTCTGTGCTGACACTGTTTTGGTAAATTAACTCATACCAGCCCTAAAACCATTCATGTTATTATTTCTGAATGTCACTAATGAAAGTGACAGAAAACAGTGACGTGTGACACGCAGAGAGAAAGGGACACGGAACTCTTTTCAAACTTCGGTTAAGAATTCCCAGCCCAGGGGCTTCCCTGGTGGCGCAGTGGTTGAGAGTCCGCCTGCCAATGTAGGGGACACGGGTTCGTGCCCCGGTCCGGGAAGATCCCACATGCCGCGGAGCACCTGGACACGTGAGCCATGGCCACTGAGCCTGCGCGTCCGGAGCCTGTGCTCCGCAACGGGAGAGGCCACAACAGTGAGAGGCCACAACAGTGAGAGTGAAAAGAAAAATCACGGCATAAATACGCGAGAGATCGCTGAGCAGAAACACATAGAGTTATAAGCGTTTTTCCCCCTGGGCAGAAGGCTGCAGGGACAGTCAAGGTTACAGGGCAGACAGTGAAAGTTTAATTAAGACTTTGTGGGTCACATACCATCTCTGTCACATTTTCTTCCTCTGTGTGTGTGTTATAACCCTTTAAAAATATAAAAACTATTCTTAGCTTACAGGCCATACAAAAACACAAACAGGCTAAGGCACACCCACAGGATGGCTATAATCAAAAAGACGGAATGACAAGGGCTGGTGCGGATGTGGAGAAATTGGAGCCCTGTACGCTGCTGGTGGGAATGTAAATGGTGCAGCTGTGGTGGAAACCAGTCTGGCAGTTCCTCAAAAAGTTAAATATAGAGTTACCGTGTGAGCCAGTGGTTCCACTCTGAGATGAGCACAGAGGGAAATGAAAACATATGTCCACACAAAAACTGGCACATAAATGTTCATAGCAGCATTATTTATAATGGACAAAAAGCAGAAACAACCCAAATGTTCATCAACTGGTGAATGGATGAGTAATGTGTGCTATATCTGTACATGAAATATTATCCAGCAGCAAGAAGGAACGAGATTTGGAGACAGGCTACAACATTGATGAACTTGGAAAACATCATGTGAAGTTAAAGAAGCAGACACAGGAAATCACCTACTGGATGATTTCATTTATTCAAAATGTCCAGAACAGGCAAATCCACAGAGACAGAAAGTAGATTAGTGGTTCCCTTGGGTTGGAGGGGTAAGGGGGGAATAGGGAATGACTGTTAATGAGGACAGGGTTTCTCTGCGGGGGGTGATGAAACTGTTCCCAGATTAACTAGTGATGATATTTGCACAGCTCTGTGACTACACTAAAAGCCACTGAAGGGGCTTCCCTGGTGGCGCAGTGGTTAAGAATCCGCCTGCCAATGCAGGGGACACGGTTTCGAGCCCTGGTCCAGGAAGATCTCACATGTCGCGGAACAACTAAGCCCGTGTGCCACAACTACTGAGCCTGTGTGCCACAACTACTGAAGCCCGCGCACCTAGAGCCCACGCTCTGCAACAGGAGACGCCACCGCAATGAGAAGCCCGTGCACCGCAATGAAATGTAGACCCTACTCACCACAACTAAAGCCTGCGCACAGCAGTGAAGACCCAATGCAGCCAAAAATAAATAAATAAAATAAATAAATTTATATAAAAAAATAAAAGACACTGAATTATATACTTTAAAAGTGTGAATTCTATGGTCTGTGAATTATCTCTCTTTCTCTCCCTTTTTAATGGTTTTGTTTTGGTTTTTCCTGACAGACTGTGGGCCATGGGTCCGTGACGTGACAGTGATCAGCAGGAAGAAAGGTGCCCAGAGATCTCCAGCCTTGGAGGCCATGGGCAGGGGTCTGGGCTCGGTCCTCCAGGAAATGGGGAGAAGCCATCCAAGACATCGGTGTGGAAGGAATGTGGTCAAAGACGTTTAGGAGAGGCTGGAGGCAGGAAGACCACCTGGCAGCTGTCATTATATGGCAAGAGGGCTGAGGAGAGAGTGGACTTGGGTACCAGGGGAGAGAGAGACATGGAAAGGCCCTAGATGTGTTCAGGTGGAAGAATCAGTAGACTAGAGACTGGTTAGTCACAAACGTAGGTAAAGAGACCAGGCAGGGACGCCTGTGGTTTCTAGATTAGGAATCGGGTCCCGCACTGATGCCTGCGTCCTGGGACCCAGGAGGAGGACCAGGCTCACCGGTGGGACAGCAGGACCCTGAAAGTACATCTCCTCCCAGCCTGGCTCCCAGGACAGCCGGGTGGAGCATGTGGGTACCAGGCGGTGGTAAGTTTGTGTCTACAGCCTAGAAGGAAGAGAGACAGGCTAAAGATACAGATTTGATAGCAGTCCGTGTGGAGGTCAGATATCTCGAGAAGAGAGCACACGGCAGCAGGATTTCAGAGGGCTAAACATGGGAGCTTTGGGAGCATCCACGTGTAAGGGGCAAGGAAAGGGAAGGAAGAGATCTGGGCAGGAGAAAGTGGAAATGGCCAGGGAGCCAGGAGAGGGCAGAGAGATTCATAAAGGAGGGCTTTGAATATTACAGAACAGCTGTGGACGGTAGGGGCCCCACTGAGCTTTAAGAGAGGCACTTACACATCCCTGTGGGGATAAAGCCAGCCTTCAGGGGACTGAGAAAGGAGCCCAGGGGTGGGGGGAGAGG
>NW_020173679.1:9863889-9881894 GCF_003031525.2 Neophocaena asiaeorientalis asiaeorientalis
TGTGCTGCAGTCCTGCTCCTAGGCAGAGGAGGAAACGCCCCTGAAGGTGTTTTTCAAAACAGAAAGACTCAAAGATGAGAGGGGAGGAGGGCAGGCGGGTCTGGCTGTTCTGAAGCTCCTGCCCCTTGTCCTGCTTGCCAAGAGACAACAGAGAAAATGGGGAGCCGGGGCCCCCCTAAAGAAGGAGGGGACAGAGCAGAGCTTCACCTCACACGGGAGTCCAGAGTTAGAAGGTCAGAAAGTATGATTACACACTATATTTGTCTCGAGTGTGAATTTTAACCGAATCACAAACTTGAATGTGCAAAAAAAAGTCCCAGTGATTGTTAATTTAATGTGTCAGCTTGGCCAGGATGTCATGCCCAGGTGTCTAATCAGACACCAGTTAGGATACTGCCGTGAAAGTATTTTGTAGACATGGTCAACCTCTGCAATCGTTGGCTTCAAGGAAAGGAAGGGACTCCTGCTGATGGAGGTAGGGCTGACCCAATGAGTCAGAGCCTTAGGAGCAAACACTGAGGTTTCCTGGAGAAGAAGGGATTCTGCCTCGAGATTGCGCCGTCCATCTGGTCCACCTGGGATGCACCCCACCCCACCCTATTCTTCCTTCCTTATCCTAGGTGGGACCTGGATTCAAGGGAGGTTTACACAGCATGTGGGAGTCACAGACAGAGATGAGCACAGCTGGTCCCTGGTGCTCTGTCCTGGCCACACCTGAGACGGACCTGTCCCACCAGGTCTCAGGCTTTCCCTCCATCCCTGTGGCCCTGTGATGATACCTAAGGGTCCATCGGGGCCTCTCGTTGTCAGATCTTATGCTCTTTGTTCTCAGTGACCAAATTTGTGGCTTCCTCTTGTCCACCTGTCCTCGAAGTCACTTCTGTGTCCCTCTCTGGGTATGCAGACTTCCCATCTTTTCCTCCCCAGTCACACTGGGTGTGCACGTCTCTGTAAGGCTGCCCTGGAGCCCGTCTACACAGATAACTTCCGTGGCCATTGCTCCAGAAACTTCTCGGCAAAGCTTCCACTCTCTAGGGCCGGGAGGATACAGGATCAGGGGTAAGTGTTTTTAGGGTTGAAAATACCACACTCTGTGTGTATAGCTCAGGTAATGATACAAGCATTGTCAGAAAATTCGAAGGGCCCGGGATGTGGCCAATGCAGGCTCAGAAACTCTTTCTACGGAATTCCCTGGCGGTCTAGTGGTTAGGACTCTGAGCTCTCACTGCCGGGGGTAGGCATACTAAGATCCCGCAAGCCATGCGGCATGGCCTAAAATAAATAAATAAAATTTAAAACTATAAAATAAAATTCTAAAAAAAACCCCTCTTTTTTCAGATTGATTTGTGTTAATATGACATATGGAAAATAAATTACAAATTAATAAACCAGAATAAATATAAATTTCTTATAAATAATAAATATAATATAGTTATATTAAATATATATATATATAAACCAGAATATAATTGCCAAGCGAAATGTTTGTATTCACACCACCTTTGACATCAAATGTGTGGGTTTTTTCTCACACCCAACACCAACGGGGTGTCCAAGAATTATTCAATTCAATTCTGACGTTACCTGTCAGACCCACAGTAAAGGGCTCAGTCCCACGTGACTGTCCTCACTTTGGTTGCCTATCTCATATCCCCAGGTCACTCGTCCTTCTGATGGATGAACAGATAAACCAGGGGTTCCCACCTGATTTATCCAAGCCTCTTCAGGTGTGATAATTTGCTAGAATAGCTCAAAGAACTGAGGAAAGAGCTTTCCTTTATGTTATTGTTTTATTATAAAAGATACAGCTCAGGAACAGCCAAATGGAAGAGACACACAGAGCAAGATATATTGGAAAGGTGGGAGCTTCGTGCCCTTTCCGGGCTTGTCACCACTCCCAGAACCTGGACGTGTTCACCCACCCCGAGCCTCCCAAACCCTGACTTTGAGGGGTTTTATGGTGGTTTCATTACAGAGGCATGACTTGTGAAATCTTTGGCCATTGATGACTAACTCAATCTCCAGTCCCTCTTCCCTTTCTAGAAGTTGGTGTGTGTGTGTGTGTGTGTGTGTGTGTGTGTGTTTAACCCTCTAATCATGCCTCGAGCTTTCTGGAAACCAGCCCCCATCCTGAAGCTATCTGGGGGCCCACAGCCAAGAGTCATCTCATTAACATTCAAAAGAGTCATCATTCCAGAGATGCCAAGGATTTTAGAAGTTGTACACCAAGTATCTATTTCCCACTGCACCACACCGAGTATACTGAATATTTGTGTCAACCAGTCTGCACCTCCCTTCCTACCTGTGAAACCTAACCCAGTCATCCAAGCAGATACTGCTCAGTTCATATAAGGAAAGTCTGAGACTCACGGAGGGGCATCATTGACCTGGAAGTAGCAGAGGGAACCTCCCTCCACCAGAGATGAACCCAACCTCCAGATAAGAGTCCTCCATCATTAAACACCCAGAGCTTCTTTACAACGCAGTTGACTGCGTTTAAAACAAAATAAATCTACATCAACTGTAGAGGCTGGAGGCCCAGGCATAAAGGATTAGGGCCAGTCAGGCCAGCCAAGGGGAAGAACAGGAGAGGCAGCTGCTCTGAAGGCCGTGGCTTGGTGGCAGGGTGACTGGGAAGAGAAGCATGGAGAGGCTCTCTGGCCCTTGGAGGATTAGCCCGCATTGCAGCGCTGCGCTCCAGAGACCTCCTCCCTCCTTCCCTTCTCCTCCACCAACCATACCCTCAGAGAAGCAGAGGCTGAAACCAGTTGTTTCGGTCGGGACTCGGGGACCATGGCCATTGCCTTCCTCTCCCGGTCCTTCAAAGTCTTCCAGGAACCAAAGGCCTGGCTGGGCCAACAGAACAGATGCAGAGCTGAACACAAAAGAAGCAACTCGTGAGTTAACTACGTGTAAATCTCACCACAAAAACCACATTGCTTTTAAAAAATGTTAAACCACCTAACATAGTAAATGTCATTGCGGAATGCCAGGGTGGGCTCTTTTAAAAGATGGAATGAGGAACTTCCCTGGTGGCACAGTGGTTAAGAATCCACCTGCCAATGCAGGGCACACGGGTTCAATCTCTGGTCTGGGAAGATCCCACATGCCGTGGAGCAGCTAAGCCTGTGCGCCACAACTACTGAGCCTGTGCTCCACACTACTGAGCCCGTGGACCGCAACTACTGAGCCCGTGCTCCTAGAGCCCGTGCTCCTCAACAAGAGAAGCCACCATGGTGAGAAGCCCGCGCACCTCAACAAAGAGTAGCCCCCGCTCGCCCTAAAGAGAAAGCCTGCGCGCAGCAACAAAGACCCAAAACAGCCTAAAATAAATAAATAAAAGATGGAATGAGGACCCATTGATCCTTATCAGTGCCTAGGATGCAAATGTCTCTAAACCTTGCCTTCCTAGGACAAGGGTCAGACAGATGAGCTGGTTCTTCCCTTTCTAATAATCAAGGATTATGTCATTTTGCTGCGTTTCCTCTTTTTACTCCATTTTCCTTTTTTTTTTTACTATTATTTCAAAAATATTTCTATTTTTCAATAAATCTGTAATTTAAAAAATGTCTGACCTTGCACATAGCCTCCATCTTTCCTTTCAAGAAAACATATCCAAGATGTAGTCCAAAGAAATGTCTTCCTTCCCCATCTAAAGAAATGGGAGATCTCCAAGAACAAAAGCGTAATCACATCGATCTTTGTTTTCTAGATGAAAAATGCAGTTTATATTTCTCACTTCTGACCACGGAGTCATTTCACATGTACTGTGGATTTAGTCTTCACAAAATGACATTTGTATGTATGTATGGCGTGCTTTACCCTGGGCTGTCCGTCCTAAGATAGAGCCAGCTGCACCGATAATAATTCCTGCAGAGTCCATGGGGTCGGCGGGCAGAGAAATGCTTCTCATCCATCAACCCTGGCAGCTCAGCCTGCCAGAGGCCAGAGATGCTCCTGAACAAGTTCTTTGTTCTCAAGGGATAAAAAAAGTCCAGGCTTCATTTACCCTAGAGCTACCATCCGCATCTGAGTCTGTCATCTTTGTATACAATAGCAGGAAACTTAGTGATGGAGAATTAACACTCTTTATCCCGCTTGAGTCATTAGCCTTAAGAGTCACTTAAATAGCTTCATCTTTACCACCCCTTAGTTACCAAAAAAAAAAAAAAGTTTCAAACCACCATCACACCAGAAGTGCCTTGGATGGGGTTTCTCCTCAACCAGGCAAAATAAATACACCCCCCAGGACCGTCAGCCATCTATGACTAAGACCCAAATCACAGCAGCTGGGGTTCTGCTGACGGAGCTGTGGCCTTCCCCATCCACACTCACAGCACTTAGGCCAGGAGGATGTGTGACAAGATTTTCCTTTCATGCTGAATGATAGAAAGCTGCTGTTTTGGCTTGGGGGTGAAAGGTGTTGAGAAGGTCAGCAGGTCAGAGTTTCCTAGCCCCGTTCATGACTGATCTGTAAGCTGGCGCCCATCTCTCCACCCCTAGGTCTGCGGCTGTTGCGTGAAATGGGGCTTTCTGTGTGGCTGCTCAGAGCCCTGCGGCCCAAACAGCTCTCGTCTTCGAGAGGGCAGTTGGCTGGAGTAGGACAGCGCGGGTCATGCAGGTGGCAATCAGGCAGGCTGCTTGAAGGCAGTCACATGCCCTCCTCCTTCTGGGTGGTGTCCCCACCCACATGAGGATGAATGCCCTAGAATTTGGCCTGACTCAGGGCAGTAATTTTCTGTGAGTGGAAGTGTCAGGCGTATCACTTAACTGATATCAACCTGGGTCCCGGAACCAGCTCTGCTGGTGACTAGCCATGTGCCAACGAGCAAACCACTTACAACTGTCTGGGTCCCTTCATCTGTAAATGAGGGGAGGGGGTCCTTGATGGGTAAGGGGCCCCTGATGGGTAAAGTCTCTTTTATTCTAACATCTGTGGTATCATGATTTCCTTTGCCAAAGCAAGGAAAGGACCAAGAGGATTTTGTCCTAAAACCCTAAACCTCTCATAACAAGAACACTGCTTGTGTGTTGATTTTTAAAGTATCCCTTTAAAAAACTTGAGCAGATAAGGAAATGTATAAGCATACAAAAGACATCTGGCCCAGTCTTGACGCAACTTAGAAGCTGAGGGCAAATCAATATTCATAAAATTGGATCTTGGTAAGCACTCATGCAGAAGAAGGATGTTTTCGTCTTCTACTCCACTCTGTCCCACAGATCTGCCTTTATTAACTACGATGTGACATCAGACACCTTGGGACTTTTTTAAAATAAGAGGGTTGATACAAAATGTCTAGTGAAAATCCAATCAAGGTCATCCCCCCATTATGTTGTCTGTCCCTTAGGAATAAAAATTGTGGGGCAAATTCACCTCCGAATCCGTCTGTCTCACCTGACAAACTGGTCTATTTCCTCTCTGCAGACAATACACTGTAACCCGTCCCTTGCTCGTTGGAGGATTCAGAATAAAGGTCGGTGTTCAGCTGAGTACTTTTTCTTATCCTGAGTTCTCCACTGTAACTGTACCTGTCACTTGACTCTTATTTTAATGGCTTTTGGTTTCACAGAGGTACTGATTCTTTTTTAATGAGTTCATTCATTCATTTGAGCAGTTTTTTCAGTTTACAGACAAACTGAACAGAAAGTACAGAGAATTCCCATATATCCCCTTCCCCTCCTTGTATACAGTTTCCCCTATTATTAACATCTTGCATTAGTGGCACACTTACTACAGTTGATGAGAAGGTATTGATATATTGTTATTAACTAAAGCCTAGAGTTTACACTAGGGTTCACTCTCTGGGTTGTGTTCTAAGGGTTTTGATAAAGACATAATATCGTGTATCCACCATTGCAGTATCACGCTGAATAGTTTCACTGTCCTAAAAGTCCTCTGGCTGCACACCTATTCATCCCTCCCTTCCCTATAACCCCTGGCAACCCTGATCTTTCTGCTGTCTCCATAGTTTTGCCTGTTCCAGTAAGTCATATAGTTGGAATCATACAGGATATGTGTAGCCTTTTCAGACTGGCTTCTTTCACTTAGTAATACGTGTTTGAGGCTTCATCATGTCCTTTTGTGGCAAGAGAGCTCATTTCTTTTCTTTCTTTTTCTTTATAAATGTATGTATTTATTTGTTTATTTTGGGCTGCATCAGGTCTTTGTTGCTGTGCGCGAGCTTTCTCTAGTTGCAGCGAGTGGGGGCTACTCTTTGTTGCGGTGCACGGGCTTCTCACTGCGGTGGCCTCTCTTGCTGCGGAGCACAGGCTCTAGGCGAGTGGGCTTCAGTAGTTGTGGTGTGCGGGGGCTTTAGTAGTTGCAGCACACGGGCTCAGTAGTTGTGGCTCTCGGGCTCTAGAGCGCGGGCTCAGTAGTTGTGGCGCATGGGCTTAGCGCATGTAGGATCTTCCCGGACCAGGGCTCGAACCCGTGTCCCCTGCATTGGCAGGTGGATTCTTAACCACTGCGCCACCAGGGAAATTCCAGCTCATTTCTTTTCGTCACTGAATAATATTCCATTGTATGGATGTGCCACAATTTGTTTACCCATTCGCCAACCAAAGAACATCTTGATTGCTTCTAATTTTGGGCACTTATGAGCCAAGCTACAATTTCTACTGATTTTCATTATTATTATTATTTCTACTGATTACTATTATTTTATTGTAAGCTGCCTCCAAGCCCTTTTGGAAGTAGATGAGAATACAAGTTAGTGTTGAAATATGCTTAACAGATGGCGCACACTACAGAACATCACTTTTTAAAACCCTGCCAAAGAATATGACTATAATGGGGTAGTAAAAGGGAACGTCTTTGTCCTGATGGGATTTTCTGAATGTTGATTGTTATCGTAGTTATATGAATCTATACATTTGAAAAAATGCATAGAACTGCATACATACATACACACACGTACCACAAATCTATGTATGTAAAAATAGGTGAAATCTGAATAAACCTGTAGTGTCCTTAATTGCATGGTACCAATGTCAATTTTGTGGTTTTGATATTGTATTATAATCATGTAAGATGTTGTCATTGTGGGAAGCTGGAGGGAAGAAGGGTACACAGACCTCTGTATTATTCTTGCAGTTTCTTGTGTGTCTATAATTATTTCAAAATAAAAATTAAAAAATAAATTAAAAAAATAAAATAATAAAACCCTGCCAAGTAGAATCAGGTTTACCACGGATCTAGCTAACAGAACTGACGTGTGGGATGACTCTACTACCTATAGCTCTGGGAGCCCAGTGCATCCCCTGCATTTTCTAAATACGATGTGGAGCAAGCATTGCTGTGTTAGGTAAAGGACTCAGCAGGGGTTTGCCTCAATATGTACAAAAGTTACAGACAGCAAATTTTCCTGCTTCCTAGCTGGAATCAAACTCAAATTGATGTTCATCAAGACTCACAGATGGGCTTCCCTGGTGGCGCAGTGGTTGAGAGTCCGCCTGCCGATGCAGGGGACGCGGGTTCGTGTCCCGGCCCGGGAAGATCCCACATGCCGCGGAGCGGCTGGGCCCGTGAGCCATGGCCGCTGAGCCTGCGCGTCCGGAGCCTGTGCTCCGCAACGGGAGAGACCACAACAGCGAGAGGCCCGCGTACCGCAAAAAAAAAAAAAAAAGACTCACAGACATAGAGGACAGATTGTGGTTGCTCTCGTGGAGGGACGGATTGAGAGTGTGAGATTAGCAGATGCAGAGTATTATATATAAAATGGAGAAACAACAAGGTTCTACGGTACAGCACAGGGAACTATATTCAATATCCTATAATAAACTCTAAGGAAAAGAAGATGAAAAAGAATGTATATATATATATGTATAACTGAATCACTTTGCTGCACAGCAGAAATGAACACAACATTGAAAATCAACTATACTTCAATAAAATAAAACTTTTACAAAACTGCTTTTTATCAGAAGTTCTTCATGGGGCATAAATTGGGTTACACTTGCTTTCTGTGAGATCTGGGCAGGAGTTGAGAACCGAATAAAGACCCAAGCTGTTTTTTAATTTTTATTAAGGTGCAACATGGGTGTCTGGTTCCTTTGGGTATTTCTTGGCTTGTTTTGTCAAGTAGTGTTAAAAGGCTTATTACAAAACTGAAACAAAACAAAAGAGCGATCTCTTGCCCCACTCAATTTCACTGGATACTTCTAACTCTTGCAGGTCTTTTTTTCTCCTTTCTTCTTTTGTTCTCCTCTCTTGTGATCTGATGACTCTCTTTAATGTTATGTTTGGATTCCTTTGTCTTTTGTGTGTGTGTAGATTTTTGGTTTGCGGTTACCATGAGGTTTTAGATAGCAGTCTCTGTAGACACGTAATTGTTTTCAGTTGCTAATCTCTTAATTTCAAAGCATTTTCAAAAATCCTGCATTTGTACTCTCCTCCCCTCACGATTACTATTTTTGATATCATATCCACATCTAAGTGTTTTGTGTGGATACTGACATCTCTTAGCAGATTCTTCTGAGAGTTACTTCCATATTTTTGAGTACAGGTATAGTACAACTCTGTCTTTTTTTTTTAAATTGAAGTACACTTGATTTACAACTCTGTCTTAATTAATCTATTATAGATACCATCTACTATACTTCAATAAAATAAAACTTTTACAAAATCGCTTTTTATCAGACATAAGCAGACAGTATAGTACTTTCTGCTATTGACGACACTCCGGAATTCTCAATAAGCAGCTAATTGCTTTTATTCCTACCAATACGTTCTCATTGGGCACTTAGAGTGTGCACAGCTTGGTTATATGCCAGAGATAAAAAGGGGGCAGAAGTTCTTCATGGGGCATAAATTGGGTTACACTTGCTTTCTTCTACTGTCTTCCCATCAACGTAGCTGAGAATTTAGTGCTCTTGGCATCCAAATAGAGTTACTGTATTACTTTTGGTTAGATCAGTATTCAAAATCTATACTCTTAGGACCATGTGAGATTTTGTTCACGGCTGAGTCAAGTAATAAACTATGACTACAGTTCCTTTCTTTTGCAACTTTTTGTTTGTCTCAGAGTTAATAGTTGCCTTATATTTGGATTTCCTTCACTTTATTTGTGTCTGTGCTGTCTCCCTGCAGCCCTTAACATCTCCTCATTCCATCTGATAATCAGTTGATTTCATTTTTGTTTCCCGGAGACTCCTTCCTGGGCCCTGCTCCCTGGTTCTGGCTAAACTTGGTTCCCGTGGCAGGTGCCATAAATTTGCCCTTGGACTTCCCCTCACCGTCACCCTGGAAATTCCCTCTGCTCCTTGAAGCCCTCCTTCCTGGGATTTCCTCTTCCTTGCTCTTGGCTGTTTGGGTCACTCCCTCCCCCTGATGGACCACATCGTCCAGCAGCTTCCTGAGAAAGTATACAGAGCTAACTGAGAGGCAGGTGCTGGAGTTAGAGAGATGGGATCCAAACAGCAGCTTTCTCACTGCTGAGGCTGTTTGGAGGAGGTGGCTCCTTGTCTGCCGGCCAAGGGCACATCCTCCCTCAGCATCCTAGGATTAAGTGCACCCACCCAGCTGTGCCGGAAAGTGGCAACCTCCCCAGATGGGTGAGAGTGACGGGACACCTGCTCTCTGCAGGCCAGCAGAACCCAAAGAGCGGAGGGGGAAGGGCGCAGGGTGGAGTCCAGGTCCTTCTCCCCAGCGTCCCCAGCCATGTAAGTCACAGCCCCGGAGAGGAGGCATGAGTGGAGGGGCATGGGCCGGCCTGAGCATCAGCATTTTTAGAGCCCCTTAGGTGATTGGATGCAGCCATGGCAAGAACCTCTGGTTTAAGCAGAAGTGAGCAGGTGCAGAAAAGAAAAACAAAAAAAAAGGGAGGTACTTCCCTGGAGGTCCAGTGGTTAATACTCCGCTGGGCTTCCACTGCAGTGGGCATGGGTTCGATCACTAGTCGGGGAAATAATATCCCGTGTGCCCTGCAGTGCAGCAAGAAAAAAAAAAAAGGAAGTGAGCAGACGGCTTCTAAGGGCTCCTGTCTTCAGCCCCCTCCTCGGCCAGGCTCCCCTCTACTCCACAGGCTTGGGGCCCCACACCTCCATTTGTCCCCACTCTACCACCAGTGATGGTTCAGTTGTGTGAATTCTCTCCTGTTTCATCTAAGACTGAGCTTATGTCTCAGTTTCTTCTTCTTCTCATTTTGAGAGAGATTTCCAGGCGTGGATGGAGGGGAAGAAATGTATTCTCTGCCGTCTCAAAAACAGACTATGGAACCAAACTGAATGACTTCTTTTACCAAGCACTTTTCTGACACTTTTTAGAAATGACCCGGAGAGATAACAAATGGGTCTATTTCTCTGAAAATATTTCTTGGTTTCAAAAGGGAGTTACAGACAAAGGGTCATGAACGTCCAGAGCGAAGAACGGATGGCCTTCAGCTCACACACGCGTGAGGGAGGCAAGTGGGACCCAGACCTGCACACGTCGGCCAGATGCTCTCTCCTCATGGAGCCTCTATAAATTACATGATATAGTTCAGTTTATTATGGCAACTTCCCCCAATAGCCCCTTTACTCAGCACCACACAGCATAACCATTCATCTTCTCCACGTGAGCAGGGAGTCCAGATTCTGGACTTCACCGGCAGCTACACGATCTTGGCCAAGGCATTAACCTCTCTGAGACTTGCTTTTAGCACCTCTGAAATAGATATACTGTTATGTGCACTCCACGCCTCAAAGAGCTAATATGAGGCACTGACGCAGTCACGTGTGGTGAGCTGGAAGGCGTTAGTCAGACGTGTTACCATTACAGTCCACTGAATCCTTTTTCCTCCGAGGCAAGCAGGCAGAGCAAATCCCTCTGCATGGCCTAAATAAATTAATTAAAAGTTTCAATCTACTTTCACAATCAAATGCAATTATCAGCCAAAGGGAAAAATCACACGTAAGTCCAAACATGAAATACCCTATATTTTTAACCAAGTGGTACAGCTAAATTCTTATACAGTATCCTGGGAAGGAAGAATTTAGAGACGCATGCACTAGATTTAAATGTGAAATGAACTGGGGGTGAACTACACGGTAGCAGTCTGCTCAGGCTGCCATGACAAAATACCACAGACAGCAACAGAAATTTATTTTCTCACAGTTCTGGAAGCTGAAGGTCCACGATCAAGGTCCAACATGGTCAGAGAGCTCTCTTCCTGTCCTGCAGATAGCCGCCTTCTGCCTGTGTGCTCACATGATGGAGAGAGAGCTATGGTGTCTCTTCCTTTTCTTACAAGGACGCCAGTCCTGTTGGATTAGGGCCCCACCCTTATGACCTCATTTAACCTGACTTCCTTAAAGGCCCTGTCTCCAAATACGGTCTTATCGGAGTTTAGAGTTTCAACACATGAATTCAGGGGGACACAATTCAATTCCTCCTCTCACATGTGGGTTCTGTCTGCCTGAATGAGCAACGATAGAGAAGGTGAATTTCTGGGACTGCAGCAAGAGTCTAGTCTAGACCAGAAGTAGAAATAAACTGGAATTCACAGAATTAAAACTATGGATTGAGGCCAAGCTGGTCTCCTGGGCTTGGTAGAGCTTTCCAGACTCTGGGGTATCAATATGAACTGTCTCCTGAAAGCCCCAATATCTGCTCTCTGTGCGTTAACGCTTTTGGATATCGTCTGAACCCTTGTAAACACTCAACCACTATTCTGAAGCATAGCTGTCTTCACGCCAATGATTCTGGAAGCGTTTTCTTTTGATAACTCATTTGAGAAGGGCAGTGGAAATATTACATTTCTGAATCTGAAACCACAAGAAGATTTAAGTCTCTGCATGTTGGCGGTGAGGTCAGAGGATCTGCCACCACAGAATTCAAAGTTCTTTGTGGTTTGACATAATAGCTACCTATTAAGTTTGCCTTCTGCTTGACCTGTGCAACTGCCATTTAGAAAAGGGAACGCTATCATCCATCATGTGTCTTTATAAAGAACTTATTTAAACTTTATCTTATGAAACTGCTTTCATAATTATTTAGCTTAGCTCAGCTTCCAGAAGGCTGTACAAGATGTACACAGAGAGAAAAATTGCAGTGCTCTAGGATCAGGCATCTTCCAAACTAACAAGAATAAAAGGCATTTGTAATTTTTTTTTCTTGAAAAAGGACATAAATCATCATGAAATAAGCCCCAATTCAAGTCTACTTAAAAAAACAACAACAAAACTTCCAGATTATGTCCTGGTGTTAGTTGGGTGATTCATTCAGCAGGCATCATTCAATGTCCTTATGTTCACGCCACTCTACAGTGATAACGAATGCTCAGAATGCTGATTCCAAGGCCCAGAAAAATCCTGAATCGTGATTCATGATGAACAAATTTGCACCAGACGACAGAAAAGAGCACCAAAATATCTGGTTTCTTGGATAATTTGCTGACTTTAAGTCATATAAAAACCACAGCTTTATGCATATTTTTTAAAGTTCATCATTCTGAAGTATACTGTCAAGGTAGGAGGATAGGACATATTTTAACAGTTTGTTCACTTGATTGATAATTTTAAAATTTGGACACGATATGTGGGTCTCGTTTGTACTCTTGCCCAGTCTCCATAAAGGTTAGGGCAAGCCAACTCCCCACCACACGCCATTCCAGACTCCTTTTATCTTGGTGCTCTACCACCCTTAGCATGTGACCTTTGGCTTCATGTTTTTTTACCTCATGGTCTCAAGATGGCTGCTTCAGCTCCAGCTTCATGGCCCCATTCCAAGCAGGAAGGTGAAGACAAAGAGAAAGAGGATAAGGTGATGCTATATCACAAAAGCAAAATATTTCCAGAAATCCCTGGCAGACTACCCACACAAATCAGAACCACGTCACCTGGCCACCCTTAGTTGAAAAGAACTCAGGAAAGGTAGTTATTTTAACTGGGTACAGTGCCATCCTAAACAAGATTGGGCTCCTGGTAATTAGGGAGAAGGAGACAATGGTTATTAAGTAGCAGTGTCTGCCACACACAAGGGCCAAGAACAGTGACTCCTAGGGGCGCCTGGTCCCAGGATTCATGGTTCCCATGAAGCCTGCTAATCACACCTGGTTGACTGTCCACACCAGATGCTACAGGAAGGTCAAAGTTCTGACGGACTTAAACATGGAACCTGGGGTAGGGCTGAGACCACAGAAAAAGGGCCTTCAGGGAGCCCAGCTTGGAGCCGCTACAGAAGGAAGAGGCACATGGACCAAGACACAAGGTTCCCAAAATTGTTCTAGAGGGCAACCCAGCAACTCATAACAAAAACTTTGAGGGGCTTCCCTGGTGGTCCAGTGGTAAAGAATCCGCCTTAAACTTCAGGGTATGTGGGTTCGATCCCTGGTCAGGGAATTAAGATCTCACATGCCATGGGGCAACTAAGCCCATGTGCCACAACTACTGAGTTCTCGTGCCTCAGCTAGAGAGAGAAAGCCCACGTGCCACAACTAGAGAGAAGCCCGCTCGCTGCAACAAAAGATCCCGCACGCCTCAACGAACATCCTGCGTGCCGCAGCTAAGACCCTACGCAGCCAAAAATAAATAAATAAATCTTTAAAAAAAAAAACCTTTGAGAAAATGGGAACTTCCACTTCTGAAGGGGCTGCCCGTTCGTTAGGCTACCCAGGTCCCCGGAGCTATTCTGAGACCAGGGGACTCAGCTTTTTCTCCCTTTCTGGGGGCTTCCCTATGACCACCTCACCTGTTCTTTTGTGCCTCCGTCAGCCAGAGTTGGTTTGAGTGGCAGCCCCAGATCTTCCACATCAAGAGCCTGAGGGGCAGGGACTTCCCCGGTGGCACAGTGGTTAAGAACCCGCCTGCCAATGCAGAGCACACAGGGTTTGAGCCCTGGTCCCGGAAGATCCCACATGCCGCGGAGCAACTAAGCCCGTGAGCCACAACTACGGAAGCCCACGCAACTAGAGCCCGTGCTCTGCAACAAGAGAAGCCACTGCAATGAGAAGCCCGCGCTCACCGCAATTAGAGAAAAGCCCGCACACAGCAACAAAGACCCAACGCAGCCAAAAATAATTAATTAATTAATTTTTTTTTTTTTTAAAAAGAGCCTGAGGGGCAGCATTCCAGTGGTGAGTGAGCTGAAGAGACACAGGAAATGCTGCCAGGCAGGATTTGCACAGCAAGGCACCGGCATCTGCAGGTTACTTTTTACTTAGGGTGCTCAGAGGGTAGTGGGGGGATTAGTGGTACATTTCTACCGCAACCCCCAAATCCCAACTTATATAACAATACTTATTTCAACTTTATCACTTTTAAGGAAAGACATATACTCTTTAATTTACTATAAATGAATTACATGGGGAA
Organism: Neophocaena asiaeorientalis asiaeorientalis; assembly: GCF_003031525.2. Taxonomy (NCBI): domain Eukaryota; kingdom Metazoa; phylum Chordata; class Mammalia; order Artiodactyla; family Phocoenidae; genus Neophocaena; species Neophocaena asiaeorientalis. The sequence goes on from NW_020173679.1 coordinate 9,878,179, forward strand.
AAGTATGATTTATCAACAAATTTTGAAGTTATATATATATATATATATTTTTTTTTTTTTTTGCCGTACGCGGGCCTCTCACTGCTGTGGCCTCTCCCGTTGCGGAGCAACAGGCTCCAGACGCGCAAGCTCAGCGGACGTCCCCTGCATCGGCAGGTGGACTCTAAACCACTGCGCCACCAGGGAAGCCCGTGAAGTAATATATTTTATGGCAAATGTAGACTCAAATATAGATTCAAAGTTAAGTATGTATTATGGCACCAAAAAATGGATAAAAACTGGTTCTATGAATTGTTTGGAAATTTTTGCATTTTTTAAACTGAGTTTTAATGACGGAAGTTTTTATAGATAAATCTCACTATTTTGCTTCTAAATGACAGATATAGAAGGTTCCAGACTGCCAGTTGTAAGCATCCCTCAGCAAAAGCACAAGGTGAGTGTGGGTAATCTTTATTCCTAGCAAATGACAAGCAAGTTGGATGTCATCGTCCTTCTATTTTTAGCTTTTAATTTTCGAAAATTTTAATTTGGATCTGATGAAAACACCTAAGAAATCCGGGAAACCGTATTATTATTATTGTCAATTTGTGGAAATTTTATCATTCCGTTTTAGCCTTTATTTTCACCATTAGTGTTCCTTAAGCTTTCTTTAATCTGAGATGTGTTATGTGTAGAAATTTTAAAATGGGGACTTCCCTGGAAGTCCAGCGTTTAGGACACTGCTATTCTACTGCAGGGGGCACAGTTTCGATCTCTGGTCGGGGAACTAGGATTCCGCATGCCATGTGGCACAGCGCCGCCCCCCCCCCCCCAAAAAAAAAAGAAAAAAAAATTAAAAATTGTATTTTGAACTGATATTGAAAAATGAAATAGCCTACAAGTTAAACAGTGAAAGATTATTTTAAAAGTGGTCTTTCCATAAGATGAGCTATTATAAGATTAGGAGATACTATTGAGAAGAATTTCATAATGGTGAGAACTCTTCAGAGTATTTTAGTTGAAACAATGTGCAATGGGCCCGCGCCCCCCCCCCCCCCGCAAAAAAAAAGGAAAAAAAAATTTAAGAGGAAAATGATTTCAGTGTGTATCAGCTGAAGATCCAGACTGACGGCCTGGGGTGTTGATACCACTAACGGCTCAGAGAAAACCAACCGTCCCACTTTGAAGGTTAGAAGAAGTTTAGTCATTGTTTTACTTTAAAAAGGCAGAAATGGAAGTATATACTTTTCTGTCTTTAAGGATATAAACCTTTGGGTCCACCATGACAAACTTCATTTCCTCCCAAATCTCAGATCCCCAAGCTGAGGGACCATCTTTGCAGCCGACTGACTGTTCCTTCGTGTAATTCTGGTCAGATGTCCTATAATTTCTGTGACCAGAGAGAACCATTCAGCCGTGCTGTCCCTCAGCCAAGATGAACTAAGCCTGCTGTCCCCAGAGAGCTGGTAAGACAGCAGCTGTAGAAACATACAGTTCTGTGTTTCAAAATGCAAATGACCACATTTCCCTGACCCCGGGTGTCCTTGGAAACATTCCCCACCAATGGTGATAAATCCTGCTCTTGGAATGCGGTAAATTGAGAAATTCAACACAAATACCCTAATCTGACAGTTTTCCTTCTGGCCTTTCATGGTGTTGTTTATGGAGCTAGATTTTAGAAAATGCATTCCTTTAGGTTCGAGGTTTTAGGCCTTTGTCCTTTTTTTCTTAAGCCCAGAAACTAAATTTTTTCATAATAGGAAGCTGGTTGTGGTCCTTTTGCTTTACGGGAAGGGAAAGGGGGCTGTTCTGGGTTTCAGTGCCCTGCAGCCGTCCTCCCATCCTGATGGCACCTGAATTTCCTCTTATGGAATTGCCTCTTCCCCTTTAGGGCAATCTGATGGGACTGGAAACCCCAGCATGTGCATCCCCCTGAGGATGTGGAAGGGACGTGTTTCCAGCTCTCCAGAACCAGAAACGGAACCGCATCATTTCCATTTCCCAACCCAGAGCCTCAACCACACATCCCTTCTAAGAGTCCCTGGGGCCCTTCTGATGCATTCCCTTTTGCTTAAACTAGATAACCGGTGATCCCAGTGTGAACCACAGGAGCCCATCCATATCTGCTCTGATCAGCTCCCTGGGCAGAGCTTAGTTTTAGGTCAAATATATATTCTTCTTTCAAAAACACATGTGGGGACTTCCCTGGTGGCGCAGTGGTTAAGGAGAGTCTGCCTGCTAATGCAGGGGACACGGGTTCGAGCCCTGGTCTAGGAGGGTCCCACATGCCGCGGAGCAACTAGGCCTGTGAGCCACAACTCCTGAGCCTGCGCGTCTGGAGCCTGTGCTCCGCAACAAGAGAGGCCACGATAGTGAGAGGCCCGCGCACTGCGGTGAAGAGTGGACCCTGCTTGCCACAACTAGAGAAAGCCCCTGCACAGAGACCAAGACCCAACACAGCAAAAATAAATTAATTAATTAATAAACTCCTACCCCCAACATCTTCTAAAAAAAAAAAAAGAATCCGCCTGCCAATGCAGGGGATATGGGTTCCAGCCCTGGTCCGGGAAGATCCCACAGGCTGCGGAGCGACTAAGCCCGTGCGCCGCAACTACTGAGCCCCCGTGCCCCAACTACTGAAACCTGCGTGCCTAGACCCCACACTCTCCAACAAGAGAAGCCACTGCAATGAGAAGCTGGTGCACCGCAATGAAGAGTAGACCCTGCTCACCACAACTAGAGAAAGCCCGCGTGCAGCAACGAAGACCCAACCCAGCCAAAATTAATTAATTAATTATTTAAAACAAACGAAAAAACACATGTGAACCTGTTAGATGCTGATGAGACTTTCTCAAACTTCCTGGAACTCTGGCCCAGAGATGCATCCTGACTGAGTCACAGTTCTTTACCAAAGTATAGTATTTTAATTGTTTTCTTTTCCGTGAAAATCTTCAAAGGATTAATACAATCTTCTTACTGTGGGATTATGGGCCTCACACCAAACTCTGTATCAAGCATTCATCTTAAGGAGCATTAATCCAGAGTCCTAAGGTCAACAACTGCTGGGAAGCAAACTTTCCAGAACGTCGGGAATCTGGAAGCGGAGCTGGAGTTCAGGGAAACCCAGGCACCAACTCCAATTTCTCTTCCCCAGAGAGGAAGTGACCTGAAACTGAGTTTGGTTCAAGAAACAGGAGAGTCCAGTATTGATAAGCACTGTCTTGAACACAAGCATGATTATGAGAATAATGAACCCAGAGTATAAAAGTTCAAGGGCACAGCAAAACCCACAGACAGCATTGATGGGCCCTTTTGAACCCATGGGGGTGTCCACTTTGGTCCCTGCAAAGCTACTCTGAGATGTATCTCAGAATACATCTGCTTCCACCCTGGTGCAGGAGGAGGCACCCTATTTCCTATAAACTTCAGGAGCCTTGGTTCAAAAAATTGGGAATTTAACCTAATCTTACAGTGAAGGGGTATGTGTGGGCTCTTCCCGCTAGACGTTAATCCAACAGGCATAAAATAGTTGCTGTCAAAAATGAAATTGGGGGCTTCCCCGGTGGCGCAGTGGTTGAGAGTCCGCCTGCCGATGCAGGGGACACGGGTTCGCGCCCCGATCCGGAAGGATCCCACGTGCCGCGGAGCGGCTGGGCCCGTGAGCCATGGCCGCTGAGCCTGCGCGTCCGGAGCCTGGGCTCCGCAACGGGAGACGCCACAGCAGTGAGAGGCTCATG
>NW_020173679.1:9881950-9968614 GCF_003031525.2 Neophocaena asiaeorientalis asiaeorientalis
AAAAAAAAAAAAAAAAAAAAAAAATGAAATTGGCATCATCAAGCTAACAATATTCAGCCAGTTGAAAGAGGAAACAATGAACTAACTATTGCCAAGATGAAGACAGACGAGCCCATGGTGTGAGGCCAGGGGTGACTGAAGGACTGACACCCGTGGAATTTATCCAGCTCCCTAAAGGAGGCCGTTCATGCTCAGTGATGACTCAGAGGAAGCGGACCTGGGGCAGGGTAGCCCACTGACTGCTTCCTGGCTTCTCCCAACCATATCAGCCTGAGATGTGGGACAGCTCTGGATCCCAAAGGGAGTCAAAAACCTAAGGATCCTTGGGTATTCTTGCCCCAACAGAACAACAACAAAAGACTGAATCTTATCAAGCGTCTAGAGCTCACTACCATTACACCAGGACAGAATTGGCCACATTCAAAATGTGGGGAATTTCTACAGGACTTGCAACCCAGGTTCTCCAACAAATAAAGGTCATGGAGAAAAAAGGAGGAGGGGACTATTCCAGATTAAAAGAGACATAAGACACCTAACAGTCAAATGCAATGCGTGGGTCTTGTTTGGACCCCAATTTGAACAAATCAACTGTCAAATCCTGTTATTGAGGCCCTGGGGGAAATCTGAACGTGGACTGGATATCAGATGATTGTGGTGGTTTGTACTGTGTCATCTCGGCTAAGCTGGAGCTAGATTACCCCAAATCCCTTTCTCGAAGTAGTTCTGGGTTAGAAGAGGCCAAGAGAGGAATTCTCACGAGACTTAGGAGGTGGAAGGAAGCAGGTGTTACTCTCCAAGGTTTCGATGAGGCAGGACAGACAGACACAGAGGGATCAGTGGATTCCAGCTTGTCCTCGTCCTCCTCTGTCCCCACCCAACACTTCTCCCCGACCATCAACTCTGCCAGCCAACAACGGCCCTGAGCCCAGCCCCAGATGCTTGGCTGTGGTCCACTTTGACCCAAGCAGTTACTATTAAGGGGTTTTGTTAATTGTGTTAGGTCGATAATGGTGTTGCACTTAGCTTAGCAAAAAGAAAAAGTTTTCATCTGTCCCAGGCACATGCTGAAGTATTGATGGGTAAAATTATGTCTTGTCTGGAGGATGATGAAACAGCATTGAGAAACGGTGATGATTATTAAAGCTGGATGGTGAGCGTTGCTCTATTCACTCTGTGTATCTTGTATGTTTGAAAAGCCTCATGACAAAAAGCAGGGGGGCTTGGGTAGTTAAGGAAATGGAAAAGACCCTGAAGCCTCCCTGAAGATCCTCTCCTCAGATTACCGAAGTGTAAGATGGGGTGGTGGGCAGGGTGGGGGGAGAGCCGGGAAATTCTCTGATTCTTCTTGAGGATTAAAAAGGAGGAAAAAAACTAAGGGTGGCAGGAATCAGAAGAACATACTCACACCCGAGAAGAAGAAAGAAAACCAATTAAGTCTTACTATTACTTTCAACCGTAATACATTTTAACACATGCGAGCTGGTCTTGCCATTCTTACAAACAAGGCTTAAGAGATCTGGGACCTTGGAATTCTGAGATGTGTGTAAGCTGTTGAATCTTTTTTAAATGATGTTTGGAGGACAGGGTTTCAGACGTAAGTATGTACTTTTTAAAAGGTACCTTCTAAATTGAATTTTTAGATATTTGAGACATAGAATTTTTTTTTTAGGAAAAATGTAAAACTCCGCACTACCTCAGGCATTGTTTTGGTTAGGAGGGAAGATGACGGCACAGGACTGGAGCCAACCAAAACAGACAGGCGGAGGATGGCAAGGGGCCCGTGGGTTTTGTTCACGAAAGTTCTTCTCCAAGGCTAAACTTCTTGGAAAGGGGTTTATTTTGTTTCACTCTGACCCAGCTCCACTTCTGGGTCATCTTGGGATCTCAGCTGGTGGCCACAGCTTTTGAGGTTTTTGAGCCAAGCCCCTTCTTTAAAAAAACCAGAGGGGTGGGTATTATTTAAGAGGATGCTATATGAACAATATTAAACAGAAGAAAAGATGTTGTCTTGGAAAAATAAACGATCAGTGTGTAAAATCAGTGAATTCAGACACAACATGAATCCGATAGAAACAAAGTCAAGAGGAAAAATACTGCACGATGTTTTTAAAGCGATAAAAGCCATTCCTAGTGCCTCAACTCAGGATGCAAGAGCAGAGAGGGAGGAAGGGGGAAAGTTAGACGGGAGGGGGTGCCCAAGGCAAGAGGGAGGGAGCAGGAAGCGGACTCAGAGACAGAGACAGGGAGATACTCAAGATGCAAAACATCAACCCCAGAGGAGGCGTCGCTCAGTCCTTGAGACTGACATGAGACTCCTGTACCTCCTTATCCCACGGTCAAGTGACAGTAAAATGGTTGAGGACCAAGGCACCAAGTCTTCGAGAAGGTTCGGTTCCCGGTGGTTTTCCCTGGGAAGCGGATCAGAATTCACCACGCCAGAATATGCCTCATTGGCATAAGGATTATTTTGAGTTGAAAGCAATTGAGAATCAGCAAATGCAGGAAGAGCTCTCTGCCCTCCCCGTAACTGCCTAAGAGCAGGGCACAAATTTCCAGTCGTGAAGACGCCAAGACAAGTTTGCATCAACGGACCTGACTGTACGAACCCTTATCTTCCATTACTTCCCCCATGTATTTTCTAGTTACGTCCCCATGATTTATCATCTCTTGAAGCCCACACCCCCTTTCCTTTGTTAAAATGATATCTAAGCCTCAAATCTACTGCTTCTTTGAGTTCCATGTTTTTCCTGTGAACTCCCATGTACGTAAATGTTTTTTAAAATTGCGTGTTTTTCTCCTCTTAAACTGTCTTTTTTCGTTTAATTTGAAGGCCCTCTGGACAGAACCTAAGAGGGTGGAGGAAACGGTTTTCTTCCCCCAACACCTGCAAGCAAGGACTAACTAAAATTAAAACACAAAATGGAGCCTTCTGGTTAATTACCAGCCCCCATGAAAACAACTCATTTAAGGTAGTTATGACCGTGAGGCCACCGTGACCTGACAAAATAATTTATTTCTAAAACAAATTACTGGCCCAGACCCTTCCCAGGTCCAAACAGAAAGCCCAGTATCAGGTTGACCTGTTCAGATTTTGACACAGCCAGCAATGGTAGTACTGGTTTTACCATTATTGTGTACCACATATATTTTTTTAAAAGAGCTTTATTAAGACATAAAATAGGGACTTCCCTGGTGGCGCAGTGGTTGAGAATCAGCCTGCTAATGCAGGGGACACGGGTTTGAGCCCTGGTGCTGGAAGATCCCACACGCCGCGGACCAATAAAGCCTGTGCGCCACAACTACTGAGCCCTCGTGCCACAACTACTGAAGCCCGCGTGCCTAGAGCCCGTGCTCCGCAACGAGAAGCCACCGCAGTGAGAAGCCCGCGCACCGCAACGAAGAGTAGCCCTCACTTGCCACAACTAGAGGAAGCCCGCGCACAGCAACGAAGACCCAACACGGCCAAAATTAAGTAAATAAATAAATAAATTTATTTTAAAAAAGACATAAACTGTACGTTAAAAAGTGTACCATTAGATAAGCTTTGACATATGCATACACCCATGAAAATATCATCCTAATTAAGATAGTGAACAGTGCCATTACTCTCCAAAAGTTTCCTCACTCCCTTTTGATACCTTAGTATCTTTATATTAATTAATTAATTTTTGGCTGTGTTGGGTGTCCGTTGCTGCGCACGGGCTTTCTCGAATTGTGGCAAGTGAGGGCTACTCTTCATTGCGGTGCGCGGGCTTCTCACTGCGGGGGCTTCTCTTGTTGTGGAGCACAGGCTCTAGGAGCTTGGGCTTCAGTAGCTGTGGCTCAAGGGCTCAGTAGTTGTGGTGCAGGGGCTTAGTTGCTCTGCGGCAGGTGGGATCTTCCTGGACCAGGGCTCGAACCCGTGTCCCCTGCATTGGCAGGCTGATTCTCAACCACTGTGCCACCAGGGAAGTCCGATGCCTTAGTATTTTTAGGCACCAAAATAGAAGTATGTTTGTGGGTGTAACAACATTATTTTAAACTTTTGTGGGTAATTTGCTTAGCTTTCTGGCTCTTCAATCCCTTTTTCCTCTGTACCCCTCCCAATGCTCACCCAATTTGGGCACCCACACTCCAAGCTCTCCCAACCCTCAGCACCACTTACCTCCTGTGACTCCCCACCAAATCCTCTTGCCCCCAGCCTGAAACAAAGCCCCCCACTCAGGGGCAGTGGATAGGGTCTGCAGGCTCACAGGGCTCCAAGGGCTCCTAGGGAGGGGTCTGGAAGTGAAGGAGGCAGCAAAGCCGGGACAAGCCAGACTCCAAGAGACGTAATATTTATGGAGGTTCAGTTTTATCTCCAGTTTCTCCATTTTATGAATTTGAAAACGTTTAAATAGAATTCTGATGCCATTAAAAATGGCATTTTGGGCTTCCCTGGTGGCTCAGTGATTAAGAATCCACCTGCCAATGCAGGGGACACGGGTTCTAGCCCTGGTCCGGGAAGATCCCATATGCTGTGGAGCAACTAAGCCCGTACATCACAACTACTGAGCCTGTGCTCTAGAGCCCGCGAGCCACAACTACTGAGCCCGCGTGCCACAGCTACTGAAGCCCATGCACCTAGAACCCGTGCTCTGCAACAAGAGAAGCCACTGCAATGAGAAGCCCGTGCACCGCAATGAAGAGTAGCCCCCGCTCGCCACAACTAGAGAAAACCCATGTGCAGCAACAAAGACCCAACACAGCCAAAAATAAATTTTTTTAAAAAATGGCGTTTTGATATTACTTGAAATAAACATTAAAATACCAGTATTGTCATTTTACTATGATACTGGCAAAAGCACATCTTACTGGGACTGAGCCACCAGATGACCCAAATGAGGTAACTTTGACCTTTGAGGTGTTTGAGTTCTGAGGTGCTCATATAATCCACTCAAAGAGCTGGGTGTTTATATTAGAACTTCCTATGGTTGTCCTGGTCTTACTTCTATCTTATTTATTTATTTATTTATTTATTTGGCTGCATTGGGTCTTGGTCACAGCACACGGGATCTTCATTACAGCATGAGGGATTTTTCGTTGCAGCGCACAGGCTCAGCAGCTGTGGCACGTAGGCTTCTCTCTAGTTGTGGCACCTGGGCTCTCTAGTTGTGATGAGAGAGCTTAGGAGTTGCGGCGTGGAGGCTTGGTTGCCCCGCGGCATGTGGGATCTTAGTTCCCTGACCAGGGATCAAACCCACGTCCCCTGCATTGCAAGGCGGATTCGTAACCACTGGACCATCAGGGAAGTCCCTTTCTTCTATTTTAAAAACCCTTAAGATGTACCACTTCCCAAGGTAAGTGCAAAGTCAAATTAAATTTTCATCTGAAGTATGTTATAGCTCCAATAGTTCTGAGGGTTTTTTGGTTTTGTTTGTTTACCAATTAATTTTAATGGAACCAGACAATACTGGTTCAAGCTTCCTTTTGAAATGCTACACTTAAAGTTACGTGGCACCTTTACACTTTCAAAGTATCTAATACTTCTTAGTGTTAACCCAGTTGTATTTTTCTGACATTCTTAATCAGCTTTAGGAAAGTTGAATTGAATAATACAGAGGTAATAAATATCTATACTTAGTTAAATGACAAAACTATCTGAATAAAAAACAGTGGTGCTAATTCACATTTAAAAAGTAGACAAAACCTTAAAAGGATATATTTATCTGTCTGTTCCCTTTCAGAGATACCTTCTCATAATTGCATGGAATTACACCTGAGATATCAGATGTCCCATACTTATATTCTGCCTGCTCCTCTGGAGAGAAGCTAAAATGCTTCATTCTTTTCAGACAACTGGTTCCTCAATGATGCTGACAAACCGGATGGTCCAGAACTGCACACTCTGGCGCTGATTCCAAGGTGGCTGAGACCAGGATGGATGGATACAGATAAGGAGGTAGAGAGAGGAGTCAAGAGGTGGCTGATCCAGGGACACCTGTGCAAAGTAGACATGAATTCTGATGCGATGATAGATAATACGGTACTTCAAAGGTGCAACCAAGAAAACGGAAGCTAAAAAACTGTAAATGGCCCTTCCTGTTCTCCTTCACATGCCTCTTCCCCACCCTTCCCTTTTTCTTTCTCTTTCTCCCTTTCTCCTTCCCTTAGTTTCCTGTCCCTTCCTCAACAATTAAGTCCCTAAGTCACGAAGAGTGACAGAGCAAGGGAGGTGTCTGTGAGGAGAGGTGACCCAGAGGGGGGACTCAGAGCCTAGGCCTCTGTGTATGTTATGAACACAGATGGGGGGTCAGAGCCAGTAGAGAAGGGAATCCACATGGGGGAGGGGGTGGTGATGGAGATTGATTCTATACAGGGCATGGATCAAATAAGTAAGTATACTTAGAAAAGTGGGATCCAGGTTTCTCATGGTCAGAGAAAGGAGTTATGAATATGGAAATGGAGAAAACTAGAATGAGCCCTGTGCTGTTGGGCTGGAATTGAAGGTATTGATGTGAACTCAGGGGTTTCAATAAAAATACACATAGAAACAAACGTGCATGTATTTACACATGCATATATTTTCTAGCTCTGTCTACCAAAAGGCTCTCAGTGCAGCAATAGCTCCATAGCAATAAGCACACCTAGTGCCCAGATCTTGGTTTCTAAATACCATTCTCCACTAAAATATCCTTGGAGAAGTAGCTGATTCCAGGGCTAGGAGAAGGAATGTAGAAGTTGAACCTAGAACATCTATCTGGGTCAGAAAAAAATGTAAATGCTCAAAGGATGATTAGGAGGTGTCACAAGGACACAGAAGTCAGATTGAAGGGGAACCAAATATAGAACAATTTGAGCATTAAAAAAAGACTGTAGGGCTTCCCTGGTGGTACAGTGGTTAAGAATCTGCCTGCCAATGCAGGGGACACGGGTTCGAACTCTGGTCCGGGAAGATCCTACGTGCTGCGGAGCAACTAAGCCCGTGCGCCACAACTACTGAGCCTGCGCTCTAGAGCCCGTGAGCCACAACTACTGAATCCATGTGCTACAACTACTGAAGCCCACGCACCTAGAGCCCGTGCTCCACAACAAGAGAAGCCACCGCAATGAGAAGCCCGCTCACCACAACGAAGAGTAACCCCTGCTCACCGCAACTAGAGAAAGCCCGTGTGCAGCAACGAAGACCCAGCGCAGACAAAAATAAAGTTAAAATAAATAAATTTATTTAAAAAAAGATTACAATCTATTGACTAAAACAGAAAATCATGAATCCATACTGAATTAAGGGTTTGATGAGGAACGGAGTGGTTTTCAGTTCCTCCCTCAAAATACATATTAATCACAGAGAGCAAAAGAGTGGCTTCACAGTGAAGAAGCCTAGCAGATGCCACTTATCTAATGATGGGACAATTCAAAATCCTGCACCGCAAGTTATGATGCAGTGAAGAATGCAACACCACCTCTGAGACGTTTCCGCTAAAGATGCACAATTTAAATCCAACCACGAGGAAACATCAGACAAATGAAAATTGAGGGACATTCTAAAAATGTCCCATTCTCTTCAAAACTACACGGTCACAAAGGTCAAGGAAGGGTTGAGGAAGGGGATATGACAACCCAATCAGTGTGTGACCATGAACTGGATCCTTTCACCATAAAGGCCGTTCTTGGGACAACTGGCAAAACTTGAGTGGAGTCTCAGGGTACGGCGGTGACGAGTCACAGCTAATATCATGGTGCTGGTGGTCGCATGGCAGTTACGGAGGAGAATGTCCTTGTTTGTAGAAATACACAGGGATGCGTTTGGGTTTGATGGGTCATCAGGTGTCAACTTACTCTTAAATGGCTCAGGAAAAACGTTTTTTTGTACTGTATTTGCAACTTCTCTGTAGGTTTGTGGTGGTTGGTAAAAATATAACAAAAATTTAAATAAATAAGGCATCATATTATTTTCTCTTCAATATATATCTTAAAGGAGTTCATTCACCACCTTAAAGAAGTCAGTCTAGAAGCAAACAGACAGTAAGAGGGAGCCCCTCCCTGGTCTGGATGAATCACTCCCACGTTTTGCCTTTCCCAAACAAAAGTCCAGGACAGAAGCTCTCCTTGGGAATTTTTTTTTTTTTTTTTTTTTTTTTTTTTTGCGGTACGCGGGCCTCTCACTGCTGTGGCCTCTCCCTTTGCGGAGCACAGGCTCCGGATGCGCAGGCTCAGCGGCCATGGCTCACGGGCCCAGCCGCTCCGCGGCATGTGGGATCTTCCCGGACCGGGGCGTGAACCCGTGTCCCCTGCATCGGCAGGCGGACTCTCACCACTGCACCACCAGGGAAGCCCCGCCTTGGGAATTTTTGCATGACCCTCGACTTTGCCCATCACAGCATTTTTTATACTCTAATTGTAACTGCCCATTTCCTTATAAATTCAATGAGATTGGGGACATTGTCTGACTTGGTCACTGCTATTGCCCAGAGATTAGGACAATTTCAAGTTGTTTAGGAAAAACACACTGTTTTCCTCTACCCCAATTCTTCACTTCTGACACCAGATGTGTATGGGTTTTCCCACACCAGACAATTCTCCAACCCTGCTGCAGACTCCAACTGCGTGTCGTACAGTTCAAGTCGATTCTGACACCATCTGTCCGGAGGTAGCGTCAGATCCCACAGGACAAGGGCCCAGTCCCATAAAAAGTCCCCCACTCCAGATACCAACTGTACATACAGGTTGTCATCTGTGCTTCTGACCAACTGGCTATAAATCAGGATTCCTCCAACACCCTCCATGGGTTCGAGCAGGTGCTAGAACAAACCACAGAACTCAGGAAAACACTTGTTTACCGGTTTATACAAAAAAGGATAACATATACAAATGAATATGTACACAGGGTCCCAAGGGTCCCAAGCCCAGTAGCCTTCGTCCCCATGGAACTGGGGTGTGTCACCGTCCTGGTCTGTGGATGTATTCACCAACAGCAAGCTCACTGAACCCCGTACTTTGGGGACTTTTTATGGAGACTTCATCATGTAGACACGACCGATGATTAACTTTCTCTAGAGAATGGGGAGTAAGGCTGAAAGTTCCAAGTTTCTAATCATGGCTTTGTTTTCTGGTGACCAGGCCCTACCCAGGAGCCGTCCAGGGGTCACCTCATAAGAACAAAAGGCACTCCTCTCACCCAGGAAAGTACAAGGCTTTTAGGAGCTCTGTGTCAGGAACCAGAGTCAAAGACCAAGTAGAGGAACCTGGGGCAGAAACATACACACACACACACACACACACACACACACACACACACACGCACACACACGCGGTTCATAGTAGTTCCTGATTAAGCATTTGCTGAATGAACAAAAGAATAGTTCACACTGACCCCAAAGAAGTCTTTCCTTGCAGTTATGGAATTCTTTAAATCCAATAATTGAAGGGTAAAGAGCAAGAGACACAGCTGAATTAGGTCTGATGGAGCCCTTCACCCTCCATCATGGAACCATCCTGAGGTTTCACAAAGACTCTTGAGTCTTTGCCGAGGAGGCGTGGAAAGGCCTGGCGTGAGTCACTGCTGTAGGTCACCACGACCTTGTTCTGCGAAGGGCTCGAAGTGGGGAAACCTAAAAAGGAAGAAAATCAGAGAGCTGCCAAAGCTTCTGAGCAAGCGTTCTCGGATTACAGCCCAGTCACCAAGCTTCAGACTCTCAGTAAACGAGGTTATCAAGCGATGCATAATCCTCCATCCCTTCTCAAACTGTAGAATAACGCCCGGCCTTCTGAAGCACTCAGAAGAGCTTCCTTTTAAGACAACTATTCTGCGCGACCCAAGGACAGTTCAGCCTAACCTCCTAAAAGTCTACAAATTGCCCACGAAGCAAATCTCGCTGGATTTTCTCACTGCCAATCCAGGCAACCTCGAGGGCCTGTGGCAGAGCTGACTTCTGTTCGGCTTCTCCACTGGAAAGAGTTTGTGTAAAAAGAAAAAGAAACCAGTAGTCATTCCACAATAGGGGTAATTGTTCTGAGCTGCCGCATTCCCTTAAATGTTTACCTTTTTGTTTCACAATCTCACAGGAAATGAGGGGGTAGAGGGTTTTTGATTCCCCTCTTCCCCTCTGTTCAAGACTTAAGGACATCACTGTTTTTGCAGTTGCTCAAAAAGGAAATGGTAACAGGTAAGGAAATGAACACTTAGCCAGAGACCCCGGATGACAACTTTGGGTTTCAACCCAATTCCCCAGCAACTACATGAAGTGTTTCACAGGAATGACAGAGGGATGAACCTTGGTTGACCCTTTCCTGCTTTCGATGCGCTTCTGGGACGTTAGCAAGCGGGGCTGAACATTTTAACCCTTTCTATTGATCTGCGTATGCCATCGCAGGATGAAAAGCCGGCCAGAGAGATTAGGTTCCTTACTCACCAAATGCACATAGGGTGGTGATACAAAGCGGTGAAGAATTGGAAAGGGGGCCCGGGGGCTTCACAATACTCTCTTCCTCCATTTCAGACTTATTCTTCAAGACCAGACCACTACCAGCTTTGGCTTCGAGGCGAAGTCAGTACTTGTGTGAAGGTCCATCCGTAGAATGGTCCAGCTGGGATGGAAACCAGACATGTGAATCCAGCTCTACCACAGAAAAGCAGAGGAAAACCTCCATGGGCTAGAGTCTCTTAATACGTAAGTTCAAGTCACAGAGTGGAATACCTTTTAGGGCACTTGTAGCTTTTTCATTGCCTTGAAAAATAGCACAAAATCATTTCAAAACATTAGAAATTTTTAATTCAGTTTAAAACACGATTGTCATAACTGAACAAAATTAGGGGTTTTCAATACTTCTACATATTTCTGTATTCAATACTCAGTCTCTGAACTTATAAAGCTTGTGTTCAAATCTTGTCTCAGCCCCTAACTAGCTGGGTAACCCCCCGGGAAAAGTGCTTAAAATTTCTGTGCCTCAGTTTCCACATCTATAAAATGGGGGAAATGACAATATGTATTTCATGGGTTTTTATGAGGATGAAAAGGGTTAAACATTAAAGGGTTGGAACAAATAACCTGGCACGCATCAAACACTCAGTACACGCTCACACTCGTTGTGTTGCTACAGCACTTTAAGAAAGAATTTTGTGTTTGGGAAAGAACGTGAATGTTAACAAACAAAACAGAAAACGTAAAATGGGCAAATCTGCAGACAGACCAAAGATTTGTACTTTCAAATGATTTTTTATGAACACTGAAGTTCGACCTGCATTTTTGGATCACAAAGGGGAGTTCGCTATGGCTTTCCTAGTGGTACATACATCGTACTTTCAAGACCCTTTCCAATATAAATGATGCAAACTGAATTCATACTAGCTTAGGAAGACGAGGTCTAGGCGGGGCCAGGTAATTACACCGCAGAAGGCAGGGATAGAGTTTGCCTTAGGAGGTAGATGGGACACATGTCTCTCCGTGTCCCCTGAATGTCCCCTTACTCTCACCTACTGGAGCATCAGTCAGACTGCCTGGCTTGGAAGCCCCTTAAATCTTATCTGTCTGCAGACCCTCTCTCTCCAAGTAGCAGGAACCCTGGCTGCCAGCAGCTTCTGGTCCCACAACCTAATAATTCCAAGGGCACGGAGGAAAGTGGATTTTCTTTCTCAGATCCATCCAGCTTGAAAAGTCTTGAGGAAGAAGTATGATTGGTGGACTTTGGGTCACCTAAACCCTACGCCAAGACCTAGAACTGGCCTCTGGCAGAGAGGAGGGTGGCGAGAAGACGGAGACTGGTCAGAATAATGACAGAGAAGGAGGCGAACAAAAGCATCGGGTGTCCACCATGACCTCCGTGACTCTCGGAGGACACCAGGCCCACTTTTATAAGTGCTTTATGAGTCAGAGTGCCTATGAATTAAAAGGATTTTAAATATTAAGTTCATTTGTATCATTTTTTTAGATTCCACGAGTAAGTGATATCCTGTGATATTTACCTTTCTCTGTCTGACTTACTTCACTTAGTATGATCATCTCTAGGTCCATTCATGCTGCTGCAAATGGCAATATTTCACTGTTTTTTATGGCTGAGTTGTATTCCACTGTATGTACCATACCTTCTTTATCTGTTCATCTGTCGATGGACACTTAGGTGGCTTCCACAGACACAGAAAACGATCATGATTACCAAAGGAGAAAGGGGAAGAGGGATAAATTAGGGATGTGGGATTAACGGATACACACTACCATATATAAAATAGGCAAACAGCAAGCAGTGTACAGTAGTAGAGCACAGGGAACTATATTCAATATCTTGTAATAACCTATAATGAGAAAGAATCTGAAAAAAACAGAGACATGTATGTCTAACTGAATCACTTTGCTGTACACCTGAAACTAACACGATATTGTAAGTCAACCGTACTTCAATTAAAATTTTTTAGAAGAAGGATTTTAGAGCAGGAAACCATAGTCATCTCTATAGCATGTATTAGGCTGTCCTGGGAACAGACTTGTTCATGACCGTCCATCGTTCATCATTCTCGAGGGGCCCACTGGTCATAAAGTTCTGTTTAGACAACACCATGGGGTGCTGCCCGCCCACCGGACCCCAGGCAGGCACTGGGCATAAAGGATAAGACAAGTGGTGCACTCCCAGGGCACACAGAGAAGGGACAACTGTCCCGGTCCTCAGGGAGTGCCTTCATTACCGAGCTGGGAACTGATGAAAACAAGCGTTTCAGATCCACTTCAAACCCTTGGATTTCAGTGGACTTTACGTTTGTAAAATTTCCACTATGTAACGCAGTCGTAAATTTGGGTTAAATGTGTTTTTTTGGTCTAGCTCTGTCCTCTGATTTCCTCACACTTTCAAGTTCGTTTTTAGTCCCTCAGGTCTGTCTGGAAGTTCTAAGAAAGCCCTTTTTATACATTTTGCTCAATGTTGCAAAGGAACGGTTTGTTTTGATTCGTCATGTACTGACAAAGGCCCACCTCCAGGTCTCTGGGGAACTGTATGAGGCATTTTCCAGAATTATTTCCAGAATAAACAAGGCCGGAAAGGCCGGCCTCGCTTAACCACGGCCATGGCTTCACGTCTCCACTCCAGGCTAGAGGAGAGACTCTTTGACCCTCTGTAAATATTTCAACACAGCCAGTTCTCTGAGGAGTTAGAATTTGTATTTTTTTAATCCACTCTGAAACATCCATGAAAAAGGCCCCTTTTTTTATTGCTGTGGGCACTTTAGTGATGTTGAAAAGTTCCAGCATGATATTTTTCCAGCTATTAACACAGGAATTAAAAAGCCAAACCTCTCGGGCAGAAAGTGCACAAAAGAAGCGTGGACGTAATGAGGCTGGAGGGGCCACGGTACCCAGCGTGGCCATGGGGCATTCTATGTGATTAAGAAATATTTCTGGCCGCCGGTGCCACCTGCTAAATTGGAAACACCCAACGCCCTGAACATGGAACTTAAAAAATGAAAACACTATGTTGGTATGAGGACAGAATGTTACCTACATATTAAAAGTATTTAAACTACTCAATTTGTCATTGACGCATATACCAGGGGAGAGGTGGTGGCCTGTGCTCAAAAAGGGATTCCTAGGCTTTCCACTGGCCCCCCTCTCTGTCCACACACATGGGGGAAGAAGTCTATACATTCACTATTGTGGGAAAGGAACACCAAAGGTATTTTGAGACTACCAGTTAGTTTCATGTGTTGCAAAAGGTGGGAACTTGAACTCACCTTTGCCTTAGATGCTCCTAAGTTTGGGAAACACTTGATGAACCTAGAGTCACTCAAACGGAAGAAGCATGTGTAGATGGCGTTCGCCTCCTGGGGTCTGGGCTGTGGGACATGGAAGGGACCGTGGTGAGCAGGAGAGGACATGTCTGCCCCAAAAGACAGCCCTGTTCACCTCCAGACAACTGGTGCCAATGCACCATTATCGTGCCCTTCTTATGCTTTGAGAG
Source organism: Neophocaena asiaeorientalis asiaeorientalis (assembly GCF_003031525.2). Lineage (NCBI taxonomy): Eukaryota > Metazoa > Chordata > Mammalia > Artiodactyla > Phocoenidae > Neophocaena > Neophocaena asiaeorientalis. Next base: position 9,895,850 of record NW_020173679.1, read on the forward strand.
AAACAAGAAATCTTCAAATTTTTAATATTTAAAACTAATTAAAATTCAAAAGGCTGCGAGCCAATGCTGAATGCCTGTAGAGATAATCAACAACTTTCTGATCTTCCCCTGATGACTTCTTAACTACTTTCTCTGAAATCTCAAATGTAACGTTTCTTCAAAGGATGCTGTAGTACCCAGCCAGTGTGTCATCTTTGTCATCCCACACGGGGCTGCCCGTGGAATAAGTGGAGGTACCAGAGGGCGCCTGTGGTAGCATATGAAATATATTTGGTCTTTGCCCCTTGTTTCTGGCACAGAGTCCCTGAAACCCTTGGAATTTCCTGAGTGATGGGAATGTCTTTTGTTATTCACTACGAGCCCCTTTTGACCACACCTGAGTTTATGCTAATGAGGTGACTCAGGGTGGGGCCCTAGATCGCCTCTGATTGGGGCTGGTCACCGGAGAGCCAAAGGATTAGGGGGCCAGAACTTTCAGCCCCACCCACCAACATCCAAAAAAGTGTGTGCGTGGTCGGGGAAGGGAGGGAGCTGAAGAGTAAACTCTATAAAAACTTGAACGACAAGCTTTGATGAGCCTCCCAGTCGGTGAACGCAGGAAGGGGCTGGGAGAAGGGTGTGCCCAGAGAGAACAATGGCAGCTCCCAGCAGCCCCCCACCTCCCCATGCCTTGCCCCAGGCATGTCTTTCATTTAGCTGTTCCTGAGTCTCATCCTTACAATAAACTGTGAGCATAAATGGAGTGTCTTCCCTAGTTCTGTCAGCCGTTCTAGCAAGTGATCAAAATTTAGGAGGGGGTGGTAGTGAGAACAGGAAGCGGGCAGGGCACAACCTTTAAAAGAATGACACAGCTGTTGAGGACACAACATAAACAGGTTAGAACCAACCAGGTCCAAGATGGCAGACGAGTCCACTTCCAGCAGACCCTGAGCCTCAGTATACGCTCACTGTAACACATCAGCTAAATGACACACCCACAGGCGCCATGACAGGCCAACCATAAAAGGCCAACAAGTGGGCAGTGACCTAATTCCTGGAAATTCCCGTCTCTTCCCCAAAACAGTTGGAATACTCCTCCCACTCATTAGCCTATGAAATTACCCACCCCTATAAAAACCGACAACCCCGTGGCCTGGTGCCCCTCGCCTTCTGAGATGGCTCACGCTCTGTCTATGGAGTGTGTATCTCCCTGAATACCTAACCTTTTTTCACTTTACGATGGCTCACTCTTGAATTCTTTCCCGTGCAAAGCCAAGAACCCACATTCGGTGGCCGTCCTAGGGACTCGCCTGAGACTTGAACATGACCGTCCTCTCGTGCCCCACTTTCTTTCCTGCAGCAGTGGGACCCTTGATTTATAGCCAGTTGGTCAGAAGTACAGGTGGTCCAGGACTTGCACTGGCTTCTAACGTGGGGGCAGTCCTGTGGGACTGAGCCCCGAAGCTGTGGCGTCTGCATTAACTCCAAGCAGTAGAGCGTCTGAACTGAATCGAATTGCATGACTCCCAGCTGGTGCTGGAGTGGTAGAAAAAATGTGATTGACATTGACTCCAGAACACGCCAGAACACCCAAACCTCGAGGCTTGGGCCTCGGGTTTTACAAGTCAGTGTTATCTTGCACCCAGTTTTAAGCTTCCTGGTATCACCTGTGACATCAAAGTTTTGGTAAAGTTTTATTGAAAGTAATAGCGCGGTCTTTGCTAACTTGCGGGAAGGGTGTGGAAAGTGATGGAGGTGCCCGGCAGGAATGTATCAAGTGAAGACTGGAATCATCGCCTGACCGCCGACTCAGATGGGCTTGTATACAAGTAAGTGAACTTGGGGAGAGGAACCTGGTGACAAACAGGTCAGACAGAACTTCCTGCAGGTAGGCAGGGAGTGTTACTGAACTCAGGTTCGGCTGTTTGTGGCTCAAAAGCCAATACTCGAGAGGCAAGTGTTGGTTGGTAAGGAACAGTTACTTCGTTCAGGAGGCTGGTAACCTGGGGAGATGGCAGACTTGTGTCCAAAAACCGACTCCAAGTATTCTGCTTGACCATGAACATTTTTAAAGGGAGAATCATTTGGGGAGGGGGTCAGAGTCCTCTTTAGCTTCACTGTGTGCAGACTTTCTTCTGATTGGTTGGTAGTGAGGTAACAGGGGTGTTCCAGAAATCATGCATGTGCTCAGCCTGAAGTTACCATCCTCCACCTGGGTGGGAACCTTAGTTCCTACAGAAGAACTCAAAGATGTTGCTATGTCTATTCCTTTAGGAGAAACCGGGACCCTGCCCTGTTTAAATTTTATTTAATAGTTAAAATATTTAAATAATGAAACACTCTGTTCTATGAACGTAAGGATGGTTTAACATCAGAAAACCTACCTATGTAATTCACTATATTGAGTTTTCTAAATTATTTAATTTATTTTTGGCTGTGTTGGGTCTTTGATGCTGTGCACGGGCTTTCTCTAGTTGTGGCGAGCGGGGGCTGCTATTCACTGCAATGTCTTCTCTTGTTGCAGTTGCAGAGCATGGGCTATAGGTGCACGGGCTTCAGTAGTTGTGGCATGTGGGCTCAGTAGTTGAGGCTCATGGGCTCTAGAGCACAGGTTTAGTCGTTGTGGCGCATGGGCTTAGTTGCTCTGCGGCATGTGGGATCTTCCCAGACCAGGGCTCAAACCCACGTCCCCTGCATTGGCAGGTGGATTCTTAACCACTGCACCACCAGGGAAGCCCTACATTGATGGTTTAATGGAGAAAATAATACTATTATTTTAATAGAAATAGAGAAAGCATTTGATAATGTTCAACAATTTATGGTTTAAAAACAATTTATTTGGTAAGGCTGTATACCAAGAACATAAAAACAAATATTATGTGTAATAAAGAAATTTTAAATCCAAAAAAAGTAAACATTAGACAATTGTAAAATATATAAAAGTACACATACACACAAATTTGTAATCTCACTGTGGTTGGCAGAATTCTAAGATGCAACCCGCCCACCAAAATTCCAGGCTCCTGGTACATACACACACCTTCTTCTAGTTATTCAATCAAACACTAGGTACTGCCAGGAAGAGGATTTACAGATGTAATTAAGGTACCAACCAGCTGACCTCAAAATAGGGAAAATATTCAGGTGGGCCTGACCTAATCACATGAGCTCTTTAAAAGCAGTGTTTTCTCTGTCTGGTCACAGAAAAGGAAGTCAGAGATTTGAAGCACAAGGAGGGTTCACTGCACCATTGCTGGCTTGAAGGAGTGGGTCCCGTGACAAGGAATGTGGGCAGCTTGTAGGTACTAAGAACGGCCCCCAGCTGATAGTCAGCAAGGAAACAGCACCTCAGTCCTACCTCCCCAAGGAGCTGAATTTTGCCAACAAGAAAGAGCTTAGAAACAGATGTTCCTGTGGAGCCTCCAAACAAGAACTAAACCCAGTCCATATCTTGATTTCAGCCTCGTGTTACCCTGAGCAGGAAACTCAACCACACCATGACAGGCTTCTGAACTACAGAACCGTGAGTCAGTAAATGTGTTGTTTTAGACCGCTAGATCTGTGCTAATTTGTTATATAGCAATAGAAAACAAATACTCCCTCCACCTGAAATTTTTTCCAGAGCATTTATGCGTGCAGTGAATGTGCATATTTTCCTTTTAAAAAATGAAATCTTATTGTATGTACTATTTTACAACCAGCAAAAGGTTCAGTTTGCCAAATTCCACCAAACCAAACACCGTTTTGAAATTTTCACTGGAATAACATTAAATCTATAAGTCAGGGGAGAATTGATATGTTTAAGAGGTTATGGAAATAAGTCAGACGGAGAATGACAAATACTATATGATATCACTTATATGTGGAATCTAAAAAGCCAAAATCATGGAAACAGAAAGTTGAATGGTGGTTACCAGGGGCTGGGGGGTGGGTGGGGAAAATGGGAAGATGTTGGTCAAACAGTACAAACTTTCAGTTAGAAAATGAATAAGGGGGCTTATCCACTGTGGCGCAGTGGATAAGAATCTGCCTGCCAATGCAGGGGACACTGGTTCGATCCCTGGTCCGGGAAGATCCCACATGCTGCAGAACAACTAAGCCTGTGCGCCACAACTACTGAGCCTGCGCTCTAGAGCGTGCGAGCCACAGCTACTGAAACCCGTGCGCTTAGAGCCCGTGCTCCGCAACATGAGAAACCACTGCAGTGAGAAGTCAGCGCACTGCAACAAAGAGTAGCCCCCGATCGCCTCAACTAGAGAAAGCCTGCACGCAGCAATGAAGACCCAACACAGCCAGAAATATAATTCATTAATTATTTTAAAAATGAATAAGATCTGGGGATCTAATGTACAGCACTGTGATTACAGATAACAATACTGACTACATACTTGAAATTTGCTAAGAGACTAGATCTTGTATGTCCTCACCACAAAAGAGAAATGGTAATTATGTGACATGATGAAGGTGTTAGCTACTCCTTTAGTGGTAACCACATTGTAATATAAGCATGTATCAAATCAACACGTTGTAGTTACTCAGTGTTAGATGTCAGTTACATCTCAGTAAAGTTGGCAGAGAAAAAGAGGGAGGTTATGTCTTTGAAAGCATGCTATAACTCTCCATTTGTTTAAGTCTTTAGTATCTGTTGGGCAAATTTTATAACGTTCTCTACAAAAGCCTTGTTCATTTTTATGATACTTATTCCTAAGTATTACTGCAAATAGAATCGTTTTTATTACCTGTTTTTAACTATCGTTGGTGCAACAACGTTGTAGAAATGACCTTTGGATTTTGTTTATGTCACCACTTTTCTAAAACCCTTTACTAACGTATCTGTATATTCCTTAGGATTTTCTAAGAAGACAGTCAAATGCATCTTGAATGGTTTCTTTTTAAAAAAATGTTATTAAAGTTAGTTGACTTAAAATGCTGTGTTTAATTTCTGCTGTGTAGCAAAGCGACTCGGTTATAATATGTATATTCTTTTTCATATTCTTTTCCATTATGATTTATCACAGGGTATTGAATATACTTCCCTGCGCTATACCATAGGATCTTGTTGTTTATCCAGAATGGCTTCTGCTTTACTTCTTCCTTTCCAAATCTTTAAAGTTCTTTTCTTTATTGCCTTACTGCCCTGATTAGCATCTCCATCACCACGTGGATCGGAAGAGGTAGGACTAGGACTTGGTGTCTTTGAATTGTTCCTAATTTTAAAGAGAACGCTTTTAATGTTTCACCACTAAGTTTGAGTTTTCCCATAGTTTGTTTTGTTTTGTGGTTTTTGGGGGGTGCGGGGCTGAGGTGCAGGGCATGAGGAATCTTAGTTCCCGGACCAGGGATAGAACCTGTACCCACTGCAGTGGAAGTGCAGAGTCAACCACTGGACTGCCAGGGAAGTCCCAAGTTTTGCTGTAGTTTTGTTTGTTTGTTTGCTTGTTTTTTAATAAATGTCTTCATTAAGTTATGGATATTCTCTTCTACTCAAAGATTTTTTTAAATCATGGATGAATATTAAATTTTATAATTTGCTTTTCTACATTGATTGTGGGCAATCACATCATTTTTTCCCTTTAATCAACTGATGGGGTAAGTTACAACAGCTTTTTCCAGGATAAACTTTATCTTTCTCATATATTCCTTGATTCTGTTTGCTAATATTTTGCTTTTTACAGCTATATTCGTGAGTGAAATGGGTTACAAATTCTCCTCTCGTACCATTTTTGTCTGGTTTTGGTAACATAGCTATACAAATTGATTCGAGTTTCAATAAATTAGTTAAGGCATGCTCCCTTCATCTCTATTAGTTGGAAGAGTTTGTGCAAAGTTGGAATTATTTCTTCCATGAATGCCTGGTAAAAGTTATATGCAGAATCATCTGGCCTTGGGGGCTTCCCTGGTGGCGCAGTGGTTGAGAGTCTGCCGGCCGATGCAGGGGACGCGGGTTCGTGCCCTGGTCTGGGAAGATCCCACATGCCGCGGAGTGGCTGGGCCCGTGAGCCATGGCCACTGAGCCTGCGCGTCCGGAGCCTGTGCTCTGCAAAGGGGGACGCCACAGCAGTGAGAGGCCCGCGTACCGCAAAAAAAAAAAAAAAAAGAATCATCTGGGCTTGACGTTTCCTCGAAGGAAGATTTTGCCTTGTGTTTCCATTTCTTTAATGGGTTTAGAACCAGTCAGGTTTACTTTTTCTTCCTGAGTCACTGTTGGTAAGTTATACTTTTCTAGGAATTTATCAATTTGTGGTCCTAAAGATGTTTGTAATATTCTCTTAGCATTTTAAGTTCTGTCCACCTGTATTTATGTGCCCCAATCCAGTCTTAGTATTGTTTATTTGCACCTTCTCTCTTCCTGTCTTGATCAGTTTTACTGGGGTGCGTGTTTGGCACATGGCATGCACAGTACTTGGAATGAATAATAAATGATTCTTCTATTACAGCATGTCTGTAATTTTCATGTGTATATTATGGTTATATACATATGGTTAGCTATATATACACAATATGGCTAAAGTATTATTATATCTTGTACCAGTCACTAAATGTCTTATTTTAAGCTACACAGCTGTTTGAGTGGAAGATGTGAGGTGAACACGATCTGTATGTCTCACCGGTTACAGTCAGAGTCAATACCCTAAGTTACAAAGGGCCATATCAGCGATGTAGAGCCTATAGACAAATTCTTGCTGTCACACAGCCCAAGATCTAATTTCTACATAAAAGGTTAGAAAAAATCTTTCGTTTTACTACATCCCAACTTTGCCCAGGTCTTTACAACACAGTTCCATTTTTCATAAGGACACCCGATGACTGAGTCAAGAAGATAATCTAAATTCTTGATATAGTCCATGGGTCTCAAATCTATTTTGACTTTAAATGGGGAAAAAAAAATCTCACGCACACCCCCACTCAATTTTCCTTTTCCCTGACTTGACCTCGTGCAAAACAGTTTATCACCACTGGACTAGATAATTCATTTAGTAGTTAATTATGGCCTAGAAATGAAATTAAGAAGCTAGACTAAATGGTCTGAGAGTCTTGGTTCAGAGAAAAAGAAAAGGTATCGATTTTAAATGGAAAGGCCATTTTTTGTGTTTGTCCTGAGGACCAGAAAGACAAGTAATTCGCTAAATTTGCACCATGTATCCATGTAATATGAATAATGAATAATGCAAATATAATTTGTCGTGTCTCCAGCATCCCTCCAGGTGACCCACAGCACTCTGTTTGACTTGGTAACTATGATTTGTAGATCTTCTTCCCGTGTTATAATCAACATCTTGAGCTGCTTCTTCCTCCTAAAAATGGTTTAAGTTATATTTCTTTAAATATATGTACCACATACTTACCCTCATGGTGCGCACCTACTATTGGCCCAAATCCCTCAGACTGCCCTTGCGGCTGGTTCCCATCACTGTGAACTTTCAAGTTACCATGGCTACATCACTTCCCCATGGTGCTCATTTGGTAGTCATAACACATGCTTAGCACATTAGGGTCCTCGATAAACACTGAAGTAACAACAGATTCTTTCCTTGATAACTACTGACTTCAAAAAATTAACGAGGCGTGTTGTCTTTGTACCTCAATACGGGCAATACAAACCATAATTACTTGCTGCTATGAAATCTACCTGTGGCACATGTGTCTTAGCTGCACGTCAAGCTGTGAATTCAGGCATATCAAGGTGTGTCAGAAAAGGCAGATCAACCGGACACAGGAAGTAGGGGTCACTGTGTCCTTGAGGGCCTCAGGCAATGTCCTAGTCTCATTCCTACTGACTTTCTCCTCCCCAGGTGAAGGGACTTCCTTCCCCCACCACACACACGATTCTGTTAAAAGGAATTTTCTTTACCTAAGATGTTTTTTCTTCCCAGCCCGTGGGTTTCTCAATTTTGCAGCCAGTTTTAAACTCTGGCCGAAGAAGAAATGTCCCCACTGCAAGAAGGCAATGGTAGAATAAGAGTTGTGTTGGTGGTACCAAGAAATGACAGGAGTGACAGCTGGTACCACAAACAGTATGGTCAATGCAGAAACCAGAACGTCTGCAGACAAATAGCCATGTGGCAAAGAGGAGGTTCCATGTGCTTTTAAGAAGTCACTCTAATACTGTAGGATTCCACTAATAAATAGGAGGTACCTTACAGAGACAGAAAGTAGAATGGTGGTTGCCAGGAGTAGGGGAGGGGAAATGAGGAGCTGTTGTTTAAGGGCATAGCGCTTCAGTTTTGCAAAATGAATAGGGAGTCCTGGAGATTTAAATGCAACTTTACTGAAGAAGAATTTACATAAAATAAAATAGATACACTTTACGGCTTCCCTGGTGGCACAGTGGTTAAGAATCTACCTGCTAATGCAAGGGACACGGGTTCGAGCCCTGGCCCGGGAAGATCCCACATGCCGCGGAGCAACTAAGCCCGTGTGCCACAACTACTGAGCCTGAGCTCTAGAGCCCACAAGCCACAACTACTGAGCCCACGTGCCACAACTACTGAAGCCTGTGCGCCTAGAGCCCGTGCTCCACAACAAGAGAAGCCACCACAATGAGAAGCCTGCGCACCGCAATGAAGAGTAGCCGCCGCTCACCGCAACTAGAGAAAGCCCGCGCGCAGAAACGAAGACAAAACACAGCCAAAAAAAAAAAACAAAAGATACACTGTAAAGGTACAATTTGATGAGTATTGACAAATATATAATACAGCCATGTAACCACCATCACAATTAAGATACAGATCATTTCCATCACCCTAAAAGCTTCTCTTGTGCCCCTTCCCAGTAAATCTGGACCAAACACGCTTGACCCAAGGCAACCAGAGACCTGCTTTCTAGACTCAGTTTGTCCTTCCTAGAATGTCATATGAATAGAATCATACAGGAGATACTCTCGCATCTGGCTTCCTTCACCCAGCATGTTTATAGAAATTCGTCCATGTGAATCATTAATTTCTTCCTTTGTATTGCAAAATAACATTTCATTGCTTGGAGATGTCACAATTTATTTATCCATTCACCCATGGATGGACATTTTGGTTATTTCTAGTTCTTTGGCAATTATTATGAATAAAGATGCTACGATCATTTGTGTACACGTTTTTGTGTAGACCTATGTTTTCATTTATCTTGGATAAGTAACTGAGAGTGGAATTGAATCCTACACATAACTTTATAAGGAACTGCTAAGCTGTTTTCCAAAGTGGCTGGACCAGCAGTATATGAGAGCTCCAATTGCTCCACAGTCTCATCCGCACTGGTACTACCATGCTCTTAAATTTCAGCCATTGCGGTGGATGTGTGTGGTTTTACTTTGTGCTTCCCTGAGGCCTAATGACGTTGAGCATGTGTTCACGTGCTTATTGTATTGTAAATACTGTCTCCAGGTCAGTGATTACTTTTTTTTTAATACAAATTTATTTATTTATTTTATTTTTGGCTGTGTTGGGTCTTCGTTGCTGCGTGCGGGCTTTCTCTAGTTGCGGCGAGCGGGGGCTACTCTTTGTTGCAGTGCACGGGCTTCTCATTGCGGTGGCTTCTCTTGTTGCAGAGCACGGGCTCTAGGCATGTGGGCTTCAGTAGTTGTGGCGCTCGGGCTCAACAGTTGTGGTGCACAGGCTTAGCTGCTCCGTGGCATGTGGGATCTTCCTGGACCAGGGCTCAAACCTGTGTCCCCTGCACTGGCAGGCGGATTCTTAACCACTGTGCCACCAGGGAAGTCCCAATAGAGCCCATTTTTTAGTTTTTTTTATAGTTCATGTTTTTATGTCCCAGTTAAGAAATTTTTGCCTATCCCAAGGTTTCAAAGATTTTTCTCCTATATATTCATCTACAAGTTTTATATTAAGGGACGTGATCCATTTTGATCATATCCTTTAATTTTGTGTAGGACATAAGGTAAACATCAAGGTTCCTATTTTCCATGTGGATACCCAGTTTTTCCCGCACAACTTGTTGAAAAGAACCTCTTTTTTCCCAACTGAATTATCCTTTGTCAAAAGTCAATTGACTAAATATGTGTGAGTCTATTTTTAGTACTCTATGCTGTTCCATTAATCTATGTGTCAATCTTTATACCGATACCACACTGATTATTGTAGCTGAGTATTACATCCTGAAATCAAATAATGTGAGTCTCCCGTCTTTGCTCCTTACTTTCAAAATCTTTTTGGCTTTTCTAGGTTCTTTGCATTTCCATATAAATTTTAGGATCAGTTTGCCGATTTCTACAAAAACCTGCTGGAATTTTTTAGGATCGCAGTGAATCTATAAATCAATTTGGAGATAATTGACATTTTTTAAAATTGAGTCTTCCCATCCATGCACATGGTCTACCTATATATTTATATCTTTAAAATTTTCTTATAGTAATATTTTGGAATTTTCTGTGTGCTGGTCTCATACACATTAATATTATCGCTGAGTACTTCATGATTTTAGAAGCTATTGTAAATGGCATTTTTCACTTGAATTTTCAATTGTACGTTGTAAGTATTGTATATAGAAATCCAATTAATTTTTGTATATAGACCTTGAATCCTATAACCTTACTAACCTCAATTATATCTAATGACACTTTTTTTTGTGGATTTCTTGGGATTTTCTATGTACAAGATTATGTTGTCCATGAATAAAAAGTTTTGCATCTTTGCAATGTGTATACTTTTAATTTCTTTTTCTTGCTTTATTGCATAGTACGGTGTTGAATAGGAAAGGTGAGAGTGGACATCCCCACCTTTTTCCCAGTCTCAGGGAAAAAGCATTCTGTGTCTCATCATGAAAGATATTGTTAGCACTAGTTTTCTGTGGACGTCCTTTATTACATTGAGGTAGCTCTTTTATATTCTCAGTTTGCCACCAGTTATGAATAGGTACTAAATTTTGTCCAAAATTTTCTTTGGGGTGTGTGTGTGGGCTCCATCTGTAGAGATACATGTAACAAAAGGGTTAACATGGCAGGCTGAGACTGCTGTCCTTTGAAAGGCCCGTTTGCAAGGCTAGCCTTTGGCTGCAACCTGGGACATAGGTTTTGGGAGGTTTCCCACTGTTCCCCGAACTGGTGAGTGGTTCACTGTGCCTAAACTCTTTGTACAAGCAATGTGGTTTATTCTGAACACCTGCTTTTGTTCTGGAAGTCTGGAATTTTGGTATGTGCCAAGTAGACTGCCTATGTGACTAGCTCCCCAAGAAAAACACTGGGCAGAGTCTCTCCTGAGCTTCTCCAGTAAAGAGCATGCTGTGACAACACGTCGCTACAGGAATTAAGCACAGAGAGAGGACTTTTGGAAGCTTATACCTGGTCTCTTCCAGATTTCACCTCATTGCTGACTTTGGTTTATATCTTTTCACTGCAATAAATCTTAACCATGAGTATGACTATATGCCGAACTACAAGTCCTCAAGCATCATTGAATCTGAAGGTGGTTTGGGGACCACCAACATAGATATCACGTAGTTTTACTCCTTTACTCTATGAGTCATATTTGTTGATTTTGAAAATTAAACCAACCTTAAATTTCTGGTAAAAAGCCCATTTGGTATATATCCTCCCTGTATATTATCCTCTCTGTCTCTCTTCCTCTCGGTATATATTTATATATATTGAAAGAGAGATTTGTTAATGTATTGTTAAGGATTTCGCCTCTATGTTAAGAAGGAATATTGGTTTATGGTTTTCTTTATTTATAATAATTTTGTCTAGTTTAAGTTTCAGGGTAATCTTAGTCTCATAAAATGAGTTGGAAAGTGTTACTTCTCCTTCTATTTTCCAAAAGTTTGTGTAGGAGGGGAATTATTTCTGTCAAATATTTGATAGAATTCTTTTTTTTTTCAAGTGTTTCCTACCCAATTAACTCATCTGTTTTTTTTTAATTATTATTTATTTTTGGCTGCATTGGATTTTCATTGTGGTGCACAGGCTTCTCACTGGGGTGGCTTCTCTTGTTGCAGAGCCCGGTCTCTAAACCCATGGACTTCAGTAGTTGTGGCCCATGGGGTCTAGAGCACAGGCTCAGGAGTTGTGGTTCACAGGCTTAGTTGCCTCGCAGCATGTGGGATCTTCCCGGACCAGGGATCGAACCCATGTCCCCTGCATTGGCAGGCGGATTATTAACCACTGCGCCACCAGGGAAGCCCTGATAGAATTCTTTAATGAAGTCTTCTGGGCCCAGTGTCTTCTTTGTCAGAAGTTTTAAAATTACAAATTTAATTTATTTAATCAATATAAGATTTTTCTGTTTCTTCTTGAGTCAGTTTCAGTAATTGTATCTTTCAAAGAATGTCTGTTTCATAAGTTATCAAATTTCTTGTCCTTAAATTGTTCAAAATATTTTCTTATAATCCTTTTATTATCTGTAGGATCCATGATGATGTCATTCCTGATATTGGTAATTTGTGCTTTCCCCTTTTTTTTTAATCTTGATCATTCTGGCTAGGGGTTTATCGACTTAATTAACCTTTTCAAAGAACCAGCTATTGGCTCCATTGATTTTTCTCTATTGTTTTACCATTTTCTATTTCATTTAGCTTCCACTCTTCTCTTTACTTATGCTTATGTTTGGTTTAATTTGCTTGTCTTTTTCTAGTCTCTTAAGGTGGAAGCTTAGATCATGAATTTTAGACACTTCTTTTCTAATATATGTATTTAATGCTATAAGCTTCCCTCTAAGCACTGCTTTGGCTGCATGACACACATTTTTAAAATTTAATTAATTAATTTATTTATTTGGTTGCATTGCTGCACGCTGGATTTTGCTGCAGCATGCAGGCTCAGTAGTTGTGGCATGCGGGCTCTCCAGTTGTGGCACGCATGCTCTAGAGCACGCAGACGTAGTTGCCCTGCAACATGTGGGATCCTAGTTCCCTAGCCAGGGATCGAACCTGCATCCCCTGCATTGGAAGGCAGATTCTTAACCACTGGACCATCAGCGAAGTCCCCATGACACAAATTTTGACATACAGTGTTTTCATTTTCATTTGGTTCAAAATATTTTCTAATTCCCACTATGATTTCTTCTTTGACTCCTGGGTTATTTAGAAATGTGTGTAATTAAGAAATACTAGAAATTTTGTTTCCCTAATACTTAGAGATTTTTCAGAAATTTTTCTGTCCTTTGTTATTATTGTTGGTTTACTTAATTTGAGCTAAGTTCCAGTGGCAGGGGATTGGTAATAGTTGGTGCTGTCCCTCGGCTGAAAGCTTCTCAGGCATTTAAACTATTTAACGTACTTAGCAGACATTTTTTTCATGGCTACTGCAAAGGTAAATTTCAGACACCTGTTCTGAATTAATGAAATCTTAATATGAATGTTGACATTTCACATTTAATATTATATGCTTTAATTACAAATATTAATGATTTTTGACAACCATTACATTTAAGTTAAACACTTGGATTCTTGTGCTTTTTAAAATTTTTGGATTTTAATTCATATTTAGATCATTAAATTTAAAACTAAAAAAAAAAATGCTCTCAATGGGCAGAGCACAGAGGCTTTGAGGGCAGTAAAACCTCTCTATGTACTACTGTAATGGTAGATACATATCTTTATATACATTTGTCCAATGCCAAGAGTGAACTCTAATATAAACTACGGACTTTGGGTGATTATGATGCGTCAGTGTGGGTGCATCGATTGTAACAAAGGTACCACTCCGGTGAGGGATGCTGATGGTGGAGGAGGCTGTGCATGTGAAGGGTCAGGGGGCACATGGCCTTCCTGTACTTTCTGCTCAGTTTTGCTGTGCACCCAAAACTGCTGTAACCAATAGTCTATTTTTAAAAAGTAATAATAATGAGATCTGGTGACATTCCAAATGCTAGATTAACGTTTCATACTATTTTTGCATTTTTGCTGCTACTAAATCATTTGTTTCTCCAATCCCATGTGGTTTCAAATGTGACTTTTAAAAAATCCCCCTTCAATAGAAAAAGTCACGTTAATAAATAAATCCAAGAATGAAATCTTAAAAAAAAAAAAAAAATCCCCCTTCAATAAAAAAAGTCATGTTAATAAATAAATCCAAGAATGAAATCTTAAAAAAAAAAAAAAAAAAATTCCCCCTTAAACTTCCATAAGCTCTGCCGGGGTGACAGTAAAATTACATAGATTAAGCCCATGTTATTTTAGAAATGAAGCATTTGAGGAGTCAACCAAGTCCCTGGGATGTGAGTCAGCTATTAAATTAATATCTTAAGGAAAAAGTACCCCCTTTACTGGTCACTCACTACCTTCCCTACTGAGAGTATAAGATAAGCATTTCAAGTGCCATCCAGCTGCCTCTCCTAGGAGCTCAGTGGAGCTTCGTACATAGTATCAGAACTGAGTCATTTATGGTTGAATGACACAGAATGAAAAATAAATGCCTTTCATCCAGTTCCTGTTGCCTAATATGGACTAAGAAATAGACACTTTAACTAAAGTGCCCCACCTGTGACCAAGTGAACCTTTCCCTGCAAGGGTGTTGATCTGATTTCCTGATCAAAAACGGAATCCAAAGATACTGTAAATGACCTGTCTGGACCTGAAAGCAGGCCTATTTTCTTTTCTCCAGGGCTTTGCTTGTCAACGTGAGTCTATCGAGCTTATTCCTGCACTAGCTGAGGGTGTTTTGTTTTTTTTGAAGAATTTCGGTTAAATCTGCTTTTTCATCCTAGCAAAAGGTCGTATGGCCCAGCTGTCCTGCAGGTGGCTAGAGTTTATTGCATGCAGAGGCAGAAACAAGATAACTGAAAACAGAGAATTCATATTTAGAACTTGGGGGAAAAAACTAGAAGTGGTATTTTTACAGGGTTTTTTCAAAACAACTATCCATTCGACTGTGATTTATGAGCCCAGAACAGGGATGTTTCAGATAATTTACCTCACTAGTCTCTAGGCCTTCTTACCCACTAATACAGGTGAAATTTCTTCAAGGAGTAGGACAAATGAGGTTAAGATGACAGCTTTCAGATAACTGAATTAAACTTTAAAAAGCCATAAAAAAAGGGAGCCCTTTCGCAAGGACGTGACGACAGATTCATAAACTAGATGACTCATAAACTGCTTTCGAATTGCAAAACTGATTATGAATCACTGAAGAAAAACTTAAAATCTCCCCAAATCTGAGTTCTCTTTTAAAAATCAACAAATGCAGCCTCTGCTGTTCACTAACCTATTCTTATTCACCGACCTGAAATAACCTTTGGGTGATCTTAAAATAGGTCAGCTTTTACAAAACACTGCTTAGAAATATGTGTTTAAAAACTTGATCTGCCTCTAGGTTTCTTCTGAATGAATCACAAGAGACTGGATGATAAAAAGAATTATGTGTAGAAAAATGTATTAAAACAGGCATGAGATAAAAAATAACAGAAATTTCTTTTGGTAGAAATATGTGTGTTTCTGAATCTTTCTTCAGAGGTAGTTCCCTTGAACTAAGATGCTGGTTGAAGATGTAAACATGGTAAAGGAGGAATTGGCCTTGACCATCGTGGCTACCAATTAAGAGGGGGAAGTGTTCAAAAGTAGAGACCAACAAGTTAGTTTATTAGGTAAAAAACCATTAAGAATAGATACATGGGGATCTCTCTGATGGTGTAGTGGTTAAGAATCCGCCTGCCAATGCAGGGGACACGGGTTTGAGCCCTGGTCCGGGAAGATCCCACATGCCGTGGAGCAGCTAAGCCCGTGCACCACAACTACTGAGCCTGCGCTCTAGAGCCCGCGAGCCACAGCTGCTAAAGCCGGCGCGCCTAGAGTCCGTGCTCCGCAGCAAGAGAAGCCACCGCAATGAGAAGCCCGCGCACCGCAACGAAGAGTAGCCCCCCCCCCAACCCCGCTCACAGCAACTAGAGAAAGCCCGCGTGTAGCAAGGAGGACCCAAAGCAGACAAAAATAAATAAATAAATAAATTTATTTTTCATTTACAGAAAAAGAATAGATACATGTATATGTATAACTGAATCACTTTGCTGTACACCTGAAACTAACACAACACTGTTAATCACCACAGGTGGGATTCTCGAGAGATCAGAATCTCTATCACGCTGTTTAAGAACCTACACTACCACAGGATTTTGAAGAATGTACACTAGGCTGTTTCAGAACTGGAAACTAATGGGAGCCATTTCCCAAGAAATGATGAATAACGTCCACGCGGAGAAGATTTTAATCATTAACTCCAGGGTAACCTTAGACTTTTGTCCGATTTCAGGGACACGTGAGAAAGGACAGTAGTAGCAAAGATGGCATAGTATTTAACTGCCGGAAAGGCTTGGAGACCGTGAAGGCAGATAAAAATAATATTGAGTGTTGGGAATTTTTTTTCATGATTATATAAGGGCAGTTTTACTACCAGTACTTAGGAAACTGAAATACAAATAAACAATAAAAATTTATCTAGACCGTGTAAACATTATGGGTTGTATAATTTGGCCTGAAAATCTCATAAGATTTGCTTACTGGATTTCCAAGCGATAACCTCTTTGGATCTTAACCCCCCAGAGGGGAAGGGTGGATGAGAAGGGATCCTGAAACCAAAGGGTCCTCAGCTCTGAAGTCTATTGGTCAAGAGGATTTTAAATTCCCTTCACTTCAGGGTAGAGGTAAATTTTTTTCCATCAGCCTAGAGATGAGTCTGTTCTTTTCTCATGGAACAGCTGCAGTATTGGAAGAGCAGAGCATTTACAGCCTGGAGACCTGGGTTTCAGTCCCTATTCTGCCATTTACTAGTAGGAGATTAGGGAAGTTATGCGACCTCCCTGAGCCTCAGTTTCCTTATGTCTAAAATGGGGGGTGATAGGGAATTCCTTGGTGGTCCAGTGGTTAGGACTCCACGCTTCCACTGCTGGGGGCCCGGGTTTGATCCCTTGAGGAAACTAAGATCCCTCAAACTGTGCAGCAAAGCCAAAAAAAAAAAAAAAAAAAATAGTGGGGGCAATAAAAACATCTCACAAGGTTGCTGTGGTCCCTCAATAAGGTAAGATATGTGAAAGCCCGGTGTGAGCACCCTGTGAATATCTGATGTGAAACTTAAAGCAAATGGGAATCCTTACTTTCTGTTTGTGGTATTTCATGGTTAAAATCTTTTGAAATTCATTATTATTCAGAGAAAAAAAATACTCTCAGTGTCATTACCAAAGATACTAGTTTCAAAGATTGTATCTGTGAAGACAGCCTTGCACATCCATTCTAAACACTCATCTGCTGTAATAACCTTAGCAACTTGTAATAACCTTAGCAACTGTGAGACGTAAATAGATAGATTCATTACATGGAAAGAGCTGAAACTGTGTCTGCTTTGTGCGGACAACAGTCTTCTAACCATAGTAAATACCCTACAGGTACGCATGGAGACGAGTGTTTACAAGGAATTTGGAGGGATTCCGATGTTTTCCTGCCTCCCCCACTTCAGTTCACTCCCCTGTGGAAAATGTCGCTTTTACTGACCACGGATGAGCTACCAGCCCCTTCTGATTTATAGCCTTTTCCTGTGAACCGCCTCTCTCAGAGCTAAAAGCAGGATGTTACGTTCGTATTTGTTTTACCTCACCCCTCTCGCCAGGAGTTTAAATCTACTTAGATTAAGAAACCAAAATCTCCACTATCCTTTTTTTCTATAAATTTATTTATTCATGTTTGGCTGCGTTGGGTCTTCATTGCTATGTGTGGACTTTCTCTAGCTGCAGCGAGCGGGGGCTACTCTTTGTTGCAGTGCGTGGGCTTCTCACTGCGGTGGCTTCTCTTGTGGAGCATGGGCTCTAGGTGCATGGGCTTCAGTAGTTGCGGCACATGGGCTTCAGTAGTTGCGGCTCGCAGGCTCTAGAGCGCAGGCTCAGTGCTTGTGGTGCATGGGCTTGGTTGCTCCGTGGCATGTGGGATCTTCCTGGACCAGGGCTCGAACCCGTATCTCCTACATCGGCAGGCAGATTCTTAACCAATGTGCCACCAGGGAAGCCCTCCACTATGCTTTTTGATCTTTGGTTGAAGTTGAGTGTGTCAAACCTACTCACTGTGTAAGGTCCTTTTGCCCTCTCCTCACCTCCGAGGATGATGTGGAAATCACTGGGTCTCAGAGAGAAATACAGAACAAGCTCATGTTTGGGGAGCGGATGTTTCTCCCTCTGGGGACTCTCATGAGAGTGTGGCATTCAAACTTTTAGATTCCCTTCGAAAAAAAGAGTTATCGTCAAATCTCTGCCAAGATTTAAAAAGTGGATGGAGTGACTTCATATTTGAATGAAAGAGGCAGTTCATTGGGTGGAGTTAATAAGAGCAGAGGTGAGTCATGGAGTCCTGGGTTGTGAATATAATTACAGCCCATTTAGAAATGAGCACGTATATACATGACCTTTATCCTCCACCAAAGCTGTACAAACATTCACTTCCAAGCTGACACAGACAACCCGTGGAAATACATCCATACAGCAGGAGCCAGACATCTGATCACGTTCGTAAAGATTAGATGGCTCTGAGCTGATGAGGCGTTGAGAAACACCACGGTCCCATTAATCACACACCTAGAGGGCTCAAGGGACCCAACCTCGAGCAGGCTGGTCTCCCCGACCCAGGTAGTTTGAGTTGATGATAACTCTCCAGGTTGAGACGACATCTCTCAACTTCCCTATTCTGGGACGTTCCCTATTCCAGCTTCACATGGATTCAACCCCTTGGAGAAATCGTTACTCCTTCCTTCCCTTCAATAATCCCTGATATCTGGATGGCTTTTCACAGTTCAAAGACCCAAGTCGTGTTCATTTTCTTCTTTGACATCTCATCCCTGCCCGTCTCTCCTGGTATGTTCACTCCCCACTGACCCTCTCTCCTCACCTCTAATACTCTTACAAGAGCCTCCACATTTCGTCTTTCCTTCACCCTCGAGTTCATCCCATACATTACTGCTGGCTTTGCGTCCCCAAAATGCCCTTTGCAAATGTCACGGCTCAACTCAGAAATCGTTAGTACCCTCCACTGTCTGCAAACTCCTCCGCCTGACTTTCAAAGACAAAATCCAGGGGCTTCCCTGGCAGTCCAGTGGTTAAGACTCCGCAGTTCCAGTGCAGGGGGCGGGGGTTCGATCCCTGGTCTGGGAACTAAGATCCCACAAAATCCCGCCCGAATCTACTTGGCCAGGTTTTTCTCCTGGAACTCCCTCGCTCCAGGATAACTGATGGCCACCCCTCTATAACACACCCATCAGGTTTCAGGCCTGGCTCTTGGCCTGTAATGTCCTCCTCTTGTCTTCTCTGTGCCCAGGAAGTCCCACCTGGCAGGTGCAACCCCTCTGAGAAGTGTCACCCAACCATCACTTGGCTTCTTTATTCCTTCAGCTTGAATGCATGGCCAGCCAGCTGCTTGGACATCAGCTCTTCCACAAAGCAGCCCTGATACTCCGAGCCGCAGGAACTGTCTCCACGCCCAACCGCTCATGAACGCTCATGAGATATATCACCAACTGCCCGATCTGAGAGTTATTTCCCTGTTAGATTATAAGTTCATTGGCATTAGGGACCGTGTCTTAGTCATCTTTTTTACGCCCTGCAGCACCCAACATAGTATATGATTGGAAAATATCTGTTGAAGGAATAAACAAAGCAGTTATGAGGGGCCCTGTCAGAGCGACAAACATCTTGACCCCAATTCATAGAAGTCCTCCTCAGAGCCAAGGTCACACCGGTTATCCTGTGTCTTTAAGAAAAAGCCACCATCTCACAGAAACAGTCCAGACAAAATCAGCTGGGAACAGTAGAGGTAATTTTCTAGACTCTTTGGACAGATAATCTTGCTTTAAAAGATAGCAAAACAGAATAAAGGCTTTCTGAATTACTTAAAAAAAAAAAGGAAAGGAAAGAAAGAAAGGAAGGAAGGAAGGAAGGAAGAAAGATACACCATGGTCCACCTCATTATTCATCCAAAGTTGCGGCCAATTATATGAGATTTCAAAGTTTTGTTTGAGAAATTAATGTGTAATAAGGAAAATAAATATCACACATTTCAATATGCCTACAATTATCCATGGCATACGTGTTAGAGGTCAAACTTGCCAGTGTTTTGAACACGCTGCTCAAAAATACAAGTTATCTGAACAATATAGAGGTTCCTTAAAAAACTAAAAATCGAACTACCATATGATCCAGCAAACCCACTCCTGGGCATACATACCTGTAGAAGACCATAATTTGAAAAGATACGAGCACCCCAATGTTCATTGCAGCACTATTTACAATAGCCAGGACATGGAAGCAACTTAAATGTTTTCATCGACAGATGAATGGATGAAGAAGATGTGGTACATATATACAATGGAATATTACTCAGCCATAAAAAAATAAAATAATGCCATTTGCAGCAACATGGATGGACCTAGAGATTGTCGTACTGAGTAAGTCATACAGAGAAAGACAAATATCGTATGATGTCACTTATATGTGGAATCTAAAAAAATGATACAAATGAACTTATTTACAAAACAGAAACAGACTCACAGACTTCAAAAACAAACTTACAGTTACCAAAGGGGAAAGTGGGGTGGGAGGGATAAATTAGGAGTCTGGAATTAACATATACACACTGCTATATATAAAATAGGTGATCAACTAGGACCTACTGTACAGCACAGGGAACTCTGCTCAATATTCTGTAATAACCTATATGGGAAAAGAATCTGAAAAAGAATGGATATGTGTATATGTATAAATGAATCACTTTGCTGTACACCTGAAACTAACACAACATCGTAAATCACCTATACTCCAATATAAAATTAAAATTTAATTAAAAATTTAAAAAATACAAGTTATCCTAGTCGGATATAAGAACAGAGTACTAATAAGGGAGACGGTGTCACATGTACTGAGAACCATATTCTGGCACCAGCAGGTAGTGTACTAAAGTACACACACTCTCTCTTTTTCCTTCATTCTCCTAAAATGTCCGTCCCTTTCTAAGTAGCATTACAAAATCCCTGGTCGCATACATCGAAATGTCCTGAAATTAAATGTCATCCTTCCTACTACCCATCTCTTTCCAAATTCACACCAGTCTCCTCCCGACCACCCGTGGCTCTTCCTGTCCGTGAACATTCTTCATGCTAAAATGCCATGTGTTTCTTATAATAACGACACTAATGGGTCCCCACCACAGTTCTATGTCATGTGGATTTCAAAGACACTCAGAGTTACTTTATGACCATCAGATCATTAACGTGTTACTAACTGACATAGTAATTCCATAAAGTAATTAATAATGATGTCTCCGCTGAGGAAACTCAAGCTCAGAAAGGTTATGTCATCAGCCCTAGGATATTACAAGGTCAAAATAAGACCAAAAGTGGAAACAAGGTCTTCTAATTCAGTGCTGTACTTGGAAGGCGATGCTTTCTTATCTTTCCCCATGGTGTGCTCTGAAAGATACAATAAAAAACCAAGAGCAGGCATTGTTTTTTTAAATGCTATCTTCTAAAAATAACATCACACATTTAATCCCCAAACGCTCAGTTATCTGAACAATTAGCGTGCATTAGTTTTTCTTCTTTGGGGAGACCTGACCTGTCTCTAAACATTGGGAACAGTCTTTCCCTTCTCCAGGAGGATTTCTGTTCTTCTTTCTCTGGTTCAATAGAGCCTCTTAACTGCTCTCTCTGCTTCGGGTGCTAAGACACAATTCGGATCATGTCACTTCTCAGCTCAAAAACCTCCAGTGGCATCCTCCATCATTAAGAGTGAAAGCCAAAGTCTGTACCCGGAGGCTTTTTATGATGTGGCCCCCGTTCCATCTCTAGCCTCATCCCCAACTACTCTCCCCATTGGTCACTACATTCTAGCTGTGCCCTTGTGTTCCTCAGGCACACACCTGCCCCAGGGTCTTTGTACATACTCTTCCCTTTGCCTGAAATGTTCTTCCCCAAATGCCCGTATGACTCACATACTACCGAGGTCTTGACTCAAATGTCACCTCCTCCATGATGCCTTCCCTGACCACTCCATATATCATTTCAACTGCCTTCCTGCCTCCAGCCCAGCACGCTTAAGATCCTGTCCTTGCCTGTTTTTATTCCCCCCTAGCACTTCACACCATCCAACACATTGTACTGATTTATCTTGGGTGTTGTCACGACCCAGTACATCCGTCCAGTGATCACAGTGGAATAGAAACACACATCTTTTTTGTGGGGGTTACTACGTGCAAATGTGACTAATGCTGTTGTAAACTGTGCTCGATCCCTTTTTATACTACTGTTAAGCTCCATTACAAAGTCACTTGTGGTTGGAATGACTTTAAAACTCGGAATGCTATTAGTTTCCGGTGAATAATTCCAAGAAACATGGTACTTGGGGAAGAATTAAAATGTTTTCAGAGCAGCACAGAAAGCTGCCTGCTGTGGATCCAGGGGAAAAGACCATCCTGCTGAAGTCATTTTCCTGTTTAGGAAACCACAGCAGACAGCTAAGTGGATGTTTGGAGATTTACTGTACTCTAATTCATTCAAAATGAGATTCCACATTATAATGTGTTTCTTTAAAGTGTTTTGGAAGAAAGTCATTTCCATTTCAGTTTGTATTTTTTATTAAAAAAAGGTACCATTTCCAAGTTTAGAAGTTACTGTATTCTACTCCAAAAGATTTTTAAGAGAAAGAGAGAGAGGGAGAGAGGTTTAAATGGATACACGTAGCTGGGGAAACGGGACAGCTACATGTAAAAGAATGAAATTAGAACACTCCGTAACACCATACACAAAAATAAACTCAAAATGGATTAAAGACCTAAATGTAAGTCCGGACACTATAAAACTCTTAGAGGAAAACATAGGCAGAACACTCTGACATAAATCACAGCAAGATCTTTTTTGACCCACGTCCTAGAGTAATGAAAATAAAAACAAAAATAAATGGACACACCTATCCAACTAAATTCAGCATCCACTGGGTGCCTTCCATGGTGTGTCCCCAAGCAAATTACGTAGCCACCCTTTTACCTTGTTTTGTGCACATATAAGAGGTGAAGGAGCCTGTTGCCTTATACGGATACGGACTGTGTATACCCCCCTGCACCCCATGAAATCAAGGTGGGTACAGCACTGGTTTGCCGGTTCAGCCCTGACTCTGCTCCCATCGCATCTTGGCAGCTGCCTCCAGAGCTGAGAGTTGGTGCCAGGGGACTAAATGCTCGCCAGCGCCATCTCCCACTTGGCCATGGCGCTCTGGGCCCTGTGTTGGGTTTCACTCTGGTCTCACTTGTTCCCTGTTCCTGCTGATCCAGTCCACAGCCCAGAGCTTGCACCACAGCTACAAAAACCAACGCACGGTGTTACTGTCAGAACGACTGTTTTTGACGATTACTGCACGTCTCATGAGATTTGGAGGAAACCAACCAGATGACGATTGAGAGTCTTCAAGGAAAGTTCTCTCTGATGGCATCCTCATGTATCTTCAGTGCCCTAAAATATCCACCAAGCAGCCCTCTGTCTGCTTCATGCCTGTATTCCCAAAATCCCAACACAGTAACTTGCTTATAATACATGTTCAAGAAAGAATTACTGAACCAGATTTTTGTTGGATGAATTTTTCAACGTTAAATACCATAAGGGATATTTATCTGCCTATACAGAGTCTAATCATCTTTTAACACTGAGCTTTTTGAAAGAAAAACACCATGCATTTATGCAAAAGGCAGTATGTATAGAGCTAGATTATTTAAAATTATTTAAAATGCATGGAGCATGGCCCCTGTAACACCAGGAGAATCTGAAGAACCAGATGTAAAAAGGCTAACTGCACGTACACAGGAAACCTTCACTTTTCATGCCTGCATTTCAAAACTTGATTACCAATAAACTGTGGTATATTTAAACAATGGAACTCTACCAGCAGTAACAGCAATAAGTACTAGAACATGGATGTATTTCAAAAACATTGGGCTGCGTGAAAGAGGCTTTACACAAAAGAATACAATGATATGGTTGCATTTATATGAAGTTGCAGAACAGGCCAAACCAACCAACAGTGGAAAAAAGTGAGAATACCAGTTGTCTCAGAGGCTGGAGCAGGGGGTAATCGGGGTAGGCGTCTGAGAGAACATTATGATGTCATGGTAAATGTTAGGGGTTTGCATTAACAAGTACATACATCTGTCAAAACTTACCCAGTGGGGCTTCCCTGGTGGCGCAGTGGTTGAGAGTCCGCCTGCCGATGCAGGGGACACGGGTTCGTGCCCCGGTCCGGGAGGATCCCACATGCCGCGGAGCGGCTGGGCCCGTGAGCCATGGCCGCCGAGCCTGCGCGTCCGGAGCCTGTGCTCCGCAACGGGAGAGGCCACAACAGTGAGAGGCCCGCGTACCGCAAAAAAAAAAAAAAAAAAAAAAATTCCCCAGTGGTACACTTAAGATTCGTGCATTTTATTGCAGGTGAATTTTACCTTAAAAGAGATAAAGAGAGAAATGTAATCATACATAATTGAACTCTAGTTAGTGATGGACATGCTGAAGTGTTTAGGGGCGAAGTATACTGATGGCTGCAACTTACTACGAAGTACCTCAAAAAGTAAGATTCATGTGAGAAAGGAAAGGATATGTGGAAATGTTCATGGATTTGCTCATTTCTGTAAAATAAACATAGGAAGGATAAATCAGAAACAAATGAGACAGGTTACCTGCAAGGAGTAGACGGAGTTCAGTGGAAAGTGTGTGTATTTCTACACAGCCCTGACTTTAGAATCACAGCAAAGTTTCCCATATTGCCCCTGCCAAATAATAAATATAAATATTTAAAATCAATCAAGGTACTTCCCTGCTCAGGGAACTAGATCCTGCATGCCACAACTAAGACCCAGCACAGTCAAATAAACAAGTAAATATTTTAAAAAGTAAAAAATAAAATCAATCAAGATGTGGAGGAAACCGCAAATGGAATACAGACAGTAACAAATGAACCTAATCCTACTAGAAATGAATAACACAATCACACTGAAGAGGGTGGTGAAGAAAAGAGCTAAGCTAAGGAACTTTGGAAAACAGTATTTTGTCTCTAAGCTAGAATGCTAAAGACAAAAAGAGTTGTATCCAGATATTGTACGTGGGTTAGTAAACGTGTTTCTCATGGAGGTATGGATTAGCAATTCCAAAACTACTTTATGTGTATGCTAGGACTGAATGAGTAAGTAAATATATTGTGGATAAGGAGAACCAATTTTTTCACTGCTGGAGAGAGAAATTACTAATAAAGAGGAAGTCCAGAAGAACCTATGGTGCTGAATTGGACTAAAGGCATCAGTATGAATTCATAATTTCATATAGATATAAATGAATATATGCACATATATACTCACAGAGATGGATAAATACAGAAATGTAGATGAACGCGTAGATATGTATAGGTGTTAATCTACCTAGGTGTCCTAGCTCCATCTGCTGAGACGGCCTGAAAGCAATGACACCCCCATAACAGTAAGCACACTTAGTGCCCAGAGCTTGCTTTCTAAACACCATTCTCCAATTAAAGAAGCCAAAGCTCCTTAGAAAAAAGAGGGAAAATACAAAGTGAGCTTGCAATATCTTGCAGTGCCAGAAAGTAAGAAAATGCCCCCCCAAAGGCCGGGCCATGTTAAAAGGACTCAGGAGCTAATCCAAAAGGAGCGGTCAATGATCAAACTGGGACAACTTGAGCCACAAAATAAATAATTATCGTGTTGGATTCGAACCCAAAGAACAAAATAAATATCCCTGACTCCATCCTGATATAAGTAAATAATTGAATAAATAAATAAATGGGAAAGAAGAGACATCTCTTCCTTACAGTTCAGTTCCAGCAAATGGGACTTCCCTGGTGGTCCAGTGGGTAAGACTCCACGCTCCCAATGCAGGGGGCCCGGGTTCAGTTGGGGAACTAGATCCTGCACGCATACCTCACCTAAGAGCCTGCATGCCGCAACGAAGATCCCACATGCTGCAACTAAGACCTGCTGCCGCCAAGTAAATAAATTTTTTTTTAATTCCAGCAAATAATGAAGGACGTAGAAAATTGCCACTTGAGAGCCACAGAATAACTGCTGCAGGCAAAATCCTGCGATGCAACGAGTAGGTGAACATTTAAGGAGAAGCAGGATATTTGCATGGTCTCAAACTATCTCCTCCAAAATACTTATTATTTACAAAGTGACAAATAGTAACTTTACAGTGGAGAGACCTGGCAGATAGCCCCTTACCAAGTGATAAAAGAGAGCATCCGTAATCAATCATTAGAGAGTGTGCCACGATGTACCCTCCCACCAAATACAGTGAACTGAGAAAGGTATCATCACCCTTGTATAATCACATTCTTGTAAAAAGTGCAGAATCTCAGTCTAACCATGAGAAAACTTCAGACACGACCAAATTGAGGGATGTTTAACTAAATAAATGGCCCGTGCACTTCAAAAGAGTCAAGGTTATTAAAGACAAAAACTGAGGAACTCTCATAGTCGGGGGAGGCTAAGGAGATACAGCAGCTAAATGCAGTGTGGGCTGCTGGATGGATTTTGCACCAGAAAAAGGACATCAGTGGGAAAATTGAGGACATTCAAATAAGATCTGTAGATCCATGAATAAATAGTGTTATGTTAATTTTCATAATTTTCAAGGCTTTGATCCTTGTACTATCGTTTTGCAAGATTCTAACATTAGGGCGAGCTGGTGAAGGGTATTTGGGAACTCTGTATTCTTTTTGCAATGCTTATTAGGTCTAACATTATTTCAAAATAAAAAGTAAAAAAAAACAAGATGGCTTGATGGATGAATAGATGGCTATATGACAAATAAATATACTAAAATGCTGACTGTAGACTCTAAGTGATGGGTATGGAGGTGATCACTGTACAGTTTTCTCAACTTTTCTGTATATTTGAAACTTGTAAAAGTAAAATGTTGGAAACATCCGATTTTTTATTTTTATTTTTTAATTTATTAATTTTTGCGATACGTGGGCCTCTCACTGTTGTGGCCTCTCCCGTTGCGGAGCACAAGCTCCGGACGCGCAGGCTCAGCGGCCACGGCTCACGGGCCCAGCCGCTCCGCGGCATGTGGGATCCTCCCGGACCGGGGCACGAACCCGTGTCCCCTGCATCGGCAGGCGGACTCTCAACCACTGAGCCACCAGGGAAGCCCGGAAACATCCGATTTTTAATAAACTAAATTTAACTTTGATTTCAGTTGAAACGTATCTGTTCCTAACTGAACATAAAGAGCTTTGTAGTCAGTAATTTGACCTGAGTAAAGTGAAATAAGATGACTTTTGCTGATCAGGATGACGCAGGGCAGGAGGCACACATTCTGCAGTTAGGAATCAAACAATGTAAAATCTCAACAACAAAAGATCAAGTAAACGAGAGCAAGAGAAGAACACCCGAAACCTTAAAAGTAGAAACGGACTTATTAACAAGAGAGCCTTGCCTATATGTTTAGGTTCATAGACTCCTCTTGTTCTAGATGTCCCTTAGTAGAGACACGGTCTCATTAAGAATCTCACGCTATCTCTCCTAGTCAAGGCCTATCCCTGTGAGTACAGATCAGCCGTATCAAGCTACTGATTAGAAGGAGGAGGTGGTAGAATCAGCTAAGCCAGGGCTGGTGTAAGCTGGTACAGTTGCCTTATTTAATATTATTTAATTGTTAAATAAACTGATTCAGCGAATCAGCCCTACAATAAAATGATGTAACAAGCAGTTAACCTGCACTGGTAACCTCTGGTGTTCTGTATGAACATGTACACTGTAACCCACGTATTATCACTGAATGCGGGAAACCGTGGAGTTGTAATGAAATACACACGTGTTCCTTGGAGACTGAGACTCAGGCGATGATGAAGGGAAAAACATGATCTTCATGCTCTAAAGATTCACAGATCAGGAAATGTCCTATGAGATAATTCAGAAAGCTTCTGGTTCCCCGTATAGAACAGGAAACGCCAAAGGTCCAATTCAGCCCTACGAGGATAATTCCAAAACCTCGTCCTCCTGGGAACTCAGAAAGGAATCAGACCCAGAAGGTGGAGACTTCGTCGGCTGCTAAACGTATCTGGTTCTACAAGTTAATTGTGATTGCTTGAAAACATTGTAATACACAAATCCGTTTCAAAGCTGGATGGAAGTAAAAGACACTGTCCCAGTGATGAATGGTTGTCTTTGAACATGCATAGTATAAAACTTGGATGTCTCAGTCTAGAACCAGCAGACCACATGTGTAGAGAAGGAAATGTGGTCCGTGATGACAACCCTTTCAGGTCGAGTGTTGGTGACGATTACCCTAAACCCTCCTCCTCCTTTCCAGCACACATAAGAATCTTTCTTACACATGATTCATATGTGAAAGGAATGTTTAGTGTTTCCAATTGAATCCGAGGAAGTCAATAATTCTAACTAATAATTTTTTAATACAATAATACCAAATATTCATTAAATACAATGTACCAGGCCCTATGCTCAGGAGTTATTTGTATTAACTCATTTAATAATAATAATTTCTTCCCCGAGTGCTAACTGGACCTCAGCAGGACACAGAGCTGACCTGTCGTTTATTGGCAATTCTAGGAGATAGAGTAATGACCACTGAGCATAGCCTTTGAACCTCCTCCATAGCTTGCTTGCTTGCTTTTTTTTTTTTTTCTCGTACACACTGAAGGTTTGCCAAGGGTTGAATCGAAAATGATTCCAGCTGCATCTATTTCAAAATTGCCAAGTAGGGCCACTGCTCCAGGCAGTACTGTGCCTTTCATTTCTAAATCAAACACGGTGTGCTTAGACCACACGTCTCCCTCTGATCGTCAAAAAACATGCATTTATAGAGAAAAGTCATTTTGTGACAAAGCTTTACTCAAACCTGGGAAAGAATAGGAGACATCACAGATACGCATATTCACTCAGAGATTCTGC
Source organism: Neophocaena asiaeorientalis asiaeorientalis (assembly GCF_003031525.2). NCBI lineage: Eukaryota > Metazoa > Chordata > Mammalia > Artiodactyla > Phocoenidae > Neophocaena > Neophocaena asiaeorientalis. The sequence continues at coordinate 9,924,695 of NW_020173679.1, forward strand.
AATAAGAATCTGATGTGTCAAAAAAGCAATCAAAGCATACTCCATGCTAATGGGTATTCCATAGGTATACTGTTTATTTTAAAAAAGGAGGGGAGATGAACATTAATCCCTTCAGATCTTTTGTTCAAAGGCCAATGAACTCTAATTCTTTTTCTGAATTAGGACATTAAATAAGCACATTTGTTGAGATTGACATATACACACTACTATATATAAAACAGATAACCAACAAAGACCTACTGTAGAGCACAGGGAACTCTACTCAGTACTCTATAACTACCTATATGGGAAAGGAGTCTGATAAAGAACAGATACATTTATAACTAAATCATTCTGCTGGACACCTGAAACTAACGCCACATTGTAAGTCAACTGTACTCCAGTATAAAATAAAAAATTTTTTTTAAAACGCACATTTGGTTTGCTAGACCTGACACACAATTTCTCATTGTGCTTTTCTTATTAAACTTTAAAAAATGAGTCTGTTTTTAAAGATGCATTGGAGTCAGTGGTATTCCTAAAGCTGGACCACACTGTGAGAATTAAAAGCAAATTAACATGCCCTGTAATACAGGCTTGTGTAGGTACGTCGTCTGTAAGAAAATGACCCAGCTCTCCCAAGTGGTAAAGCAAGTCTCTGAGTATGTCACTCCCTTCCTCACTCTGCTGTCCCCCCAACCGGCCCTGCTCCCAGTGGTAGAGCAAACCACCGCGTGGATTCAGAAGAAAGAAGATGGCTTCATAGAGCTCGATACATCAACTTGACATTTGGACTGTTAAAACTCCCTGACCCTGTTTCCAATTGTAAAACTTAAACGTGGACTTTGCGGGGACTTCCCTGGCGGTCCCGTGGCTAAGACTCCACACTCCCAATGCCGGGGACCCGGGTTCGATCCCTGGTCAGATCCCGCATGCCGCAACTAAAAAGATCCGGCGTGCAGCTAAGACCCCGCACAGCCAAATCAATCAATAAATACAGTTAAAACAAACAAATAACAATCATGGACTTTCACGCGAGGGACAAGGAGGCAATGTTCGTGCACATGCGTGGATGACAACCGTGTCCCTTCCAGGAGCCATCTCGGAGCTTATGCAGTTCCTCCTCCAGAGCTGATGCTGCCCTACTGTTTCGGTGGCTACAGCCTCACCCCTAACACATCAGAACCCCTCTTTGTGGATCAAGCCTTCAAGCCTCAACTTGGCTCCTTTCTAACTATAAACGTACCTATACATTATCCTCACCTTACAGGGATCTGTGTTTCTGATTCTAGTTGCCATATATCCCCTGCTGGTTTTGATTTCTTCAAGTTCTCCCTCCACTGCTCTTTCCCTCGCCTACAATTAAGCTCCAGCGCTCAGCCCCTGAAGAAAAAAAACTTGACTTTTTGCAGGATGTCCCTAAATCACTGTGTTCTCCCTCCCACCTTCTGGCACTAATTTCAGCTCCAACCTAGTTCTTGAGTCCACCTGCTTCTCTTTACCGTCATTGCCAGGATGATGGTCCAAGCTATCATTAGTTCTCACCTGGACTCTTGATTTCAGAACGAAAAACTGATTGCGTTCCACCCTCCACACATCAGCAGTCTCCGGCTTGTTCTCAGACTCAGAGCCTCCCTATCATTTAAAAGACCCAGCAGGGACTCCCGTCCCGCCCCTTGGCTCTGTCCACCCTCTTTCCACGTTGCCCGGAATATTCTGCTCCCGCTGCCCCTACCCCGACTATTTTACTCCTATTCGCCCTTGAGGTCTGAGCTCAAACCTCCTCAGGACCCTTCTTTGACCTCAGATGAGGTCACGTTCCGTGCGGGACACCGTGTTTCCTCCCGCCGAAGCCTGACTCAGTTTGTGACGATTCACTCACTTTGGGTCACTGTTTGATCAGCGTCTCTCTCCCACGAGACCCTAAGATCCACAAGCACAAAGCTCACGTTACCTTGTTCCCATTCGTGTCTACACTGAATGATACAGGTCCCGACCCTTCTCAGGAACTCAGTAAATATTCACTTTTGTCAAATGTCAACCTTCCAGAAAGAGAAGTCTGGACTTACAGTCCCTGCTCCTGATTCCCATTCTCTACTCATCACAACACCCCCTTCCTGTCACACCGATGACTTCCTAATGGTCCCTCCTCCCTGCCATCAAGACACCAGGCTCTCCACGCCCTCTTGACTTCTGAGATAGATTTCTGCCCTCCTTATCTCTTTGGTCTCTTTCCCTGTCTCCTCTCTGCTTCCTCCTTAAATGCTGATTTCCCCTCAGTCTAACGTTTTTGCTCTTATCTATTCCCATTCATTCTACACCACTGATTCATTAACCTTTGGATACCTCTCAGAGTCTGATCAAAGTTACGGACACACTCCACCCCAGCACGCCAAGTGGAAACTCATAGAAAACATTGCTTATAATTTCTGCTGGTTATAGAGACTTGAATCCTAATCACCAAATCACCGTGGATCCTAGTTAAGGACCCCATTCCACATGCTCTCCTGACACCATCTCCAACTTCTAACCACTACCTTTGTCTGCTGAATCTCTTTCCAGCTCCGAATTCTCTTGAAATCAAGCCCCGACTTCAGATGGCTCTTTCTATCGCTTCCTAAGTGTCCTAAAAGCACCGTCAACAAGGAAACTCATTTCCTCAAACCTGCTACTTTTTCCTGCTTTTCCCATCTCTAGCAGTTGCCCCAAGCTAGATATCTTTCTGATTTTAAAGAACATCTTTTTTTCATCCATGGTGTTTCTACAAAACCAGCCAGGATTCTTCCCAGAAAAAAAAAAAGAAGAAGAAGAAGAAGAAAAAAAAGAAACATTAATTTTCTCCATCCAATTTTCTTGTGGTTGTTGTTTGTTTGTTTGTTTTTAATTGAAGTATAGTTGACTTACCATGTTGTGTTAGTTTCAGGTGTCAATCCAATTTTCAAATAGTTTTTCAAAATGCATTCAACCTCTTTCCTGAAAACAAACCAATTCCAAAACAGACTGATGAATAAATTAAACATGTAAAGAAAGGAATGATGAAATCATACGAACAGACCTCACCCACCCCTCGACACCGCCAAGAAGATAATAAATGTCCTAAGGAACAATTGAAGAAGAAGACAGTGTCCTGGGTGTGAAATAGGGAAAAAAAGAAATACCATGAACGTGGCCCGCATCCCGACCACAGCACCTCTGGAAGCTCTCTTATTTTATGAGTCACCCTAATACCACAATTATGCTCCAAAACATCTTGGCCGGCCTCCTCCCTGACCCCTTATTTTGTCAAACTAACCCTCAGTTCTGCTGTGATCATTCCACCAAGCGTGCGTCTCCACTCTGTTCTGATTTTTCAAACTCTTCTCAAGGCCCAGGACAAATGATTCATGTATGGGCAGCCCATCACCATCCAATGACCCCTCTCTGTCTAAAGCAGAACCTAAGCTCCACCTTCTCAAAAAAGCCTTCCCTGATTCAATTATGTCAGCAAATGCTTACCAAGCCCTGTTATGTGTACAGAGCTGTGTCCCGTGGTAGGATTGGTGGGGAGGTGGGCCGGGGAGGGGGAGCTGCTGAATGTACTAGAAGAGAGAGGAGATAGAAAGATGAAAGTAACGTAGCCTCCAACTCAAGGTGTCTATCATCCAGTAGAACAATTTTTCGGAAACAATACTAAAGCCAAGTAAAATGCTGGGCCGAAAGGCACAGGCATTAGGGTCCAAGCGGAGGCAAAAATAATTTCTCCTTTCTCTGAAACTGCATCTTATTTGTACTCCTTTGTGGTTCTATGATTCTTATGTGTTAAATGTCCACAACTGGTTCAGAAAGCTTTCTGAGCTACATTCTTCCTGTCTCTAAAGAAATCTCAAGAACTGGTCTTTGATTGGAGGAGAGGTGAGGGGGAGACAGAAGAGATAAGAGATCACCCCATTCTGGGGCTTCCCTGGTGGCGCAGTGGTTGAGAATCCGCCTGCCAATGCAGGGGACACGGGTTCGAGCCCTGGTGGAAGATCCCACATGCCGCAGAGCAACTAGGCCCGTGAGCCACAACTACTGAGCCTGCGCGTCTGGAGCCTGTGCTCCACAACAAGAGAGGCCGCGATAGTTAGAGGCCCACGCACCGCGATGAAGAATGGCCCCCGCTTGCCGCAACTCGAGAAAGCCCTCGCACAGAAACGAAGACCCAACACAGCCAAAAATAAGTAAATAAATAAATAAATATTAAAAAAAAAAAAAAGAGATCACCCCATTCAAAGGACAAGGGCTAATAAAGGGAGCTCATCTCATACTTATCATGAAGCAGTAGCAAATAATAACCAAGCCTGAAATGAACCACAACCTTTGTTTTTCAAGGAATGCATCATTTACACCCCAAAGGATGGGCATCAGAATTTTCAACAATGTCATTGTCAATTACGTTGGCCTCAAAGCACCCTCAGTTGAAAGTCAAGATAAAATATGTCTTCCAAGATCTCTTAGTAGTGATTGAGAGCTACATTTGAGGAAAAATGAATCAAAGTATCCGTGTTTAAACCCCACCGTTACTATCCCGTGAAGGTGATAGCAACGGTCCAAAGCAAAGCAAGCCAGGTCAAGTTGAAGCAGAAGCTGCTCTGGGCAGCCGATGTGGTACGTGTCCAGCTGGTACAGTAGGTGGTTTGCTCTGGCCTATGAGTCACTCGGAAAGTGCAGTTCTCCACCAGGACTGTAGGCGCTAAGATCCGGTCTTTGCTTTTGGACCGTGGGAGCAAAGACTAATAAGGAAAATACAGCAGAACAGCTGGGAAACAAGTTCCCTTCTGACTGCACAGAAAGCGCTACTGCAAAGTCATTTTCCATCCTAGAGACAGGGGTCCAAGAGGATGTGTGCTTTCCTGTCCTTCAAATTCATTTCTTTTGCCTCACTTATAGTTTTACACTCCCCCCCACCCCCGCCCCTTAAAATGATACCAAGCTTCGACTCTGCTTGGTAACACGAAGCATGGCAAAAATATATCACTGGACAAGCAGCTAAAAATTTTTTCATTTTAGTGTTTTTCTTTTCTCCTTTCAAACACTGCCTATTCAGCAATTTTGAGATCCCAGATATATGTCAGTGTTAGCTTGTAGGGTGGCATGATTTTATCTCTTCCTACCAAGACAATTTTCTAATTTCATATGATCCTTGTCTTCTGTGTGACCGAAATGGATATTTGGACCTCATCAAACACTACTGGACACAGAGAGAATTCTAGGACCCTACGAGAATGCAAATTAACACTCACCCCTTCTCTTGATTTCAAGAGAGGGTGAACAGCCTTGTGAGGGTGATTGATGGTCAGGAAACCATCAATTCTCTTGGAAAACCACTTGGATTCTAGCAAAATCCCTGAACAATTGGAGTAAAGCAGCTGTCGGAAGAACGCACGTGTTTTAGGAACTATGGTTTATTGTTCAGTGTTTAGAATTAAAAGTATTTTTTTGACCAGGCAATTTTTAAAAAAATTTAGCCCAGTGATAAATCCACTTTTCTGGGTACAATGATCTAGCAACACATTTTCCTTTACTGACATTCATTTTTGTGCCATGCTCAGTCCTGCAGTTTCAGTAACACTTTTCCTGACCTGGTTCTTCCTGTGAGATGTTAGTTATGAACAATATGTATTGGGGTGTTCCTATGGAAAGGATGCCACCTTTTATTAAATTAATTTATTTTATTTATTCTTTTTTTTTTTTGGCTGCGTTGGATCTTCGCTGCTGCATGCGGGCTTTCTCTAGTTGATGCGAGCAGGGTCTACTCTTCGTGGTGGTGCGTGGGCTTCTCACTGTGGTGACTTTTGTTGTGGAGCATGGGCTCTAGGCGCACGGGCTTCAGTAGTTGTGGCACATCGGCTTAGTTGCTCCGCAGCATGTGGGATCCTCCCAGACCAGGGCTCGAACCTGTGTCCCCTGCATTGGCAGGCGGATTCTTAACCACTGTGCCACCATCAGGGAAGCCCAAGGATGCTATTCTGGTAGAGAATCTGCAAAATGTATAATCTCATTGAGGAAAAGTATACAAACTAATTATGCCTAGACATAAGTTATTTTTTTACCCAGATGGATCTGACCAGCTTATAGCCCTTCAGCATCACCCTAGCCCTGTACCTTTCCTGGCCCACAGCTCTGCTAAAATGAAGGAGTAAAGTTGCCGAAGAGAAAATGCAAAATTAGTAATATCTCACTTATTTTCATGGCAGCTTCAGTTGATTGGAACTCTGCTGAGAAGAAGAGAAAGGAAAAGGAGCGGTGATTCCCGGGGGAAGGAAAGAAAACTACTGTAGAACAAGCCAGTTAGGAGGCAAAAAAGCTCTAACGCTCTCCAGAGACCTCACATGCCTATGCCTGTAACAGGATAGAAAAGCCTCCAGCACATAGTAGGCCCTCAGGATGCTGCATGATGGAAAACGACTGCTCTAAATGATGACCCAAGACCTCAGTTATGAGATCATTCTATTTAATCGTACTTAGGTATGGCCAGAAGCAGAGAACACTGTACAATTTTTTTTTTCAAAAAGCTTTTTATATAATAAAGCAAACATCAGGCATGGACAATGGTTCTGTTGGTTCTAAAACAGAAACCAGGTTGTTGTCTAAGAGAAATGGAATTGTGTCATGCTCCAGCAGGAAATGGCCAAGTGTAGAAGTCTATACAAAAGGGCAATTTTAATTTCCGTTCCTTTGGGGCAATGTATGGTGTTTCTTTTTTTTTTTAATTTATTTATTTTTGGCTGCATTGGCTCTTCTTTGCTACAGGTGGGCTTTCTCTAATTGCTGCGAGCGGGAGCTACTCTTTGTTGCGGTGTGTGGGCTTCTCATTGCGATGGAGCACAAGATCTCGGCGTGCGGCTTCAGTAGTTGTGGCACATGGGCTCGGTAGTTGTGGCTCTTAGGCTCTATACCGCAGGCTCTGTAGTTGCGGCACGTGGGCCCTAGAGCTCACGGCCTGCAGTAGTTGTGGCACATGGGCTTAGTTGCTCCGTGGTATGTGGGATCCTTGGGGGCCAGGGCTTGAACCCGTGTCCCCTGCATTATCAGATGGATTCTTAACTACTGTGCCACCAGGAAAGCCCCTGTTCGTGTTTCTTTACTGCACATACAGATGAAAGAAAATTGCTCTCTTTTTTTTTTTTTTTTGCGGTACGCGGGCCTCTCACCGCTGTGGCCTCTCCCGTTGCGGAGCACAGGCTCCGGACGTGCAGGCTCAGCGGCCATGGCTCACGGGCCCAGCCGCTCCACGGCATGTGGGATCTTCCCGGACTGGGGCACGAACCCGTGTCCCCTGCATCGGCAGGCGGACTCTCAACCACTGCGCCACCAGGGAAGCCCAAAATTGCCCTCTCTGACGTATTACTTTAGAATTCAAAAACATGCTGGATAACCAATAGGCATCTCACGTTTGTGGAAGCTGAGGTCCTCGCCTGTCACCCCAAAATTGCTCTCCCACAGTCTCCCCATTTCCTTATTGGCAACTCCATCCTCTGGCCACCCAGGCCAAGCCCCTGGGAATCATCGCTTTCCCTGACATCTCACACCTGATCCATCAGCAAATCCTCTTGGCCCTTCCTTCAAATTAGATCTAGAATCTAAACCCTTCTCAGCATGCCCACCACTAACACTCTGGGTCAAATCACCTCCATCTTCTGCCTGGATTATCGCAAAACCTCTCAACGAGCCTTCCTGCTTTCTGTCTTGCTCCCTTGAGTCAATTCTCCAGATATAGTTCAGAGGGATCCTTTTAACACATACGCTGGACTTACACCCCTCCTCTGCTCAGAACCTCCAATGGCCCCCTTCTCGTGCAGAATAAAATTGAAGCCCTCAATTCCTCCTGCTCTCTCCCCAGCTCACTCTGCTCCAGCCCACCAGCCTTCTTGCTTGTCCTTGAAAACGCCAACGCCAGCTCTGCACTGCTGTTCCCTCTGTCTGGAATGTTCTTCCCCAAACATCCTTCTAGCTCACTCCCTCACCTCCTGCAGGCTCAAATGCCACCTCCATGAAGCCCTCCCTACTAACCTATTAAAAACGGAAACATACCACCTACCTCCTCACCTGGGGTTCCCTGTCCTCCTCTCTTGCTTTCTTTTTTTAATTTTTAAAAAAATTTTATTGAGGGACTTCCCTGGTGGTCCACTGGTTAAGACTCCGCGCTCCCAATGCAGGGGGACCGGGTTAGATCCCTGGTCAGAGAACTAGATCCCACACGCCACAATAAAGATCCCGCGTCCTGCAACTAAGACCAGGTGCAGCCAAATAAATAAATATTTAAAAAAATTTTTTTATTGAAATATAGTTGATTTACAGTATTGTGTTAGTTTCAGGTGTCCAGCAAAGTGATATATATATATATATATTTATATTCTTTTTTAGATTCTTTTCCATTATAGGTTCTTAAGATATTGAGTATAGTTCCCTGTGCTATACAGCAGGTCCTTGTTTGTTATCTATTTTGTATATAGATACATGCCCAGGAGTGGGACTGCTGGATCACATGGCAACTATAGTTTTAGATTTTTAAGGAACCTCCATACCGTTCTCCATAGTAGCTGCACCAATTTACATTCCCACCAGCAGTTTAGGAGGGTTCCTTTTCTCTCCTGCCTTCTTATTCTCCAACACTTGCCATCAGCTAACATGCTCCACACCTGGCTTCATTTATTATCAGGCCCTCCTTACTAGGATATAAACCGCACGAAAGCAAGAACGTGTGGCTCTGTGTTCATTGCTGTGTCCGCAGCCCCCAGAACGGTGCCTGACACAGAGTAAGGGGATCAGTAACCGAATGAATGACTGCCGTGACAGACTCAATGCTCTGTCTTGGGCTAGGTGGCTGTATCACTTCTAGTTCAGGGAACACACACCTGGTACCTCTTGCATGAGGCACACTCTGTGCTCTGCAGGATCTAGGGGTGTAGAGGTGAACTGGAGAGACCACCCTTGCCTTTGTGGAGCTGACAGTCTGGTCTAGCGAAGGAGACATTAGAACATCGCAAGCGTCAGGAACAGAGATGTTCAGGAAGCCGGTCACAAGGACCCTCAGTCTAGTCTGGGGGCTCAGGAAAGGCCTACCATGAAGAAGTGACGTTAACACTGAGACCTGGTTGACAGTACAGTTGGCCAGATGCAAAGAGAGAAGAGAATATTCCAGGCAGAGGAAAGAGCATGACGAAGTCTGAGGCTGAGAAAATTAGATCCAGCTCATTGGAGGATAATGAGAGAGGACAATGGCAGAGACAGAGACAGAGAGACATAATATGGAGCACCAGCTCCAGGAGGATCCTGGACTTCATTCCCAGGCAGTGAGAAGTCAGGCTTTAAGCAATATGATCAGATTTGCAAGTTTTTAACATTTGCTCTATATTAGGAGAAATGACTTGAAGACAGGCACGAATGGATGCAGCGAGATAATTTAGGTGGCCAGAGCTGATAGGGGTTTGCCCTAGGCTAGTGGTCATAGGAAGGACGTACCAGGAACGTAGTATGAGTTTATATAAAACTGTCATCCTTACTCAGGTGCTCCATCTCCCTCAAACCCTCATGATTCAAATCACCCAACAACCTGAACAATGAGAGAGGATAAAGTTGTAGATGAACTAAGATAAAAATGATTCTATTGTTACAATTTTATGTTTACTTTAGAAACATATTGCAAAGTATGTTAATATTGTCTTGTTATTTATATTGCAGGAATAATCAAAACAAAATATTTTAGAGCATTTGCCGAATTAAATGTGCCATTAACAAAGAACAGAAATGGTGTTCTTAATGGTGTTAAAGAAGATAAAACCCAGAAAAGTATTTTACTCCATTTTACAGTTGAGGAAATTGAAGCCCAGAGAGGTTAAGTCACTTCCCCAAGGTAATACAGCAAAAAAGTGATAGAGCTAGGACTTAAGCCTAGTCTTTTGGACACCAAGTCTGGTTTCAATCCACTGACTTTTCCCTACAGTGTTAAATGTGCATCAGAGTCCTTTGATGTATGACCCTGTCTGATTTAATGCCTCCTTCAGGATTTTACTTATGAGAAATAGTTTCGCTTGTTTATTAAGTGTCCCCTATGTGTACAATGCCAGGCTCTGTGGACACATGATGGGTAAGACCAGGTCCTGACCTCAAGGGACTTACAGCCTTGTAAACAAACAGTGACAACACTGTCTGCAAAATGCTAAGAGTACAGGATGGTAGGGGCGTGTCTGGAGAGCACAGACCTGGGTGTGGGAAGGGGTAGGGTCAGGGGAAACTTCCTTGAGGAATTTCATCTAAGTTACCCAAGCGGGGCCCTTCCCAATGCCCCTAAAACCTCGCTCCAGAATGAATTCCCAAAGAGGATGCACTTTCCTGCCTGTCTCATATTTTCCTTCCAAAATAATAATTACATTTTACTTCTAGAAAGAGCTTTATTTTAAAAAATTATTTTTTATGTTTCGTTTTGTTTTTTTTAATTCTTGGCTGCGTTGGGTCTTTGTTGCTGTGCACGGGCTTTCTCTAGTTGCGGCGAGCAGTGGCTTCTCTTATTGAGGAGCACGGGCTCTAGGAGTGTGGGCTTCAGTGGTTGTGTGCACAGGCTTAGTTGCTTCGAAGCATGTGGGATCTTCCCAGACTAGGACTTGAACCCATGTCCCCCGCATTGGCAGGTGGATTCTTAACCACTGCGCCACCAAGGCAGTCCCTAGAAAGTGATTTTTACAAAGTGGTTTTTGCATACAGTATCTCATTGGATTTCCACTGCCATCCTAGGGAAACAGGCCACACAAGGTGTTATAATTTCTATTTTATAAGTGAGGAAAACGGGGACTCGAGAGGCTGGGTGACATTGTACAACTTCACATCCAAGCAGGGAGTTCAGCCTAGAGCCCGGGTTCCTAGACTTCTGGTCTACCGCTGTTCCCATTAAATCCCAAATGTCTCAGGGAGTTTACATTCTCTCCTTCCTGACAGTTTCTTCCCACCTATTTTCTTCCCTTCAGGCACTGTGTACAGCCTGGGGCCCTTAAGCCTGTGAGCTGGCTGGCCAGAACATTTACAGAATAATTCCCATATGACAGGAAGATAAGTTAGTGCTTGGTAGGTAAATTCCTAAAGGAACCAATCAGTTTAATTCAAAATAAACATACCCTGGGCTCACTACCATTAATGAAAAACTTTCCAACATGACTTTTGATGATAATTTTGAAGGGAAGGGAGGGAGAAAGAATGACAGGAATGAACAGTACAGTTTCCTCCTCTTTATCAGGCCTGGAACAAGCTGGACTCCTAAATTCTAGGAGTACATGTTGTTTTTCTTTAACTCATTAGTCACAGGTTAAATGAAGCAACTGAAAAAAAAAATGTGGCAAGAAGGAATCCACACGCAGACGCTGGTCATCAGAGAAGTAGAAAAATACACAAATCGCAAACTATGAAAAGTAGGAAAACAAATTCATCTGAAATAAAAATGGCAATTTCAAGGTCACTTTTACTTAAGGGGTAATCTCACGATAAATGTGAAAGGAATCCACCACTCTTAGAAAGACTAAGATCTGTGAACTAGATCACTGACGTTTCCCAGTTTACTCCCAGTATACATGGAGATGCTGTGGGGTGAGGCCTTGCGGGGTCAGTTATCATGCACAGTCCTAGGAAATCGGGGAATACGGGCTTGGATTTACGGGGTAAAGTCTGTTCAAGGGACTTCGGGGCCCCCGGCCTCACTTTCAAATTCTAGACAGCGCGAGAATTCATTTTCTACAGGTCCGGTCTGACAGTGCAGGCAGATCCACTTTTTCTTTTGAACAAAGGAGTAACCATGCCCAGAGCCCCGTCCAACCTGAAATACCAGATTTCCTAATGAGAAGTCAGCCCAGAGGCCCGTCCTAGCAACTTCCTACCCTGTTTAACCCCTTCCTTCCCTCCGGCGGGGCCCCGGAATTCTACCTTCAAATACCATGAAGATTATTTGAATTTAAAATACATGTATATCTCTGAAAATCCTCACATCTAACTACACACATCATTATTCTAGACAGTACTGAATGAGAACGCTGCAGGAGACAGGTACCACCAATCACTGCAAAGTTATACATTCATCTTTCTAATTCATATACCTTTTTGGATACAAAAATTAATTAATAGCTCTGATCATTTTTCAAACTATATCACCAAGAAATTTTGAGCTGGTTCACAAATAATACAGATCAGATGTCTCTTAAATCACCAAAAGTCTCTCTATTACTAAACTTTACACATTCCCATCCAGTAACTGAAAATACAAAGTTCCAAACTGAGTTTCTTTGTGCGGGAGGCGGGTGCCTTAGTTGCAGCTTGCCAGCTCCTTAGTTGTGGTATGTGAACTTTTAGTTGTGGCATGCGGGATCTAGTTCCCTGAGCAGGGATCGAACCCCGGACCCTGAATTGGGAGCACAGAGTGTTAACCACTAGACCATGGAAGTACCCCTGTTGTCCTTTTTGTTTGTTTGTTTATAATTTATTTTTGGCTGCACTGGGTCTTGGTTGCTGTGCGCGGGCTTTCTCTAGTTGCAGAGCATGGGCTTCTCATTGCGGTGGCTTCTCTTGTTGCGGAGCACGGGCTCTAGGCGTGTGGGCTTCAGTAGTTGTGGCACGTGGGCTCAATAGTTGTGGCTCACGGGCTCTAGAGTGCAGGCTCAGTAGTTATGGAGCACGGGCTTAGTTGCTCCACGGCATGTGGGATCTCCCCAGACCAGGGCTCGAACCCGTGTCCCCTGCATTGGCAGGTGGATTCTTAACCACTGCACCACTAGGGAAGTCCACACCTGTTGTCCTTTTTGAAAGTCAGTCTTTAGGTTCTGGAGTTTAGTCTTGTGATCTTTCTTAATCTCAATGCATGTAATAGCAGTATCTCTTTCTCCTCTTCTGTTTAATTTATGTAGGGTTTTCTTTTTTAAGTATTAGATGTGAAGAGTTTTGGTTGTTAAAAATCCTGTGAACAGAAAAATAGTAGACTCTGAAGCATACATTTTTTATTAAAAACTAGTAAAGAAATGTAAATGAGAATGAAATATTTTTCTCCCGTGCAAGAGCGAGCTATACCGTTTCTGTTTTTCCTTTTCTTCTTCCTTTTTTTTTTTTTTTTTTCCTATGAAGTTAGGAAAGATAAAAAATCAAATACTCTTTGATAGCAGAAAGGTAGAGGAAATGAACACTTTCAAACACTGTTGGTAAGAGTATAAATGAGTAAAAACCTATTTGGAACGTAAGCTAGCAATTCGTATACAAAGACTCAATCATTTCCTTTGTCTGATCATTCTGCTTTGATCCATTTATTCTAAGGAAATAATTAAAGATGCACAAAAGTTTTGGGTAAAAGATGTTCATTTCAACATAATTTATAATGGTGAAAATTGGAATCATCCGAGGGAGAACTGGAAAACTAAACTGCAACTCGCTGATTACTAGCGGCCAAGGAACCAGCCAGACATCTTTACTTCTTACTTCTGGATCTACTCTGCGCCTTAACGTAACTTAATCTGTGCACTGGATTCTTCAGAAACCGAGTCAATGAGTTTAATAAATTGTAGATAATCTGCCAATCAGTCAAGGTTCTGACTTAAATTACTAAAATTCAAGAACTGTATTAAACTTTTCTGCCCAAGAGTAAACAATTTCTTTATTTTAAAAGTTGTTCATTTTCCTGGGTAAGGACCCTATAGCAATTCGTTGCGATTGATATTAACATGATCCAATTTGTTCTCTTACAACTGAATCCAGCCCTATTTATTTATTAACATTTGACTAACATAATTAAATGAATAAAAATTTAAAAATAAAATAGTTTTAAAGTACTTTCTTTAATGAGATCTATGCAATTCACATGACAACTTCCTCGGAACGAGCAATGTGACAATTAGCTTGTCACAGGCAGTGAGTGGTGCAGGAATTTTAAGTGCATTGATTCACTGAATCTTCACTCCAGCCCTAGGAAGTGGGTGCTGTTATTATCTCCTTTTTACACATGAGTAAGCTGAAGGATGAGAGCTTCAGTAATTTGCCCAGTAACCCAGCTAGGAAATAGCAAAGCTAGAATCGGAATCCAGGCAGTCAGCATGGAGGTCTCAACCACCTGCCACATCGCTATTAAAATACAATAATTAGGGGCTTCCCCGGTGGCGCAGTGGTTGAGAGTCCGCCTGGACACGGGTTCGTGCCCCGGTCCGGGAAGATCCCACATGCCGCGGAGCGGCTGGGCCCGTGAGCCACGGCCGCTGAGCCTGCGTGTCCAGAGCCTGTGCTCCGCAACGGGAGAGGCCACAACAGCGAAAGGCCCACGTACCGGAAAAAAAAAAAAAAAAAAAAAAAACAATAATTAGATACAAATGAAATAATTAAAATTTATGTAACCTAGATTAATACTGAAAACACATTGGGCTTTTGGTTAAATTGAGGAGGGAGGGAAGAGATGATCACATAAGGTTTATCAAGAAGGTAATGATGCCAAAACGTTCACTGGGCCTCTGGGAGGGGAAGTGGCTGGTGAAGAACATTCTAGGCCAACAGCACCATGTGATCAAAAGAACAGACTCAGGAGTGATGATCTTGTCCCTGAGGCTGGAACACCAGCGATGAGGAGGAAGGAAGGGCAGGCAAGGATTAGAAAGCAAGAACTGCCTTTTATCTTGTCTCTGTATTTTGTGTCTCTTTATTCTGGTTTTTTATTTTATTTTTTTCTTTCTGGGAGAAATAAAGATGGAAGAATTTTAAGTGGCAGAATGACACAACCAGGTATGTTTTCTAAGGAGCCATCGCTCTGGCAGCAGTGTGAAAGTTGGGTTGGAGAATGGAAGATTTGGGGGCAAATAAGACCAGTTAAAAGGCAAGAAATATAAGTAGCTGCAGAGGACTTCCCTGGTGGCACAGTGGTTAAGAATCCGCTTGCCAATGCAGGGGACATGGGTTCGAGCCCTGGTCCCAGAAGATCCCACATGCCGTGGAGCAACTAAGCCCGTGCGCCACAACTACTGAGCCTGTGCTCTAGAGCCCACGAGCCACAACTGCTGAGCCCACGCACCACAAGTACTGAAGCCCGTGTGCCACAACTACTGAAGCCCATTCATCTAGAGCCCATGCTCTGCAACTAGAGAAGCCACCGCAATGAGAAGCCCGCACACCACAACGAAGAGTAGCCCCACTCGCTGTAACTAGAGAAAGTCCGTGCGCAGCAACGAAGACCCAACACAGCCAAAAATAAATAAATTAATTAATTAAAAAAAAAAAGAATGTTCACCAAAAAATTTTTTTTAAAATAAATAACTGCAGGGTAGTTGGATTGGAGAGGAAGGGACAGAGTCAAAGCTTCATATAACAGATAGAATTCAGGGCTTTGATCACCAATTAGATGTGAGGGATTAAAGAAACAGTGATGTGACAGGTAATTGGCTAAAGAAAACTTACTTAAATACATATATATGCATATGTTTTAGAGTCACCATGCTGAGTAAACTACTTGTCAGAAGACCATGTAAGTTCCAAAGAGGGGAATTTACTTTTTTTTCCTTCCTTGTATTTCCCCTCCTTATAACATCCTGAATCACAATCGTTCTGTTTTCACTTTTAATTACTGAGTCACTTCAAGATAAACACAGTATGAAAGACAGAATTGGTTTCTCAATCATCTTTCCATAATCAAGTTTCCTTTGAATTTGTTAAGGACCCAAGAATGCACATCAAATACAGACAATTCCTCATAACCTTGTTTTTTAAAACATAAAAGTTGTTTTTAAAGTATAGATCTGACTCTGACATAGAAATGCAAATACCATTAAAATTTCCGTTTTATCTCTTTCAAACTTCACCTGTTAAGTAGTCAGTTTCCTGAAACACATCTAAAGGAATACAATTATAAATTTATGTTCTAGAGGAAAATTAAACAATCAGCTTGGGTATCTTAGTTGATAGTAAATGTGCCTTTGTCTCATCCAATTTGCAATTCTGTTCTAACTGAGGAGCGCAAGTTGTCCAAATAATTGTCAAAGACTGATAAAATGAAGAACTAAGAAATACATATTTAAATTAAGTAATAAAAGCCTTTGAAAACTGCTAAAAGCACTAAAAAACAATGATCTCCAAAGAACCAGAGAGTGGCATCTGAAAACCCCATACAAGAAACAGTAAGGATGACACACCAGAGAAGCATGTAACAAATCCACTGTTCTCAGAGACAGGACACAGATGTCTGCTAAAGCTGCATGTCCCGACCTCCATGGCTAGGAGGCTGAATTACAGCCTAATTAGAGCCAGAGAAGAAGGCTTTGTCTCTTTCTTCTCCCAAGAGATACAAAGGTAAAGCTGGAATTGTAATTTGCTGGGCGGCCTGGACCAAGCATAATTTTGCACCATTCTTTAAAGTAAAAGAAAAGTATATGAAGGAAACGCCGTAATGGAAACATAAGACATCAGAACAATGACGAAGAAAGCTTGTTCAGAGAAATGACAGAGTACATGTATTTTCTAAATCCAGTAACATTCCCTTTTATCAATAACTGCTGTTACTAAGTATTAATGAGAATAAGAAAAAGTACACCGGCTTTTAAGTCAGACAGACCACCACCACTCGGGAGCTGTGTGATCTTGGGCAAGTTACTCAACCTCTCTGATACTTCATTTCCTTCATCTCCAAAATGGTGGTAATGATACCTATAATTATACCTTTCAAGAGATGGTGTAAAAATTAACTGAAGTAATAAATGTAAATAAATAAAACCTCTAACATAATGCCTGGCATACAACACAAATGGTCATTCCAATAGTATGCCTGAAGGTTCTTCACTGACCTTGTATTTGTAAAAAATAAGTTATTAGAGATCTTTCTCCCTTTTAGCACCAAGTGAGGCAAAGTTGACTCTTCTCCTCCTGCCTGTCCAACCCGGCCTCATCTTATGATTTGAATCATGGCCAAAAAACCAAAAACAAAAACAAAAAAACCCAAACAAACAAAAACACCTGAGCGCTTACTGTGTGTGTCTAGGAGCATGCTAAGTGCCAGGCTAGATACAAAAGAAGAGAAAGGACGTTTTCTGTCCTCAAGGGCCCTGCAACAATACAAACAAGAAAGTGAGACCTCCATAGATGAAACAACTGGAATCAAGCTTAAAAATATAAGGTCCTGGGGCTTCCCTCGTGGCGCAGTGGTTAGGAATCTGCCTGCCGATGCAGGGTACACAGGTTCAAGCCCTGGTCCAGGAAGATCCCACGTGCCATGGAGCAACTAAGCCCGTGCGCCACAACTACTGAGCCTGTAAGCCACTACTACTGAGCTCACGTGCCACAGCTACTGAAGCCCGCACACATAGAGCCCGTGCTCTGCAACAAGAGAAGCCACTGCAATGAGAAGCCTGTACACCGCAGTGAAGAGTAGCCCCCACTCGCCACAACTAGAGAAAGCCCACACACAGCAACAAAGACACAAGGCAGCCAAAAAAATATATATATATATATATATATATGTGTGTGTATGTATGTATATATAAGGTCCAGCACAAGATTACATGATATCGACTGGATAACCATGGCGATTCCCAGTGGGAAGAACTGATGTGGGTTAGAGCACTGATGCTCAAACTCTCTGCGGTGAGAGATCACTTTTGTTTTCATTTCCAATCCATCATGAACCAAGAAGTGGTCCTATTGCCCACGGCTGCAACGCAGCTCTGGCTATATCCAGCTCATCACCTAAGTTTGACAGCACTGAGGGTGCTCTATGCCTTGTCAACAAGACAAATTCATCAGTCACGTGCTTGGATGCCGGGGTAATGCTAAATTGCCAAAAAGCTTTTAAATGCTATTCTCTAGTTCTCTGCTCATGCTGTTGCAGACCAGTAACAAACAGTTTCTGAGCTAGTTTTGAACTTGTAGTCTGTGGGCTACTCTCCAAGTTTTCCGGAGCTGGACCTAAGGGGAAGGGTTTCGACTGTTCCAGCAGGAGCAGTGGCAGACAGAGAAAGGTCTGGGGGCTGGGATGAGCCCTGCATGTCCTGGGATAATTATTTTTATCACAAGTTGGAACAAATCAGTAGAATTTGGGGCAGGGTCTAAAAAAGTAAAGCAAGCATCTCTATATCTCATAATGCAAGGGAACAATTCATTCAGTAGGGATCCCGAAAACAATCAAAAGGAGAGGACCTACAGGAAGCATTCCCAAACTGTCACCTGATTGGCCTGTGAGCTATCGAGGAGTAGAGTCAAAGACACACTCCTCAGTAAGTACATCAACACTTTGTGTTTGTGGGTACATCTCACGGGTCCTCTTAGTCGTCAAGGCGAAAGAAGCAGGAATGGGTTCAAGGTTTGGGGCAAGTTCTGCCGGTTACGCAGCAATGAGCGCAGGCTCTCAAGCCACACTATGGGAGCTCGAATCCCAGGTCCTCCATTTACTTGCTGTGCCATCTTGGGCCAGCAGCTTCATATTCCTTCACTTTGGTTTCTTCAACTGTCAAGTGGGGGTAACAATAGCACCTTCCTCACCAAGGGTTATTGTGAGAACTGAATGAGGTCATGCATGTAAATCCCTTAGAACAGTGCCTGGCGCCCTGCAACGGTGAGATATTATCATTATCACCACTACTACTGCCATTATTATTCCTACTACTCCTCATTATTATCAGACTTTTCCCCTCTGACAGGTTCATCCCCAAGGCCAATTTTAGAGGTATTTTAGAAGTCTTCATCCCACACCCTTGAACTCAGACAATGAACCCCTGATATTCAAAAGCCCCCAGTCCAATCATTCAAAAAGATGCATGCAACATTATGTTCACAGCAGCACTATTCACAATAGCCAAGACGTGGAAACAACCTAAATGTCCATCAACTGGTGAATGGATAAAGATGTGGTACATATATACAGTGGAATACTACTCGGCCACAAAAAAGAATGAAATGATGCCATTTGCAGCAACACGGATGGACTTAGAGATGATCACACTAAGTGAAGTCAGAAAGAGAAACAACATATGATATCACTTATACATGGAATCTAAACTATGACACAAATGAACTGATCTACGAAACAGAAGCAGACTCACAGACATAGAGAACAGACTTGTGGTTACTAAGGGGGAGAAGGGGAGAGAGAGGGATGGATTGGGAGTTTAGAATTAGCAGGTGCAAACCACTATATATAGAATGGATGAACAACAAGGTCCTACTGTATAGGGCAGGGAACTATATTTAATAGCCTGATTTGCTGTACAGAAGAAATTAACACAACATAGTAAGTCAACTATACTTCAATAAAATTAAAAAAAAAAACAAAAGCCCACAGTCCAAACAGACCGCTTGAAGAGACTTCTTTCCTTGGCCCCCTTTCCCAGTAAGTTGCTACTCGGGCCCTTCAAAGCCCAGTTCAAATGCACACAAGCTGTATTCATTAGGGATTGCATGCAACTGTGTGGAGTGGAAACCCAGCTGCTGTGGCTCCATCAAGAAAGGGCTAATTGGGGCTTCCCTGGTGGCGCAGTGGTTGAGAGTCCGCCTGCCGATGCAGGGGACACGGGTTCGTGCCCTGGTCCGGGAAGATCCCACGTGCCGCGGAGCGGCTGGGCCCATGAGCCATGGCCACTGAGCCTACGCGTCCGGAGCCTGTGCTCCGCAACGGAAGAGGCCACAACAGTAAGAGGCGTACCACAGAAAAAAAAAAAAAAAAAAAAGAAAGAAAGGGCTAATTGTCAGCACCTACCAAAAAGTCTGGGGGTGGAAAATCCAGGGCTGGTGCAGCAGGTCTTCGACATCATCAAGACCCCGGGCTCCTTTTATCTTTCTCCTGTACCATCCTTAGCATGTGACATCAGTCCCCATGTCAATCCATGAACATGTCCATCAGGCAGGAAGTGTAACAAAGAGCAACTGTACCTGGAAAATAGCACCCACCCAGCATTCTCGTTGGTGGAGGCTGTGACAGGTGGACATCCTGAGTTGTAAAGGAGGTAAAAAAAGGAGTTTTGAAAGCTGGATAGTTTACTTATCCAAACACAATCTGGATTCTGTTCATAACAAAAAAGGAAAGAATGATTATTGGAAAGATAATCAGCAAAGATGCTTTCCTTGATGCCTAAAATTGTAAGATATTTTCAGAGCATCATACACTCCTCCTTTGTGAGTCACTTAGATGTACGTTGTAATTCGGTAATTTCTTACGTGAATAACTTTTAATATCTTTCTCACAACAGAACATAAGCTTTAGGAAGGTGGGAACCATGTGTCTCCCACTCAGCTGACCCCAGGACCCCCAGGGCCCAGCCCAGTGCCTTATATATAGTAAGCACACAGTAAATAGATTCAGAATTGGCCAAAAAAAAAAATAAATAAAAGCTAATGAATATACTTATTAGCTGTAGACAATTAACTTCACTTTATTCTTGTTTAATCTCAGACTAGAAAATTTTTATATGCCTTATAAGGTTAATGTTATGAAGAATATGTGAAAAGAAAATCAAGAGACACTGGGAAAATATGTTGGGTAAACACTTGATCCATGTGGTAAGAGAAAAAACAGAGCCTTACTATTCATAAGGGATATGCTTTAAGGTCATGGGAATACAGAAATGTCACATAGGAAAATGCCAGGAATATCACTATATTACTTGGTATTAAGTACTGGAGGTAGAGACATATTTAGATATGGCTGCCTTTTTCTTTTCTCCTCTTTCTCTCCTCCCAGTAAAAGAGAGACATGTTTTTATAAGCTGAATTAAACTACTCAGGGGAACTCATTTACCAGTAGAAGGTTATCTTTGTTCACTCACTTAACCAACACTTGTGGGAACATGCCCTGTATTAGGTCCCAGGAGAGCAATAGTCCTTAAACAAACTCGGTCTTGACCCACATGACACTTAAGTGCCCGGTGGGGTAGTAGGGCAAGACAATAAAGAAGTAAACGGGGGCTTCCCTGGTGGCACAGTGGTTAAGAATCCACCTGCCAATGCAGGGGACACAGGTTTGAGCCCCGGTCCAGGAAGATCCCACATGCCACGGAGCAACTAAGCCCGCGAGCCACAACTACTGAAGCCCGTGTGCCACAACTACTGAAGCCTGCGCGCCTGGAGTCCGTGCTCCACAACAAGAGAAGCCACCACAATAAGAAGCCCACGCACTGCAACGGAGTAGCCCCTGCTCGCCACAACTAGAGAACGCCCACGCGCAGCAACAAAGACCCAACACAGCCAAAAATAAATAAATAAATTTATATTTTAAAAAAGTAAACAGGGGCTTCCCTGGTGGCGCAGTGGTTGAGAGTCCGCCTGCTGATGCAGGGGACACGGGTTCGTGTCCCGGTCCGGGAGGATCCCGCATGCCGCGGAGCAGCTGGGCCCGTGGGCTGTGGCCGCTGGGCCTGCGCATCTGGAGCCTGTGCTCTGCGGCAGGGGAGGCCACAGCAGTGAGAGGCCCACGTACAACAACAGCAACAACAACAAAAAAAAAAGTAAACAGATTTACTGCTGGTCATAAATGCTATGAGGTGCTGTGCCTAGGGTAATGAGAGGGAGGTGACATTGCAGCCACCACCCGAGAATCAGAAGGTAACCATTGGAACAGCCAGGGAAAGAACACCAGGTGGCCAGAACATCACGGGCAAGGCGAGAGCTTGATATGGTCCATTGCTCTGATGGCATCTCTTACCACTCACCTTGACTCACTGGCCAACCCTGCTGGTACTTGAACCTGCCATGCATGTTCTTGCCTCAGGCCCTTTGCACATACTGTCCTGCCACACTCTACTTAAACACTCTTCCCCTGCACCTTCCTGTTATTCACTCTAATTCAGATCTCTGCTCTATAAAGTAAGAGGGAAACAGATGATGCTACAATGATATCCCTTCCTGCATTAATTCAACACATATGGATTGAACACTTATTATGTGCCAAGTACGGCCTCAGGACCTGGGGATATAATGATCAGATATAATATTAATTTCCTGCTCTCACAGATACTGCATCCTAGTTGGGGAAGTGGACAGTAAACAAACATAAAATGTCAGATAGTGATATGTGTCAGAGGATGAGAGTTTCTATTTTAGATAGGGTGGTCAGAAGAGGTCTCTTTGAGCAGAGAAGCCAAACCATCTAAGTAAGCCATGAGAAGACTGGGGTGGGGGGGAGAGAAAATGGAAGCAGAGACACAGCAAATGCAAGTAAGGCAAAAGCTATCTTTCGAAAAACCACAAGAAGATATCTAAACAGAGCTGTTATATAAAAATTACATAAAAATGCTGTGTCTGGGCTTCCCTGGTGGCGCAGTGGTTGAGAATCTGCCTGCCAATGCAGGGGACACGGGTTCGAGCCCTGGTCTGGGAAGATCCCACATGCTGCGGAGCAACTAGGCCCGTGAGCCACAACTACTGAGCCTGCGCGTCTGGAGCCTGTGCTCCATAACAAGAGAGGCTGCGACAGTGAGAGGCCCACACACCGCGATGAAGAGTGGCCCCCGCTCGCTGCAACTAGAGAAAGCCCTCACACAGTAATGAAGACCCAACGCAGCCAAAAATAAATAAATTAATTAAAAAAATATATATATATAAAATGCGGTGTCCCCCAATAAAGATAGGTTGAAGTCCCAGCCCCCAGAACCTTACAATATGCTCTTGTTTGGAAAAGGTGTCTTACAGAAGTAACTAGTTAAGATGAGATCATAGTAGAGTTAGCTGGGACCTTATTGTTAATCCATATTGGATTAACAACATGACCAGTGTCCTTACAAAAAGACCATGTGACAATGGGGGCAGATATTGGAGGGATGCAGCTGCAGGTCAAGGAGTGCCATGGATTGGTGGCCACCACCAGAAGCTGGAAGAAGCAAGGAAGAATCCTACCTAGAGTCCCAGGGAGGATGGCCCTGGCGACATGTTGATTTTGGACTTCTGGACACCAGAGCTGTGTACCAATACATTTGTTGTTCTAAACCACCCAGTTTGTGGTGCATTGCTATGGCAACCCCAGGAAACAAATACAGATGCCTATTAGACATCCAAGGTCTGGAGTTGAGAGGAGAGTTTGGGGCTAAAAATGTCAATTTGGAGATACAATTTTAACACCCTGAGCAAATAGACTGGACTGCACTATAACGTGAAATCCAACAGTCTGCTACACACAGACCACAGGAGTTACATAAACGTGAGCAGAGGCCAACCTCTGAAGTAACAAGATGATCTACATTCTAAGACACCTGCGCAAATTCAAGAAGAGCAGAGCAATCACCATAGTATCAGATTAACTCAGTGCCAGAGCAAGAAGCATTAGCAGGTAAAATCACCATATAATGGTGAACCACTAGGCAATAAAAACATAACGCTAAATTCATGTTCCCATGAATATAATAAAAATGTCTTAAGTGGTGGAAATGCGGCCAATAAACATATATAATGGTAACCAAGATCTCAATACTTACCCAAGCGACAGAAGTAAATATCAAAGAATTAGACAAACAAAGTAGCCCAAGATCACACAGTAAGTGAGATAGAATGAGTAGGTATAAATGGAGAATATTGGCAAGTCAACACTCAACTTCCTTTACCAGTATACAGCTCTCTCTCCTAAAAAGTTTCCAAATTCTAGAACAGAATTTGGTTATATTCTTAGATCCAAATAAAAACCAAAAAATGAGCAAAAATAAAAAGTACCTTGAAGTAATCTAAACCTACACACTATGAAACAGCATCTAGAATGGGATAAAATTCAGAACATGTCAGACTATTTTCACAGTGACTAAGGTACATATAATACCTCAATTTATAAAATGCTGTCTTAAGGTTTAAGTCTTGTTCATTAGGCTCTTGGGGGTGAGAAAAGTCTGCCTGGGAACACTGTCATCCATCCCTCAGACTGCTGTGGTTGGCTCGGCTGACTGGTCAGGCCCTACGCATCCCTCCCCAGAGCTCAGGCCCCATCTGGAGGGAGCAGGCTAAGCTTTTCCTGGAGAAGCTGTTGTTCCCTTTACAGAAACTTTACTAAGTTTTCCTTTTCTTTTCCTAAAATGTCCCTGAAGATGCTCATTTTTAACGAAATCTCATTGTATCTAAACACCGGGTCCAAATTTTTATTCCAGCAGCCTGATAATCAGATTAAAAATGGTGTAGAATCCGTTTTAACAAACAACGATTCTCAGACTCCAGTGAGTGTAAGTGGGTGTCTGGCAGCAGGAGGGATTTCCTGCCTCCTGTGTTTGATGAAATCTCTAGTTATGACATTGTTATGTCACTAAGACGCGTAGCTTGCCAAACCTCATCCAGGACATTTATGTGGGTTTTCCCGAATTCCCTTCAGCAACTTAAATCCTCGATGTGATTGCCAGCTACCAGGGAAATTAAACAGGGAATATTCAGGAAATATAAAGTGACTAACAGTTCATAGTTGCACAATTGTTTCTCACGGGCATTTTCCACGGCTGGGAAACAAACCTGAGGATACAGCAGAACCCCATAAAGTGTTCACAGACTCTGAGGTTCGGAGTCCACGGACGTATGCAGACATTTCTGGTCCTGTTCCTGGAAGGACGGGGTGTTTCTGTCATGATCGTCTCTGCCTGAGGCTTGCTCAGTGATGTCCTAACAGTCACGATTAAACACAATCAGGACTGTGTTAGCAAAGGTCAAAGTTTGAAAGTTTTTTAGGTACGTGATCACCGTTCCCTCCTAACAATAATGAATTCCTAATCATCTGAAATCAAGAACTGTCAAAAGAAGCAGAGTAAAATCTTTGCATTCAAGCTCAACATTCCACAATCATTTGAGATTATGTCGTCGTACCCTCAAGACATAAACAAACAAAACCCAGAAAATCTGAATACGAAGTGCTAATTTGTTACACAGAATGGGGGAAATGTTAGGAGTTAGCCAAATCTGGACATTCCCTAACAGTGTGACACAACTTCTCGAGATGAAGGTGCCCAGGAAGGGAGTGTGATTCTTAGGAAAGTAAAGAGATGACCAATGTCAGCTGTCTAAGCTCAAGCTCAAGTGTATGCAAACAGAACAACTGAAGACCCGAAGACACAACATGTCCCTGTTTGAAGTGGACTGAAAAGATATCTTCCACAAGATGGAAAACAGGATTTTTGGACCAGGATCATAGACTTCTGGAATCCCCTCTGTTTTTAGACAAAATAGGAAAAAAAACCTTCTGTGAAAACTTTACTTTTTAAAGTATATATTTATTTATTTATTTGGCTGCGTCAGGTCTTCGTTGTAGCACGTGTGGGTCTTTCATTGTGATGAGCGGGTTTCTCTCTAGTTGTGGCACGAGGGTTCAGTAGTTGTGGTGTGCGGGCTTAGTTGTCCCACAGCATGTGGGATCTTATTTCCCCCACCAGGGATCAAACCCGCATCCCCTGCACTGCAAGGCAGATTCCTTACCACTGGACCACCATGGAAGTCCCAAAACTTTACTTTTATAATAGGCTTGTTTTATCTCAGACTTTCCTGTGGCAGTTAATTTATATTTATATATAAACTGAATTATATATTAAGGTGTTTATTTGCAAAATATGTAGCATGTGCTTTCTCTGTCCCCATTCATCCTGTAACTAACAAAAAGAGGGGGGAAACTCAGAATCTCTAAAATCCTGCTTGGGTGGAGTGTTTTTGTATCTATGGACCCATCCCACAAACTCATCAACTGTTTCACTCCATGCTTGTCTACCCTCCAGGATATATACTGGAGCCAGATGGAAATTCCACTGACTAAATTAAAACACACTAATTGAGCATCAAATTTCTCCTGAAAATGTTCCTTCCCAGCATCATAGATGAGGTATCGTGTGGGTGTCGGATGTACGACTAAGAGGAAATTGACTCTTTCTGTACAAATAAATCATTCAGATTCACTTTACTCAATTTTCTTATTGACTCCTGGAAATGATCAAACGTAGAGTGTGGGAATTTAACTGCTCAAACATTCAAAAGGTTTATTCAGTGAAAGGGAAATAAGAATAATGGAAACAAGACAGCTAAATGGTTACTAGATGAGATGTATTCCTTTGCAAAACAATACTGAAAATTGAAGGCTACATCTGGGATACAGAGGTGTACAGATGCTCTTACCTTCAGTGGATGCACGCAAGTATTTTTGCAGTTCAAATAATTTGCTAAATGTTTTGAAGAACCAGTTTTAAGACTTTCCGTTCCAACATTAATTTCTAGTTTGTAGTTTCACCAAAAACACACTGTATAACATTAACCTTATAGTTAAACAATTCCCATCAATATATTATTCAGGCCACGAATTGCAATGAATATAACAGTTCTTTAGCTATTGTACAGTTTTTATGATGACTAAAAGATAACTTGAGGGCTTCCCTGGTGGCGCAGTGGTTAAGAATCTGCCTGCCAATGCAGGGGACACAAGTTCAAGCCCTGGTCCGGGCAGATCCCACATGCCGCGGAGCAACTAAGCCCGCGAGCCACAACTACTGAGTCTGTGCTCTAGAGCCCACGAGCCACAACTACTGAAGCCCATGTGCCTAGAGCCCATAGTCCACAACAAGAGAAGCCACCACAATGAGAAGCCCACGCACCTCAATGAAGAGTAGCCTCCACTCACAGCAACCAGAGAAAAGTCCATACGCAGCAACAAAGACCCAATGCAGCCAGAAACAATAAATAAATAAAATAAAATAAATAAATTTTTTTAAAAAAGATAACTTGAACCTCCAAGTTTTGTTCAGAATAGTTGACCTGATCTAAATGCCACGGAGGGTGTTTTTTTTTTAATCTTTATTTTATATTGGACTATATTTGATTCACAATGTTGTGTTAGTTTCAGGTGTACACAAAGTGATTCACTTATACATATACACATATCTATTCTTTTTCAAGTTATTTTCCTATTTAGGTTATTACAGAATATTGAGCAGAGCTCCCTGTGCTATACAGTAAGTCCTTGTTGTTTATCTATTTTATATATAGTAGCGTGTTTCTGTTAATCCCAAACTCCCAGTTTATCCCTCCCCACCCGCTTTTCCCCTTCGGTAACTAAGAGTTTTATTTCCATGTCTGTGAGTCTGTTTCTGTTTTGTAAATAAGTTCATTTGTAACTGATGATATTTATATAGACGTTATAAGGCTCTGTATTCCTCAGATCAAGGTCAACATCAACAATGACAAATCATGTTAATAGCCTGTATCCTTGATAGGAAGTGATGCAAATAGCACTTTCCCTCCATGGTCTTCCTCCCCCAAACCAGTAACATCATAAGAAAAACATTAGATAAATTCCAATAGAGGGACATTTTACAAAATACCTGACCAGTCCTCCTCAAAACTGTCAAGGTCATCAAAAACAAGAAAAATCTAAAAAACTGTCACAGCCCAGAGGAACCTAAGGGGACATGAAGACAAGGCTATATGGTGTCCTGGATGAACTCCTAGAACAGAAAAAGGACATTAGGTAAAAACTAAGGAAATCTGAATAAATGATGGACTTTGGCTGATAATAACATATCAATACTGTTTCATTCATTTTAAGTATGATGTTAATCATAGGGGACCCTGTGTGCGGGGTAAGTGGGAACTCTGTCCTACTTTCTCAGTTTTTCTGTAAAAATAAAACTGTCCTAAAAAATAAAGCCTATTTTAAACATCTTTATGGCTATTTTTTTAAATGCCATAGCTTCATGTCCATAACTTATAGTCCAAATAAAAATTATGTAGATAGAGAAAACCAAAAAGGAAAAGAATAAGATGAAGGTAATAAAATGTTAATGTTTGAGGACTCTGGGTGAAGGTACTAGGGAATTCCTTGCACCGCTCTCACAACTTTTCTGTAAGTCTGAAATTGTGTCAAAATTTTAAATAATTGTCGTAAATAAAGAGACATATACTAAAATGTATATACATGTATTTGTAACATATGTGACAGACAATGAATTAATTCCTCAATATATAAAACGTAAGAAAAAACAAATGCCACAATAAAAAAGAGAACAAGTATAAGGGCCAATCATCGTATGCGTGTGTATGTATGTATATATGGGTACGTATGTATACATACATATATATTCAACTTCAGTACCAATAAGAGAAATGCACATTTTCTTAAAACTACGATAAAATTTTGCCTAATAAATCAACCCTCAAAAACAAAGAAACAAACTTTAAAAAAAACCCTGAAACTAACCCAAAACTCCAAAGATGGAGAGTGTCACTAACTGAGTGTACTTCTACTAGGTGTCCCGACAATCTGGTTGCCATTTGGCAACTGGAAAAGTTTTGAAAGATGATTTGTCTCTTTGATTCAAGATTTCCTTTACTTGGTAGTATTTATCCTGAGGAAATAAGCAGAGGGACGGAAAATTACATACAAGGCAGTTCATTATAATATTATTTATAGTAATATTATGTTCAAAGTCTAATACTCAGGACAGGTCAGACATGAGTCATGCTATATCCGTATGATGGATTACTAAGTCGCTATGAAAAAACCCTGTCGTGAAAGGGTGCTTATTGACAATGGGAATAATATTCTAATGCTAACAATATGTACACTGTCAACAGCAGTTATCTTTGGGTGGTGTTATTTTGCAAGCAGTAACTTTCAGACACCATGAAAAGAGATTCTACATGCGTCTTAGGGCATAAGCACAGCTGTGATTCTATTCCCAATGGAATGCAATGGCTGTCATGGAGGCTGAGCCTTAGGAAGAGCTGAAGATGAGAAATGGCATGGACTTTACAATAAAATACTGAGTTTTCCCAACTTAAAAAAAAAATTCGGGCTTCCCTGGTGGCACAGTGGTTAAGAATCCACCTGCCAATGCAGAGAACACGGGTTCGAGCCCTGGTCTGGGAAGATCCCACAGGCCATGGAGCAACTAGGCCCGTGCGCCACAACTACTGAAGCCCGCATGCCTAGAGCCCATGCTCTGCAACAAGAGAAGCCACTGCAATGAGAAGCCTGCGCACCGCAATGAAGTGTAGTCCCCACTCGCAGCAACCAGAGAAAGCCTGCATGCAGCAACAAAGACGCAACGCAGTTAAAGATAAAAAAGAAAAAATTCTAGGGGCTTCCCTGGTGGTCCAGTGGGTAAGACTCTGCACTCCCAATGCAGGGGGCCTGGGTTCAATCCTTAGTCAGGGAACTAGATCTCGCATGCATGTCGCAACTAAGAGTTCACACATTGCAACTAAAAGATCCTGCATGCCACAACTAAAGATCCCATGTGCTGCAACTAAGACCCGGAGCAGCCTAAATAAATAAATAAATAAAATTTAAAATAATAATAATTTTAAAATTCTATATATTCATCCATTTTGCAAATATCTGAGTACCTGCTCAGAACAGTAGGATAGGGGCTCTGTGAGAGAAGGAGAAAAGTCTACAAAGTTGGATAAGGGATGTTCTCTGTCCTCAATGAGCCTACAATTTAGCAGGGATGATCAAAACAATTTTATAAATAACTATAATACAAGGCACAACATTGGAGGAGGGAGAGAGTATATCCAGTTGAGATGAAAATAAAGGAGGGACTTCCCTGGTGGCACAGTAGTTAAGACCTGCCAATGCAGGGGACACGGGTTCGAGCTCTGGTCCGGGAAGATCCCACATGCCATGGAGCAACTAAGGCTGTGTGCCACAACTACTGAGCCTGCGCTCTAGAGCCCGCGAGCTACTACTACTGAGTCCATGTGCCACAACTACTGAAGTCCACACACCTAGAGCCCACGCTTCACAACAAGAGAAGCCTCCACAGTGAGAAGCCCACGCACCACAACAGAGTAGCCCCTGCTCACCGCAACTAGAGAAAGCCCACGCGCAGTAACAAAGACCCAACCCAGCCATAAATAAATAAATAAACATTTCAAAAAAAGGAAAATACTACCCAACACAATCTACAGATTCAATGCAATCCCTATCAAACTACCACTGGCATTTTTCACAGAAAACAACAAATTTTAGAACAAAACAACAAATTTTAGAACAAAAAATTTCACAATTTGTATGGAAACACAAAAGACCCCGAATAGCCAAAGCAATCTTGAGAACGAAAAACGGAGCTGGAGAAATCAGGTTCCCTGACTTCAGACTATACTACAAAGCTACAGTAATCAAGACAGTATGGTACTGGCACAAAAACAGAAAGATAGATCAATGGAACAGGATAGAAAGCCCAGAGATAAACCCATGCACATATGGTCACCTTATCTTTGATAAAGGAGGCAGGAATGTACAGTGGAGGAAGGACAGCCTCTTCAATAAGTGGTGCTGGGAAAACTGGACAGGTACCTATAAAAGTATGAGATTAGATCACTCCCTAACACCATACACAAAAATAAGCTCAAAATGGATTAAAGACCTAAATGTAAGGCCCGAAACTATCAAACTCTTAGAGGAAAACATAGGCAGAACACTCTATGACATAAATCACAGCAAGATCCTTTTTGACCCACCTCCTAGAGAAATGAAAAAAAAAACAAGGAGGGAGACGCAAGAGGGAAGAGAGATGGGAACATATGTATATGTATAATTGATTCACTTTGTTATAAGGCAGAAACCAACACACCATTGTAAAGCAATTATGCTCCAATAAAGATGTAAAAAAAAAACAAAAGCCAAAAAAAAAAAAAGGAAAATAAAGGAGAGGGTATCTGAAAAGAGAATCTTTTTATTTTTATTTTTTGGCTGCACCATGTAGCATGTGGGATCTTCCCCGACCAGGGATCAAACCCATGTCCCCTGCATTGGGAGCATGGATTCTTAACCACTAGACTGCCAGGGAAATCCAGAGAGAGTCATCTTTTAACTGACTGCTGTTGCCATGGGAAATACTAAGGATGAAATGTGCAAGGATAGTACAGGGAACAGCATGAAATGGGAGAGAAATGGGGAAAAAAAAAGCTTATTAAAGAAAGGGAGTAGAGGGAGCTAAGAATTGGAAAGATAGGCTAAAGGCAGAGAATAAAAAGCCTTAAATGCCCACCTGAGAAGTTTGGACTTAATATGTTAAGCAAGTGTGGTTATTAAAGGCCTCCCAGCAGTTTGAAAGTCTGAGAAAATCTGCACTAATAAGATGAATTTGACTCCCATCGCTGACTTCCATCCAGAGAAACCCTCCTGGTGCAGAACAATTCAACTGCAAGCAAAATATTCTAAAACATCTTTAGAAATACGTTGCTGGACTCGCAAAATAGTAAGTGAAATCTTCAGAGACCTGACAAAAGAAGAAAACATGACTCCAAATAGGTAAGAAAATGTTGAAGTTGGCATCTGCTCTGAGGACATCTGCCAATTCCTGAAGGCCTAGAGCAGAGGTCAGAAAACTATGGCCCAGGGGCTACATCTAGTTTACCTCCTCTTTTTGTAAGTAAAGTTTTATTTGAACCCAACCCCACCCATTTATTTATGTATTGTCCATGGCTGCTTTCATGCTATAAGAGCAGGGATGAGTAGATGCCACAGAGACCATATGGTCTGCAAAGCCTAATACGTCTACTCTCTGGCCCTTTACAAAAAAAGTCTGCTGAATCCTGGCCTTGAGTTTTAATGGGTTGAGTTTATGGGATTTGGGAGACAAAGCCAGGCACCTGCATAGGGTGGGATGCCTTATGAAAGACTGAATAAAGTGACACTTTCAATAGATGAATTAGGAAAATGTTTGCAAGGAGGAGATACTTGCTTGTTCATATCTTAGCTGTGGTAGAAAGGAAAATGTTTCCCCTGAGAATTTCTGCCATAAGCCCATCCTCACACAGGTTAGAACCCACATTATCTATGTGGTGACCAAAAAAAACTCTTAGCCAAAACTTCAGTTTATTCAAGTGATCTTGGCTAAGAAGTGCCCCTAGGTGTCCAGCATAAACAAACACCAATCCTTGAATTCCCATAGATAAAGAGCCAAAGAATAAAAGCTTCAAATCAAAAAGCACAAAATGCATGAGGAAACAAGTTACTAAAAGTAAAGCTAAGCAGAAAAAACAAACAGTAAGAGTAGACCCACAAAGACTGCAGATATTGGAATTATTAGATACCAAAAATAAAACATTACGTTTACGATAATTAAAAAAAATAAAAGAAAATATCAGAGAAGGAAAAAGATTATTAAAAATGAATGAGCATATTTGAAATAGAACCAAATACAACATCTAAAAATGACAAATATAATAAATGATATCATAAAGTCAATTAATGTTAAGTAGCAGATACAATGAAAGAGAGTAATAACCGACTGGAAGATAGATTTGAAGAAATTACGCAAAATCCAGCACAGAGAAACAGATATAGAAAATAAAAAGAGGGCTTCTCTGGTGGTGCAGTGGTTGGGAATCTGCCTGCCAATGCAGGGGACATGGGTTTGATCCCTGGTCTGGGAAGATCCCACATGCTGCAGAGCAACTAAGCTCATGTGCCACAACTACTGAGCCCATATGCCACAACTACTGAAGCCCACGTGCCTAGAGCCTGCACTCCGCAACAAGAGAAGCCACTGCAATGAGAAGCCCACACGCCACAACGAAGAGCAGCCCACACTTGACGCAACTAGAGAAAGCCCACGCACAGCAACGAAGACACAATGCAGCCAAAAAAAAACCCCACAAAAATCTGACAACTAAGTTTTCATCAATTATGATAATATTAAAATACAATGAAATAATACTTTTAAAGTTCTGAGGAAAAAATTGTCAACATAGAGTTGCATATACATGAAACTATCTTTTGAGAAGGAGGGTGAAAAAAAGACATCTTCAAGCAAACAAAAATTGATAGAGTTTCAACCAATATATCACCCCCTAAGGAACTTTCAAAAGAAATATATTGTAGAGAGATAGAAAACTAACCTCAAAATAACATCTGAGAGACCAAAAAAGCAAGAAAGAAGAAAAAGAAACTCCCTAAAACAAGACAAATAGGAAGTTCAGAATAATATAGTAAAAATGAATTCTAATCACCAGTAAATATATCAGCAATCACAATAATTATTAGTAATTAAACTCTCCATTTAGAAGACAAAGGTTTTTTTTTTAAATCTATCTCTGTGCTTTTACAAGACATACATAAAACTTAAGGGAACTCAAAGATTAAAAAGAAAATATTGGAAAAAGATTCACCAACATACTAAGTAAAAGAAAGCCAGTATGACTATAGTCATATCAAAGAAAACAAACTTGAAAGCAAAACTTATTACTAGAGGTAGAGGTTAATTCCACAGTAACAGAATGTTCAGTTTACCAGACAGGTTTAACAATCCTAAACTTGTGTGCACCGAATAACATAGTCTCAAAATATGTAACTAAAAAATCAACAAAACCACTAGGAGAATAGAGAGGAAGGATAGACTAAGAGCAGAGAGAATAAAGAAAGCTACTATGGTGAGCTATCCAGATTTCCCTTGAGCACTGAAACTCTTACTTCTAGGATTAGTCCCCATACTTCTAGGATTGCAGCCAGAAAATAGCACTTAGCCATCAATTCTCTTTGCAGATTGCCTCAGCTGAAGAAAACTACCTCGCCCAAGGTTACTACTACTCCCAAGGGCAACTCACATCCAATGACTGGCTGATGAGGATGGAAGGAATACAGGCCCAGCTCCCTTGCCCGAGTTGGGACAATCTGGCTATAGAGCTTTCCATAGGATCAGCAGAGGTCTGTATCACAGCTCAACATCTTCTGCCCAAGTCTGCTTCTTCATCCTCTCTTCCCCAGATCCCAAGCGCAAACTCTAAAAAACATCCTGTCTCAAAGCCTGCTTCTCAAGGAAGGCAATCTGCAACGAATATCCATGGGAGAAGCACTGATAAGAAATTGAAAATATGGAATTAAAGGTCAGGAAGGAAGATAGGGTTACCATTAGATTTTGAGGAAGTTCGTATAGAGGTGATAAAAAAAAGTTCAGGAATTGAATGAGATGGCTAAATTATAAACAAGTAAAGACAGCTTCAACGGATGCCTAGAGCTAAGCATCCAATAAAGAGAAGCCTAGGCGACTTAGGAGAGGCATCAAAACGGTGTAATAGTGTAGTGTCACCAAGGTGAAAGGACAGAAAACAGGAAGAAATTTTAAGTTAATGTTAAATGCTTAATTTATAGGTAAGAAAATTGTTGTGGTTACATAATGTGTACTAACAACACCCGTTTCTCTTTTCTCCTAGTCCATTCTCTAATTTTACTGTAGGAAACTACCACCCCCTCTACTCTTAGCTGATGTGATTTGGATGGCACTGATTCTACCCATGGTTCCAAAGGTGGGCTCATGTTTGGGCTTGGACAGTCAGAGCATTGCATTCCCTGGCCTTCAGTTTGAACTAGTGAGAGTAAAGCTCAAGGGTTTTGTTCAAACCATTAAATGAACTCTTTTTTTTTTTTTTTTAATTGGCTGACCCTAAGGTTTGCTGGCAGCCACCATGCCACTGAGGAACCTCAAGATGAAGTCAGTATAAAAGAGGACAAAGCCACAGTGAAATAAAGTCCTAATCGGGTGACATCATTTGAGCACTGGAATACAGCTGTGCATGTAGCTAGACATCCTTAGACTTTTCTGTTACTGAACCACTGAATTCCTGTTTTTTTTTTTTCCTTTTAATCCAATTTGAGTTGGGTTTTCTTTCACTAGCAAAGTAAAAAATTCTAAGTGATAGCATGAGGATATCTATTCCATATTCGATTTTGTAGTCCACTTTTTTCACTAAACATGATAATGGAAGAATCTGGGGTGATTAAAAGTAAATTAACTGCCTAGGTTTGAGTCCACAGTTAGTAGCTGTGCAACCTTGGGCATATTACTTGACCTCAGTCATAAACTGAGGAATAGCATGTACCTTATAGGGTTGTGAAAGTTAAATTAATATATGCAAAGCCCTAAGACAGTGCCTAATACTTTGTAAATGGTGTAAAAATGTTAGCTATTATTAATTATTATTTCTAATTACAAAATCTTCATAAGCGTCATTTTAATAGATGAATGGATATTTCATACGTAGCCAATTGTCCTACTAACAGGCCAGTTTTTCACTGCTGTGAATAACACTGCATTGAACATCTTTGAGCACAAAGCTTACTCTGTATATGATTATTTCCTTAGTTTAGAGTACTAGTGAAAATACCAGTTCAAAGAGTCTATTTGATTCTCAAAGATTTTTAGAGACGTAGAATCTACAGCCTTGCTCCAAAGATACTTCCTTTGCATTTTTTTTTTTTTTTTTTTTTTTTAAGGCATGTGGGATCTTCCCGGACCGGGGCATGAACCCGCGTCCCCTGCATCGGCAGGCGGACTCTCAAACACTGCGCCACCAGGAAAGCCCTTCCTTTGCATTTTTATACCAATTAGTCTATTTGCACTCATCCAAATCTTCCTTCCTGTAATTTAAGCTTAGACCTATGATCAAAAGGAGATATAAAATACAGGCAGACCTTGTTTTACTGCACTTCACTTTATTGCCCTTCGAAGATACTGTGTTTTACACAAATTGAAGGCTTGTGGCAGCCCTGCATCAAGCAAGCCTATCGGTGCTATTTTTCCAACAGCATTTTCTCACTTCACTTCTCTGTGTTATATTTTGGTAATTCTCACAATATTTCAAACATTTTCTTTATTATTATATTTGTTGTGGTGATCTGTGATTAGTGATCTTTGATAGTATGATTGCCAAAATATTACCACTCACTGAAGGCCCTGATGATGGTTAGCATCTTTTAGCAAGAAAGTATTTTTTAAATTTATTTTATTGAGGTATAATTGATTTACAATTTCTATTTACAGCAAAGTGATTCAGTTATACATATACATACATTCTTTTTCATATTCTTTTCCATTATGGTTTATCACAGGGTACTGAATATAGTTCCCTGTGCTATACAGTAGGACCTTGTTGTTTATCCATTCTATATATAATAGTTTGCATCAGCTAACCCCAAACTCCCACTCCATCCCTCTCCCACCGTCCTCCCCCTTGACAACCACAAAGTCTGTTCTCTATGTCTGTGAGTCTGTTTCTGTGTCGTAGATAAGTTTATTGTGTCATATTTTAGATTCCACATATAAGTGATATCATACGGTATTTGTCACAAGAAAGTATTTTTTTTTTTTTTTTTTTTTTTTTTTTTTTTTTTGCGGTACACGGGCCTCTCACTGTTGTGGCCTCTCCCGTCGCGGAGCACAGGCTCCGGACGCACAGGCTCAGCGGCCATGGCTCACGGGCCTAGCTGCTCCGCGGCGTGTGGGATCTTCCCGGACCGGGGCACGAACCCATGTCCCCTGCATCAGCAGGCAGACTCTCAACCACTGCGCCACCAGGGAAGCCCACAAGAAAGTATTTTTAATGAAGGTATGTACACTGTTTTTACAGACATAATGCTATTGCACGCTTAATAGACTACAGTGTAATGTAGACATACTTTTATATGTACTGGGAAACCAAAAATCACGTGACTTGTTTTATTGGGATATTCGCTTTATTACACTGGTCTGGAACTGAACCTGCAACATCTCTGAGGTCTGCCTGTAAATGAGTCTTTACTAGGATCGTATACTCTAATTAACGAAATGGAATAAATGCTTATAAAGTATTATAGAAATTTTAAAATAGAAACAATCAGAAAGCTCAAATAAGTGGATATTTTCTGAATTTTACTTTGAAAAAATAGAAACCATCAGAAGAATATAGTAGATTGACAATAAATATTTATTGAGTGAATGTGACGATTACCCTAATGTCCTGAAGTGCCTCCTGATGGATGCATCGTTATAGGATGAATTAATAGGGAGTAGACTTTAGTGTATTTCTAAATTGGTGAAAACGAAGTTTTTGTTACAGTTTTCCTCAAACAGCCTTCATTAATGACAACACCCTAAAGTTAATTATATCATCACATGTGTTTTACAATGTAAGAAACTGAGCAAAGGAATGGTCACTTGTCTTGATTACACAGTCCAATATGCCTTTTTATTAAAAAAAAAAAACTGGCCACCTTTAAGATATCAGTGATTCACAATCATTATTTTAAGAAAAGTACAATCTGGAAAAAAGATGACTTTATCCCACAGTCTTAAATTGACTAAGGAAGAGATCAGAAACAACTCAGAAGAAATGACAGTGGCAAATTGAACTGAAGTATCAACCAACATTCACCTAACCTTTATAATAGATTTGAAGTTCACACCCTCTCTTATAAAAGGGTCATTGAACCTAAAGCCCTGAGTTCTAGTGGTGCCTCCACTAGAAATCTGTAACTTTTGCAATGTTGTAGACACTGAGGGATTTATGATAAAACACCATGAACCCCAATCTATATTTCCCCAAGCGAGGCCACCAGCCACAGATGCCATTCCTGTCACCCCAAGTGGCTGAAAACCAAGGAGTTGACCAAAAATCTATGCGTTTGTCTCTTTCTTTCTCTTCTTGTTTCCCATCCGCTTCGTAATTACTGCCAAACATTGGTGCAGCTCTCCATGTCCCAGGGTTAGAAGAACTAATGCCCTGGCCAGAATGATAATTCAGAACTAAGAAGATAACTTAGCACCCTCAGCCCCAAATTATAAATCTTCTGGTCGCATAAGGCCTGTGGCAATAAGAGTGACATCTCAACATGCAAACATTTCACTGTCTACTTTAAACCTTTTCGATAGCACCCTCCGCCTATTTTTAGCACCGAGTCTGAACTTCTTCACATGACATGACATATACAGTCAAGTAAAATCTGGCCTCTACTTAACCTCTCCAACCTCACCTCTTACCTTCTTGTCATTGAGAGTGAACTTGGCCTCCTCAAATGTCAACATTCTGAACATTTTCTGTTTGCCCTGTTCTCCCTTCATCTTCCCACAGCTGAAGCAACCTTCACCTCTCAGTAGAGACCTCACATGGTCCGAAAAAGCTCTCCTGGCTCCCCCGGGTCTGGGTGGGTGCCTTTCTTATGATTCCCATAGCACCCTGCCAGCCTCTATCACCTTATGGCTTCCTGGGTGCTTGCTTACAACTGTCACAACTGAAAGTTCTCTGAGGGGAGGGATTGTGTGTCTCTTGGTTACTGATGGGTACCTAGTATGGCCTGGAACATAGGAGCTCAATAAACATTTATTGATGGATGA
The DNA here is from genome assembly GCF_003031525.2 of Neophocaena asiaeorientalis asiaeorientalis. NCBI lineage: Eukaryota > Metazoa > Chordata > Mammalia > Artiodactyla > Phocoenidae > Neophocaena > Neophocaena asiaeorientalis. Next base: position 9,962,707 of record NW_020173679.1, read on the forward strand.
ACGAATAAAAGTATGAATGAATAAAATTAGAAATACAAAAAGCGGGGTGAGGGAGGGTTGGATTGGGAGTTTGGGACTAGTAGATGCAAACTCTTATATATAGAATGAATAAACAACAAAGTCCTATTGTATAGCACAGGAAACTATATTCAATACACTATAATAAACCATAACGGAAAAGAACATGAAAAAGAATATATACATATAACTGAATCACTTTGCTGTACACCAGGAATTAACACAATACCGTAAGTCAACTATACTTCAGTTTAAAAAAAGGAGAAGAAATACCGAGAGGTGTTGGCGTTCATTCAGTTCTTACAGCCTCTAGTCACTGGGTATATCCCATTACCTTTGCATTCCAGAGAAAATGGTAAAGCTGTTCATATTAAAAAGTTCTGTAGGGACTTGAAGTTTATGGACAAACCAAACCTATTTTTTTCTAAAGGAAACATGCCTATGGATGTTGATAAGTATGGGCTTACAAGTAAATGTTCCTAGACTTATGACCACTTGTTATCTTCCCTTCAGAGTCACTAGGAAGATTCTCCCTGCCTGTAGATGATCTCTCCAAGAAAGGCTGATGCCTGAAATTTCATTATGACAGATCCCTTTCTTTGGCTTAACGTTTTATAGCCTCTTAAGTGGAAATACTGCAAAGAAAGTAAAACATTTTATCTTATGAATCATTTATGCTCCTGGAATTTAACAAAACAACCTCCTGGATAAATTAAATCATGTATGCTAATAAGCAGTAGAGAATTTTGGAATCTTAGACTGAAAGGCGTTCAAAAACTCAAAGAATATATAACAGGTAATTCCGTGGCTATCCAGGGGTTAGGACTCCATGCTTTCACTTCTGTGGGCCCCAAGTTCAATCCCTAGTCAGGGAACTAAGATCCTACAAGCCGTACCGCTTGGTCAAAAAAAAAAAAGAGAGAAAAAGAATACATAACAACACTAACAGTAAGAATAACAATTGATTTAAAAAGCAGCTAACATTTATTGAATCCTGATTGGAGCCAGGTTGTGATCTAAATACTTTTATGTACACAGTATCATTTATCTACCCCATGGAGCAGGACGTACTGTTATCCCCAGCTCACTAGGTGTTGAGAGGTTAGGAGCGTGCCTGAGTCATACAGCTAGTGATAGAATTGGATTCAAACCCAAATCCTCTGAATGCAGACCCTAAGCTCTTCATCCCTACACCATTTTCCTTCTTCTTCTTTTATCCGGAAGAAAAGAAAATATCTGCTACCAAGGGACCAATTTGGTAGAATGATACCAAGTTATTTTAGAACTAAATCCAAAGAAAGAAGCATCTCTGTTTTCTTGTTTTAATATAACAATTTAACTTTCCATATATGTTGTGTTTGCTGAACTATTAGCTTGTGTCTATGTAAACATACCTCATCTGTGTCAATGGCAATGAAGGAGTGAAATATATTTCTGAAATCTCTTAAGAGTTGACCTTAATATTTTTAATTAATTAATTAATTTGACAAGGGACTAGAGCACACCCTACTGGCCAGCTAGTGGGAAATACAGCATTTACTTGGAAGAAAATGTCATGTTAAAATCTGAAGATAAAAATCAGATTAGCGTTTCAAAGAAATTTGAAAAAATTGTCTCGTAAACATCTATATATTAAATTAGTGTATCTATAGGACACTAAAAAATTTCTAAAGGTTATAAGTTCTAGAAATGGGATAAAACTAGAAATAGATTAACAGCCAATAGCATCAAATGTTGGTTAAGGGAGCATTAAGTAAATGAAAAAGTGGCTCAGTTAAAAACAAACTATACAAATAGCCCTCCAAAACTCATACTAAGCAAAATCAGGTAAGCCCTGGCCCTAACACTTAAACTAGTAGACGGATAAGTTAAAACCAGTCTCTTCAGTCTTTTCCTGGGCTGAGCATACTCCATGTATTTTTTTCTTTCTTTTCTGTTTTCTGTTGTTTATTTTTTTTAGGGGAAAAGCTAAGAAGGGGGAGTAATATCCCTAATTAATATCCCTGGGGAAAATGGAAGTTGTAAAGAAATCTTTTTCTGTGCAACTTTTCAAATGGCTGCTAAATTTGAAAGCTCCATGGAGACTTTGATTTGATGAGGCAATTCCCATGGGTGAATCTCGGCTCATATCAGTGCGAGAGTTTAAAGTAATCCACAAAGTTTATTGGAAATACTGTGTAAATATGTGTGTGTGTGTGTGTGTGTGTGTGTGTGTACGCCCAGATGTCTCCGAAACATAAAGTGACAATTAAACCAATGATCTTGGTGAAATGCAATTCTTCCATTCTCATGTATTTTTTTATTGCATGCATCTATAAATTGGTTTTTTTAAAAGTGTGTAACTACATATACTGTGAATAGAAAAGGCTCTAGGACTAAGAGAGTAATGCAGAAAGTGTCTCACTTTAAAATATGTCTCTATAAACAGAGCCCAAACACAAAAACATCTATAATCAAGATGAATAAACACCAAGTTGCGATCCTCTACTACAGTATTCGCAGAATATCCAAATAGAAATTTGGAAGTGTCATAAGGCCCTGTCCAGCACATGTGTGCTTACACATGACTTGCAGGGATCCTGGGGGAGGACAGAAAGAAACAATGTCCTTAGGAAAGCAGAGACTGTGATCCTAAGGTTTCTGAGCCAGAACCTCCCCCTGTTCTCACTCCAAGTACAGCCTCTTCTTACTCTGAAAGAAGGGCAAGTGCAAAGTGACAATCTGGGTCAATGTGAAGTAAGTCTAACATTTCAAATGTTACATTTAGGGTTTTTTAATATTAAATAACAATCAGCCAATATAAATTCCTCGGGAGGTGGCCTCAAAATTAGATGAATTGGGGAGATGTAAAAAAAAACATTGTCTGACTTTAACTTTCTTCCTTACTGGAGATAATTTAAAACATGCTAGATTCAGTACAAAGAGGGTATTTTTTCCCTAAACCTCTAGACTAGTGTTCTAATCTGTTAAAAGTCATGCAATGATCATTTGATAAACACAAAATGCTCATTTGAAGTTGCTTAGCATTTTCCTTTTAAACTGTTCCGCAAATACTCCACAATATTATTGACATGTCAGTGTTATTACAAACTATCATTAGTAGAGTCTTAGATAAAAGATATGTGGGGTATAAGTGTTCTCATGTAATTCATCCACAGCTGAGAAAGCCACATTGTATGAGTATTATTGTAAGCAAACTTCAGTAAGCCATCAGCTCTAACTGGTTTTTCCCCCAAAATGAATACATCAAGATAAAAAAAAACAAAGTTATAGTTACCAAAGGGGAAAGGGCGGGGAGGGAGGGATAATTTAGGAGTTTGGGATTAAAATATACACACTAGTGTATATAAAATAGATAACCAACAAGGACCTACTGTATAGCACAGGGAACTACACTCAATATCTTGTAACAAGCCATAATGGAAGAGAACAGAAAAAGAATATATATATTCATATAGATATGTATAACTGAATCACTTAGCTGTCCACCTGAAATTGATACATCATAAATCAACTATATTTCAATAAAGTTTTTTAAGATGTTTACTTTGCAAGTTTTAAATAGATCAGAAGAAAAAATCAGATTCATCAAGAATGACTCACGTGATTTTGTGATTTTTTTTTGATAATTTACCGAAACATTAGCCATCATACAGCTCTCAACCCTATACTGAGTATTCTGTTGATCTTCTTTCTCTAAAGAAGGGGTGTGTTTGATGGTTGCTCTGGTGATTATCACTGTTTAATGAATAGGAGAATGTAAAACATGCCAATAAGGCCAAAGCACAAATTACAGCTGTATTGTGGTTACTTGAAATCGTGCAACCAGGGTGCCTTTTGGATGAAACTTGAGCTTGGCTAGGTCCCCATTCAGTAAATGCTGGACTGTGAGGTCTGAAAAGATGTTCTCTGGCAAGTTCTCAGGCTGATCCTTTTTTTTTTATACTGATAGTGTATGGGTAAGCCGTAAACATAAATGAAACCAAAATGGGGAAAAAAAAATCTGGATAGATTGTCTGTGAATAAAAAACCTAGTTAATTTGGTAAGAAAATTAGCGATTAGTTGTGACTAATTTTCATCATCCTAAAATACTACTACATGAATGGCAGTAAGTAAGGAAAGTTAACAGAAAGATGGAATAACTGAATTCTTAAGTAGCAGAGCAATGAAAATGACCCAAGAAGCCCTGTAGTCCAGAAGGAGCCCATCAGAATGAGGGATAGAGCTCTCTCTGCTAAATGTTTGTTTATCTTGCAAATAAAAGAGTTTTGTTTTGTTTTGTTTTTAGTTTGGGTTCCTAAGGCCTTGAATTCAAAATTAAGCCTTTGAATTAAATTTAAAAGAATGTAAGTAAATAATAGGGGAGAAAAGGCAAATCACTTCATGGAGTGTAAAGTTAATAGTTAACCTGATAATGAGGTCAGAATCTCATTCCATATGTTAAACTACCCCAATTAGGTAGCGCTAAATGTCTAACTATTGGGCATTACTGCTGAAATGCAAGAAGGGCCTCTGAGGAGACCAAAGAGGTCAGCAAGAGGTCTCTGGCCTCTACTCAATAGAGTACCATTCAGGGGATTTCTTCTAGCTAAAACTGGAGGGTTTCTGTCTGTTTGCTTTTTTTCTTACTTTAGTTACTCTTGGTTTGTTATCATTTGTATTATTTATTTTACGGTTAAACTATAAGCCTAAGTTGCATCACCGGCGCCTCGAGAAACCTCCTCCTGCCGGCTTGCTAGTGTTTTGTCCTTGGGCATCAGTGGCTGCCCTGATGCCAAGAGATGTTGAGGTCTGCCTGGGTCTATTAAGTAAACACGAGGTTGGGAAGTCAAGCGGACGCCGTGTTGGGGTGAGGGGGGGCTTCTGGAAGCCCGTGGGCGGCCCTATCCGGGTCAACTGCCACCAGGGCCTGGCCTCCGTTGGCAAACGTGTGGTCAAAGGTGAGGTTGCCGGGCACCCTGCCAGGAAAGGCCCTCACCAATGTGACCTCGCTGCCCCTCGCTGTCTCACACGGTCCCACTCTGCCCTACGCTGTCCCTCAAGGTTCCGATGCCCCACTCTGTCCTTCCTTGTCTTGAGCTGTCCTTGATGTCCCACACTGTCCCACCCTGTCCCGCGCTGTCCCTCCCAAGCCGCGGCCCGCGGGCCTCGTGGTGAGCGCGTGGCTGCAAACTGCAGACGCGCCCCCCCACCCTCAGGCCGGCCCAGCAGAAGTTCCGCTTGCCTCCCCCCGGTGCCCTCAGCCCACCCACGCGGCGGCGGCCCGCGGACAGGGGAAGACAAAACCCTCCCTGGGGCTGGAAACGGTGGAAACCCCGCGCGAGGCGCGGTGCCGCCTTTGGGTCGGGCAGGAACCGTGGCCGAGGCCGGGCGGCCCGCACACTTCAGAGGAAGATTCCCTGGAGGGGGTTCTCGGAGCTGGGCAGCGGCCACCCGGATCCGGCAGAGGGGAGGCGCCCTGACCGCGGCGGCCCAGAAACACGGCCCTCGGGAGACAAAGTCTGCGTCCCAGCGGGGCCGCGCGACACTGGCGAACCCCACGCGAGCGCCTGCGGACCCCACGCGAGCGCCTCCGCCGCGATATCGCCCCTTTAAGCGGCTCGCGCCCGGAATTGGCTGCGCGGGGGAGGTGGGGCGGCGAGCGGCGACGTCACGGCCCCGCCCACTCGCTATATAGTGAGGCGGCGACGGCGGCCGAGTGCGAGTGGGAAACGCTAGTGGGAAACGCTAGTGGGAGCGGGTGGCCGGCGAGCGGCGAGGCGCCTGCGCGGTGTCCGGGCCCCTGAGCCCGCGGCGCTGAGACAGCCGGGACGGACATGCGCGGGAGGGCGCCGTGGGGCAGCCGCGGCTTCGCTGGGGTAAGGGGCCTGCGGGCTGGGGGGGACGGCG
>NW_020173679.1:9968650-9987592 GCF_003031525.2 Neophocaena asiaeorientalis asiaeorientalis
TTGCCTGTGAAGGTCCTAAATGCAGCCTCAGATGGAAGGAACTGCAGAATTCTGTGTTCGAAACGACAACAACTTATTGGCCAGTTCTTGTGTGTGTACGTGTGTGTTTATATGTATATCATAGTCTTATACAAATTAGATGACTCCTTTACCAGGATTGATACTGGATTGGTGCTTGCGAAGTCTATATTAAGATTTCGTCATTGCTCGAAAGAAACCAGTGTCTTACCTGATAAAAAAATATGAGTAGAGTGTTAGTCATAAACGTAAGTGCAATCAGAATAGAGACTGTAGCTTTAAAAGAGATGTGTTGGTGACTTTAGGTGCACCTGCAACACAGGTAGGGCAGGACTGGTTTCTAGGCAACTGTCGGGGGTGAAGAAAGGTGAGGTTAAATGCCTTTCCCCCCCACTTCTGGAGAACAAGTGTTCTACAAAGTTTCAGGCTTTTATAAATCTGTTAAGAATGCAACGGGGATACGTTTGTTCAGGAGACTGAAGCATCTAAATAAGTTCACCATATCTAGTTTTGCCTTCTTTTTTTAACTGCATTTCTTTCGTTTTCTTTTTTTTTTTAATCTTTACTGGAATTATATAGTTGTAAGTGAACTTTTCCTTAAACAAAGGCATTTTGGTACTCATTTCAGAAAATGACCAAATTTTGCGAAGACCAAAATAAAAGAAGTCGGTTCCTTGTTAACAGGCCGACTATGATTGGTTATCAGTATGTTATCAATCAAGCTTTTTTCCAGGTATTAGCAAATTTGAAGAGAAATACATATGGGTTTTAGCATGGAGTTCAGACACTGTTCATCATTGCCTTCACTTCATACAGAGGTTTCCTTTTCAGCTGTGTGTTCTTGTGGACACTCACTGGTAGGTGGGAGAGGTCTGGGAGTAATAATTTATAACCTAACAGATGTTAGACTGTAAACTCCTTAAGGGTAGGAACCCTGCCTTGCACAACTTCTGTCTTATGCAGCTTTGCACATAGTTGATGACTGATAAATAATTGCAGGAAAGCATATTTTACATTTTAAAGCTCAGCAGGATAGGACCAGTCGCTGATAAAGTTCGGGAAGCAAATCTGTTGTTGTTGGTTTTTAATGGCCGTTATGAAATGTCTGAATTATTCATATTTTGGGCAGATAGGGAAAACCACTGTCGTGATGCACTGGGTTTCCTACTTTCGGTTCACAGTCGATTCTAGTTGCTCTTTCTGTGAGATTTAATTATACTGTAGACTTGAGTTTTTGTGTGAAAATAACTGCTGCTCCTCAGAGGAGCCAGATAATATTTCCTTTCTGCTAATAGTAATGGTAGCTTTTAAAAGCAAGTCACCTGGGACTTCCCTGGTGGTCCAGTGGATAAGACTCCGCACTCCCAGTGCAGGGGGCCCGGGTTCTATCCCTGGTCAGGGAGCTAGATCCCGCGTGCATGCTGCAACTAAGAAGCCCGCATGTTGCAACTAAAGATCCCACGTGCCGCAGCTAAGAGCTGGCACAGCCAAAAAAAAAAAAAATCAAGTCACCTAAATTACAGGTGCAATCTAACATGCTTGAAACTGACTTGAATGTCTACATACCGTGAGGTTGCTTTCAAAAGGTGACCAGAGGAGGGGAAAGGTGGTGCCAGGGGTAATTCCAGGAATTGGAATGTCACAGACTCCCGCCACGGAGGGAGTCTGCTCTTAAGCTAAATGCATTTGAGTGGGTACCTCATCATCAGGATTTCTGTAGCATCCTTTGGTGCTGGTGTTTGGCCATGCGTTATAAAAGCTGATCGGGATAACTCACCAGGTAAACGAAATCCAGCTGTGGCATTCTGGCATTATTCGCACAGTATAAACATGCTTTGTAAAGAGAGGTAAAACTGGTGAGTTTTGGGGTTCTGAACATACGTTACTAGCTTAAATACAGAAGTTCGTTTTAAGGTAGGGGGAAGTTAATGTGGGATTCAGATTTCAGAAAAGGAAAAAGGATTCTGTGATTTGGAGTCCTCGTTGATACTTGAATCCAATTCTTTATACCATAAAATTGGGCAGTATTACCGAAAGGCCATTGAATATATTTTTTAAATGTGGGGATCTGGCTACACGACGTAGCCCTTTTCAACTCCAAAGTGCCGTGATTCAACAAAAGATTACAGTTTAACAGAGGAAACAGTAGGAAGGTCAGGATGAGAAGACATTGTCCAAAAGCTCTTGTTAAAGACCCCCAGAATATGAAACTCGATGAGTCACAGATTGGGATTTGAAAATACTGTTCCTCTCTGCACGGAATGCTCTTCTCCTGACCCTTCTCATGGCTGCCTTTTGTTTCATCGTTTAGATTCAAATTTGAAAAGTCACCTGAGAGAAGCCTTCCCTAGCCACCTGTGTGAACAGGTTCTCCTGCCTCCTTGCCCTCTCCTGTTCTCCGCTCATTCCCTTGGAAGTGACCACAATCGGAAATAGTGCGCTTACCTCTTACCTCTCTCCTCGCTAGACTGAACCTTAGTCAGCACCACCTAGCGTCGTATGTAGTCCAGGATAAGCATCCATCCGATAACTATTTGTGAAAATAATGAAGCCCTGCCCTCTAAAAACCAGTGAGCCAAATGCATGAGCTGAGTTCAGTCTTCTCTGCGCAGCTGACCAGCGCTTGGGTCCTGTCCTTTGTGTCAGTTTCTCCATCTGTAACCAGGAATGTCAAGAGGAGAAACGTGGCTGTCGCCTGAAATGAAGACACTCTAGAAAGGAGAGGTGGTGAAAGTGTACTGGGGAAAATGCTAGATTACAGGGCAGAAGAGCCGCGATGGCCCTTTGCCAACAGGAAGATGCGTAACCTCACTTCATTTCCTCCTCTGCAAAATGGCGACTATAATCCCTGCCTCCTCTTACAGGGATGCCTTGGGGATCAAGTGAGATAACATGTTAGAAAGTGTTTTGTCATCTGTGGACCGCTTTCCAAATACAAGATATTTTATCATTAAATTCTGGATTTTACAATAGAGCCTGATTATCATGCCCCACAGGGATCCGTGCTGGGAGTGGATTAAAAGGAGGCCCCTTGGGTATATGTAGGGACCCCTTTTTACGGGTGGAGACAGACCCGCGTATATCAAATACCATCTTGTAACGGGTTATATGATGGTGGGGCATCCACGTGTCCCTGAAAGTTGATGGTTTCAAAGAACTGTTTGAAGTGGTCACAGAATATCAGACTGATAACCCACCCTTTCCAGAGGATACATAGGACAGACCTGCAAGTAATAACTTGTACAGGAGAAGTTGAGGGAGTTGAAGTATAATAGGAACTTTCATAGGCTAAAGGTTGCCCAAGAAAAAACTATTACCAGGCAGCGAAGCCCCAGGACAGTCTGTCTGAACCACCCTGAAACCTTGAGCATCGTAGTGGGTCAGATCTTCCCCCGGTTTAATTAAGAGCTTGGAGAGCCGTGTGGTGTGTGGGAAGAGCCTGGCTCAAGTCTGGGCCCCAAGTTCCTTAGCTCTGTGCTTCCGGTTCCTGGGCTGTAAATGAGGGTGGTAATAGGCACCTACCTCCCAGGGTTGTGGAGAGGATTAAATTAGTTAATACACATAAAGCACTTGGAGCAATGCCTGTCAGATAAGTGTCCAGCGAACTAGTTATTATCCTTTCTGGGTTTCTGTTCACTGCAACAACCTCGAATTACCCATTGGGTGACTTAAACGCTCATTAATTAAATTTGAAGTTTTAGACTCGCTTCCTATCATTAGACTGTTGTGCTCATTGTCCTTAAAATTTGAATAGAAATCACGTATCTTTCACAATTAGAAATCTACTGTGTGTATGTCTAAAAGGAATAATGTTTTTCCATCCAGTGTGTCTTTGTGTTCAGCTGATGCTAGCGCTGTGTAGGAAGAGGACAAAGGACAAAAGAATCCATTCCTGCTGTGGGGCGTTTCTGCTCTGTCACCAAAGCCGTGTAGGAGACTGAGGGAATCCAGAGGCTGTCGGTGACCACGGTAGTGGAGGAATACGTTTTCTGTTGGCTTGCCATTTCTTAAAATACTTAGCTGGAGAATATTCTGAATTATTTCAGAGCTTAGGTCACCTAGCTTTGACCGCCACAGTGTGAAGATCAAACATTTTCCTGGTTGCCGTGGTTTTTCCCACCTACAAATGGGCCATCATGGGCCAGGTGCAGGGCTGCAGGAGGACAAAACGTCCATCCCCACCACACTGGGCCACATGCACATCTTCACTGAAACCACTGAGTTTAGTTACGTGTTACTAACTTCAGATAACACACTTTTAAGCCATCTGGGCATTTAACGCAGCGGCTGTCGATGCTTCCACAGTAGCGGGGCACTCTCCTACCTTGCTGCCCCTCCTCCCTTCCCCCAGATCATGCCTATTAAAGTGAAATCCGAGAAAAACCCTGAATTAGGGCCTGTGATTTTTGAAGAATCTTCTGCTTTTAGTAAATCGGCTCAGGCCACACAACACTGTAGCGACCATAAACACTGAATGTGTTAGGTGAATGTCAAATAAGTTTTCTCCTTTTATTAACGGAAATTAAAATCCTGTAAAAGAGCTAACCTGAGCGTTCAGTGCAGATCGCTTGGCCACCAGTGCTTTAGACACTAACCACAGTAAAAATAGTGAGGTGTGGTTTTGTTTTCTTTGCTTTTTCATTTTCCCGAAGGTGATTATTTTAGGCATCTTCAAAATGAAAGATGAGTTGGTTTACTTGAGGAGGGTCTAAAATCATGGTATTTGTCATGGTCTTAAGTCAGTTTCTTTTCACAGATTTTGGCTGTGAATATAGTTACCTTATATCTCCCTGGGTATGGAAATAGGTAGGTAGGTAATTGTTATATGCAGCTGAGAAGACCATTTATCACCCTGAATAAACAGAAATCAGGTTCTTAAACCAGATTGAAAGAAGGAAATTACATCACACTTTTAAATAAGGAAGCACTGGGCAGAACTGGATGAGTTGTGTGACAAAAATGTGCCCCTCCCCCTCTCATGGATTGCCTCTGAGATTTATTAATGAGATCTGTGGCCAGGTAAGCCTATCTAGGTTATTGTCTCAAGGTAGCCTGGTTTTTAAAGAATAGTCTCAAAGAGGCTATCCTCAAGCAAAAGGCATGTGGTTTCACCTATTTGATAAAGAATGTGCAATGTGCTTTCGGGTGTAACCCTTTTTTTTTTTTTTTTTTTTTAAGAAAAATGACCTTAAATTTAGTAGCAAAAACACAGGAGGTGCGTTACCATCCAGAAGAGAGGAGAAGGTGAAGTTCACTGTTTCTAGAAAGCATCCCCTGATTGCTTTAAGTAGACATTTAGTAACAGATGCCAGTTGGTAAGGTTACATTGTTAACCATTTAAGCTTCTAATTTTTTTACCCAGTCTCAAACTGTCCACTTTGGATTTTGGAAATGAATTGAGTGAAAATTCCTTGCTGGCTACCTGTCCTAGGCTTGTTCTGTTATAATTGGGCAATGTCAGCAAATGTTAAGTTTATCCCTTATAACACACCTGTGTTCTTCCCCTTCTTCACTGGTTTGTATTCTAAATTACATAAATCTTTCATGTAATTACTTTTTAAAAAATGAGATGAATATTTTCTCAAAATCCACTTACTAAGTATGTGTCAGAAATGAATGAGGTCAGGATCTGTTGGGGCGGTGCGAGTGCTGTCCTAGAAAGTTAGGCTGATAGAAGGGGACCAGGGGCACAGAATAACCCGAGCCCTGGACATCCTCCTCTGGCTTCTCCCAAGGGAGCAGGTTCATGGAGAGGGTGGCCCTGAAGCAACTGATTCCTAACAGCGATTTGGGGAAAGGAGAAGCAAGAGCTTGAGAAAGGTAGATGGGGGCCTCGTTGTGAAGGCCTTCAATGCCAGACCGAGCAGCTTGCACTGAGCAGCCCTTGAAGACTTGGACGAGGTTGGAGCAGTGGGAGATGAGGAACAGCGATCTGGTGTGCAGGGTGGGTGGGGACTTTCAGACCCTAGGCAGATCTGGACGGAAGGAAGATAGGTTTGAGAAACAGCGTCGAAATAAGCTGTGGACCTTGGCGATTGAAGGTACATCTGCTGTAACTCAGGTTAAAAACGGTGCCTTTCGGAGACGTGTGATCTGCTTAGACTGTGAACTGGTTTGGGAAGGGGGAGGGGATGTGCAGTGGGTGACAGGAGGCTTTTGGTTAGTAAAGTTGGAGATGCCAGGGGACCATCCGACTGGAAAGGTAATCACCAGACAATAGGAAATGCAAAGTGGAGGCTTGCGCCTGGGCTGGACTCGGGTTTCGGGAAGCTGTCAATGTAGAGTTGAAGCCCTAGAGGGGGATGAGAACTCCAGGCAGCGCCGGGTTGTAAGGAGAGAAAGTAAAGGGACAGCCTCAAGAAACAAATGGCTTTAGGGGTTTTGTTTTGTTTTGTTTTCCTTGAATTAAAAAAAAAAAAGTGATGTTAACAGGAAAAAGTAGTTCACACCTGGGATGGGTATTTAACAGCATTTTTGACACAAAGGCTAAAAATTAGTTCATGTATTTTAGAAAAGTTACTATGCCCAAGGTTATTGAGACCCTGGTCTATATGCCAGGCTGAGTGGATTCATATCAGCTTTCGTATTGTTTGCATTTCATCACACAATGCCATCTTGGACTTATAGGTCCTGGTTTTCCCACGTAGGTATCTTTTTGCAGCCGTTTTCCTAATGAATTGTAAGGTAGAGCTAGTTTTACAGTTATAAGGGAACAAACTTCGAAACACGGCAGCATCAGTTAAATTTCACTTGAGCGCCGTGTTTCTTTTTGACTCGAGGTTGACCAAATTGATTGACTTTTTTTTTTTTTTTTTTTTTTTTTACAGAGGAGTATACATATTGAATACTTCCAGAGTTTTGAAAGAGGCATAAAAGAATTCCAGGTGGTTGAGTTTACAACCTGAGGAACACACTTTAAAAGTTTGCTTCCAGACCCCCTGCAGGTTCCCTTTTTTGAGTCTACAGTTGGGAGTTATTTTCCAGAAGAAGAGAGCACACAGTGACACTGCCCTGGGAGCTCCCCGTGCGAGCCAGTGGGAAGTTTGGACAGTTTCATAACATGGCCCATTCACAATTCCCCATTGAAATGTAGAGGCAGGTCACCTTCGATGAATGCACAAAGACACTATTGTGGTCACAAGCAAGCTGCCTCAGTGAACACAATTCTTTTTATACTAAAAAAAAAAATAAATTTTTTTTTTCTTAAGAAAGCTAACAAGGAGGTGATGGAAACAATGACCGAAAAATAAGTTTTTCTAGAACGTGTACATAATGTTAAGGGACCACTGAAATGGAAGTCCAGAATTCCGAGGTCATTTCAAGCAGAGGCGATGGTTACACAATCACCCTGTTGAAAGCGAAGATTTAGATGGCATTCGGAGGCCGACCCACAGTAATTACTGGTAGTTCTTGCTGGCCTGCAGACAGGTGAGGGCTGGGCCTTCGCCATCCCCTGCAGCACTTTCCTGTAATCTGGATGGGCGATCTTCAAACGTGTGCTTTCAAACCAGTCAGGTACCATATTCTTCTTCCTATCTGGCCTTTCAGTTTTCTATCGCCATAGATACTGTCCCTGTCGTCCTGCCAGTGCTTGCAGATTGCTTAGAAACAGCACCCTAGACCACCAGGCAGGGACAGAGAGGGTGCGTCTAGCAATTTTTTGCTAAAGATTTTATCTTAAATTTTTCTTAGAGCTTAACTGCATTCAGGGGAAGTAAAAACACATTTGCTTTGTTCCTGATCTTAAAAACCAACCCTCAGGAACGACAAAAAAAGACCTCCCAATAACTTAGATTTCTGAAATGATGGGTTCCCCCCCCCTTCTTAATCACCTATCTTTAGAGACCGATGAAGGAAAGATAAAGCTTGACTATTAGAAATAATATTTTAAACCTGTTGAAATCTCTGCCTAGTATATGAAAACAGCTGACTTCGGGAGAGTAAAAAGCTGAGAAGGGCTGATCGGACGCCGTCCTCCTTTGTCACTGAAGCATTAACTGTCTGCATTCCTTTTTACGTGAAAAAAATGAATCATAAACATTTGCAGAGTACTTTTTTAGAGCCTCAGCTTTAAAAAAAACAAAAAATAAACCCTATGCCTTACATATTGTATACATTCAGTTGATGCTGGCAATACTAATAGATGGCGTTGTACAAACGTTCACTTACTGAGCACCTGCTAACGGTCAGGTGGTGATAATTAATGAGTGGGGCGCAGCCTCTCTCCTGAGCTCACAGTCTTGTAGGGGGCGACGGATTTGACCCTGAAACAAAACTCTGACCTGTGTGCCCCTCCCCCAGCACAGCACCCATCTCACTCGTCTTGTGTCACCCACAGTCCTCAGCACGGCACCCAGCTCTTGGTTTGTGCGAAAATACTTGCCAAGAGGATGAGAAAGCGTTAGAAAGTGTATGTACACGTCGCACAAGGGGTCAATGTGACATGGAGACTTGACAAGTGACGTGCTCACCTTATTCTAAGCAGACATGCGTATCTGAAGACAGGGCAGACGTGGATGCTAAAAACGAATACACCGCGGTAATGAATACGGAAGATGGGGACTGGGGACTCCAGACACATCTGACGAGGGGGCGGAGGGGTCTGAAGGTGAGGAACTGCTGGGTTAAGAGAACTGTGATCCATGCCTCGCAGCTAGGCAGGACAGACATAAATTACTAGGCACTTCACAGGGGAGAATGTGGAGAATGCAGTCTTCAGTTTGCCTTTAAAAGGGAGGATGCTATCCAGGTCTCTGCTGAAGCCAGTCACCGTGCAGAACTTGATTTCCACGGGAGAATGGAAATGAGTATCTTCATATGTAACGAGTTCTTTTTTCTCGCAAAAGTAGTAACTGGAGAATTCGTCTTCCCGGGGCCCACCCCGAGATACAGAATCCAAGTAAATGCTGGGCTTGTGGGGTTGGTTATCAGGGGCCGAGTGTAGACTCTCCTGCTTCATCAAAGCGTTGGGTCTTAGAGAATATTAGCGTTGCAGATTGGAACCCAGTAATTTCTGAAATTACTTGTGTAGCTCGGGGGTCGGGGTGGGATGAGCTCCACTCTCAACACAACCACACACTGGAAGGTCCGTGTGTGTGCTCTGGCGGGTGAGGCCGCTGTGTTGTGCAAATGTCAGCGTGCAGGACCTCTGCCTCGGCTGGCAACGGTCTGTTTCCCATTGGCTGAAAGCATCTCACATCCTGGATTAGTACATACCCCCGCCCCCCAAAAAAGACTTATAATGTCTACATTTACGTACCCTCATGAAAAGTTAAGAGCTAGGTAACATAAAAATGGAAGAACTGGGCTTCCCTGGTGGCGCAGTGGTTGAGAGTCCGCCTGCCGATGCAGGGGACGCGGGTTCGTGCCCCGGTCCGGGAAGATCCCGCATGCCGCGGAGCGGTTGGGTCCGTGAGCCATGGCCGCTGAGCCTGCGCGTCCAGAGCCTGTGCTCCGCAACGGGAGAGGCCACAGCAGTGAGAGGCCCGCGTACCGCAAAAAAAAAAAGAAAAAAAAATGGAAGAACTGAGTGGAAGTCGGTCGTGGAACGTTTCTATTCCACAGCCCCCGAAATTCTCTCACCGTGGCGAGTTGCGCGTGTTTCGGGATTGTTCCCTTTACTCTCTCCTCTGTATCCCCTCTAGGAAATGAAAGCCACTGGCTGACCACACATCCCTCCCTGGGCTTCACGAGTTTTAAGACTTCCCAGAATAAGGCACAATGTCCATGGCCGGAGTCGCTGCTCAGGAGATCAGAGTCCCGTTAAAAACCGGGTTTCTGCACGATGGCCAAGCCCTGGGGAGCCTGAAGGCCTGCTGGGGGGGCCGCGGCGAGTTTGAGAAGTAAGTGCAGGACGTGGGGCCGCTGGCGCCTGAGTGTGTGACGTCCGAGTGAGGGCGGGGACGCGACTGCTGCCTGTTTGTCACCAAGGTGTCTGTCCTTTCCTTTCAGCGGCTTTTTGAACATCGACCCCATAACCATGGCCTACAGTCTGAACTCGACGGCGGAGCACCTAACATCCATAGGTATGTTTCCTGAAAGCCCAAGCGCCCCTGGCACTGGGGGAGGAGGGTGGTGGCAGCCCCTCGCGTGAGCTTGGCCTCCAGCGTTATTTGCTAAATGAGGGAACGACCTGAGCTGTTTCCGACAGGAGCCCGTCCCCTAGTGGCAACAGATTCTGAAGCTAAGCGTGTTCTTAGCCGCCTTTGCACCTCAGCCTGAGTCACTGGGACTCCCTCCCCGTGGGGGTGTGAGCTTCTAAAGGCGTCCCAGCGATGAGACATAATAACTTTCAGGAACCCCAGACAGGATCTCTCTTCTTCCTGACGAGCCTCGAATGCCTGTTTGAAAGTGACAAAGCGGTATAAGTGTTGACAAAAACTTAGAAGAGTGTGTGTATGTTAGTCCTTCTAACGTGAACCTGGTGTTCCTTAGATTTTTGCCAAAGGCTGCTTGTCCCATCGCAGGCGAGTCTCTGGCTCGCGGTATCGCAAGGGGCCTGGTGAGGCTCTGTCCTATCTCAGGGCCGCCCTGAGTGTGCTGTGTGGTCCACCTCTCAAAGGGCCAGGTTGGTGCAGGCTGGCACTCGCGTAAGTTACATGCTGCTGGCCTTCTGTGGATTCTGCACACGTCACGGAACCTGTCTGGGGCGTGTGGGCATGCACCGCGCACACGTCCAAGGCAGATAGAAGAGGTCATTTGTTCTTTGAACCAGATCAGGTGCGTTCCCCACCTCCGGGCCCTAATTACGCCCGTGGTGCTTGCCTGGGTGTGCTCGGCGTTCCAGCGGCTGGGTGTTTGGCCAGGAGCGGCCCGGCAGAAGGTGGCAGGAGTGCGGGCAGCTGAGGGCGAGCGTGGTCGATCTTGGGTAACCTCTCGGGTTCCTTCCAGGGCGCGCTTCCAGGTCTGCTCCGATGAACGGCAGCCACTTTCCGGAGCACGGCCCCTCCGCCAAGTCTCGCCTGCCCCCTCTCATCATCCCCCCGAGTGAAGGCTGGGGGCAGCAGGAGGAGGGTCGGGTGGCGTGTGGATTGAAGAAGCTGGCAGTGAACGGGGTCTGTGCCTCCACGCCCCCGCTCACCCCCATCAAGACGCCCCCGTCCCTCTTCCCTGGCGTGGCTCCCTGCGAGCGGGGCTCTAGGCCCCTGCCACCACTGCCCATCTCCGAGGACCTCTCCCTGGACGAGACGGACTGCGAGGTCGAGTTCCTGACCAGCTCGGACACGGACTTCCTTCTAGAAGACTGCGCGATCTCCGAGTTCAGAGCCGACGGCCCTGGCAGGCGCAGCTTCCGAGGGTGCGGCCAGATCAACTATGCGTATTTCGATACCCCGGCCGTCTCGGCCGCGGATCTCAGCCAGGCGCACGACCAGGCTGCCGAGGGGATGAGTGCCAACCCCCCTCTGTCCCAGGCCCACCGGAGACTGAGGAGGTCTCACTCAGGCCCCGCAGGGTCCTTTAACAAACCGGCCATCAGGATCTCCAGCTACATGCACAGGGCTTCTCCCAACTCCGATGACGACAAGCCCGAGGTGCCCCCCCGGGTCCCCATCCCGCCCCGGCCGGCCAAGCCGGACTACAGAAGGTGGTCGGCCGAAGTCACTTCCAGCACCTACAGCGACGAGGACAGGCCCCCCAAAGTCCCGCCGAGAGAACCCTTGTCCCGGAGTAACTCCCGCACCCCGAGCCCCAAAAGTCTCCCGTCTTACCTCAACGGGGTCATGCCCCCCACGCAGAGCTTTGCCCCCGACCCCAAGTATGTGAGCAGCAAAGCCCTGCAGAGACAGCACAGCGAGGGGGCCACCGGTAAGGTGCCCTGCATCCTGCCCATCATTGAAAACGGGAAGAAGGTGAGCTCAACCCATTATTACCTGCTCCCCGAGAGGCCGCCCTACCTGGACAAATACGAAAAGTTCTTTAGGGAAGCAGAAGAGACACACGCGAGCACCCCCATCCAGCCCCTCCCTGCCGACGGTGGCGTCTTTTCGGCCCCAGAAAAGCTGGACTTGAGACCAAGAGTGGATCTGGCAGGCCACGTGAAGCGCAGACATTTCTCCTACGTGGTTTCCCCTTAGACCCTGGGTCCTGGCTCAGCAGAGGTGCCGCAGCAGCCAGCGGTTCTCCTGCAGTTCTCCAGCCTGATGGTGGTTCCCAGGAAGACGGGGCAGGTCGCAGGGTCAGAGAGTCGAACTGTCTGTCTTAAAGAGAAGGGTTTAGAGGGTCGTGAGGTGCTGCCTTGCTGAGCATCCCTGACCGTGTTAGTGGTGGAGAAAAGTCTGCTCAAGTCTGTGGTTTAAAGATGTGATGCGGGAAGGAAGGATGGGGACATTTCTGTACGTACTCACGTTATGCACCCGTACCTACACTTGTGGTAAAATCGTAGATCCTAGTTGCAAGTTAACCAAGTAGTTGCTATCTTAGAGTAATATATATTTAGAATAATAAAAACTAAAGCTGGAGGATGGCTCCTGATAGACTGAAAATTGAGCACATGGAAGAGAATACAGAATACGGTATTGTTTAGATCAAAATCATTAAAAAAAAAACAAAACAACTATTTCTGCTTACTAAGTTTGAGGATTTCTGGCTCTGAGGCCTGTTCTGTTTTGTCTCATTCATTCATCTTTGCAAGCAGTTTTTCCATGGAGGGCAGGGCATTCGTTCTTTCCGTGATTTAACCTGCCTCGTTCAAGTCATCCCAAGACCTAAATCCTTTAGGTCTTGCTTTCTGGTCTGTTGAGGGGAGGGATGGCCACGTATTTGGTACCGTATTCTCACCTGTCCGTGTCTCACATCTTGAAAAATGGGAAGGTAACAGAATTAGTCAATCATTTTTCCTTACCATTCCTGCTGTATTCTACCCCCCACCCCCACCCCACCCCGAAACACAGGGCGCTCGGGGGGGGAAAGCAAATTGAACTCTTCGCCAGTGTTGAGGATGTCAGTTGAAGCAATAATGAAACAGCAATGCGGTTGAGAGGATCTGTGTGGGGACGTGTGTCTTTTTGTTTTGTTTGTTTCTTGTTTTTTTGTCTTGGGTTTTTTCCCTCCCCTTTTTTAGACTGTATAAATAAACGAATACAACACAAGCTGGCCTTGTGTTGCTGGTTCCTCTTCAGTATTTCCTGGGGATTGTTTGCTTTTTAAGTAAAACACTTCTGACCAACAGCCCAGTATGTCTTAAGAGCAGAGGTCACCTCAGCACCTGCTTTGGAGACTCTCACAGTCGGCTGCTCCGCTCGGAGAGCTCACGTTCCCATTTTCACAAGCTTCGCTGTATTTATCTCGTGTAGGGCCGCACAAAGGAGATGGTGCTCAGTAACAGAAGTACCTTACTGCGATGTTCTTCATATTAAACAAGCTGTTTACAGTTTAAACTGCTGAGTGATGTTATTTGAGTTATTTAAAGCTTATATTTTAGTATGAACTAAATGAAGGTTAAAACATGCTTTAGAAAAATGCACTGATTTCTGCATTTATGTGTACAGTATTGGACAAAGGATTTTATTCATGTTTGTTGCATTATTTTGAATATTGTCTTTTCATTTTAATAAAGTTATAATACTTATTTATGACACCGTGAATAATGTTTCTTGCCTACACTCTTATAAAATTTTGTGTCTCGAGGGAGGGGGAGGAGAGGTGTAAAAAAAAAAATTTGTGTCTCGAGTAATATGACAACATGACCGTTTTTAAGCACAAGGGCAGGTTTTTAAGCAGTCTAACATAGGCTTGAAATTTACCACCATTCCCTAAAATGACAAACGATTTAAGCAATGTACATTTAGGTAGTATACAGACAGTGAAAACGAGCCGTTTGTATGTATCTATAACAATTAAGAAGGTGCATCTGAATTGATGCTGGTTCGTTGCTGTGGAAACAGGTTCCTTCTGGGTAGGGGCGTCCCCATCAAAGGGGCTCTAACAGGAAGCAGCCAGCTCTGACATGGACCTGATGTGACGCACTTTGAGTTTGAGGACTAGGTCTGGGTTTGCCCTGGGCCCTTGGGGAGGCTCTGCTTCTTGCTTGATGCAAGGCCACCAAAGGAAGCCCAGCCTGCCCTGGCTTCTCATTGAGTCATAGGTTTGGGAGGCAGGAGGAGGCTGGGATGCCGTCGGGGAGGGTGCCTGTCCGGTGTCGCCTGGTCCTTTGCCTGTTCACCTCCCTTTCCTCTGCCCTGTCGCTGAAATCCAGCTGCCTGCCGTCCCCCGCCCCCGGCCCTCGACACTCCCCAGCTTCCTGGGTGACGGCAAAGCTCTCCATGACTTTAACTGCACCCCTGCCTGTGCTTAGTTCCTTCCAGAGTAAGGAGTCAGGACTCGGAAATGGAATATCTGGGCTGAAAGTCCAACTCCAGCTCTTTCTAATGACGTGTTGGGCAGATTCTTCGAAATCTCTGTACCTCAGTTTTCTCATTGGTAAAACTGGGGGAGAGGGTGACAACTACGATCGGGAATTATCTGTGACAACTGCGTATAAACCAGTAGCTGGTACACAGTGAGGGCCCCGTCTGTGGATTGATTTCATCCTCACCCCACAAGTTGGGCGTTATTTCTGGCAATTGACAGATGAAGAAATGGGTTTGAGGAGTTCCTTCAACAGACGTTTGTTGAATAACTACCAAGTGCTAGATCCTCGGAAAACACACCCAGGCCCTTACGGAATTTGAAGCAGTACCTAGTGACCATTTGTGATAAACGCTGGAAAGGAATGAACAGTGGTGGTGACAGAATGACAAAAGGGCCCCCACCTCTCTGAGGTGATGAGATCTGAAGGGAGGGAATCTGAGCCGAAGGAAGCAGAGTGAACTGGGAGGCCCAGGACGGGGACCGCAAGGCTGGAGGGAAGCTGGGCATTCGCCAGGGGCCGGAAGTTACCCAGCGAGAGCGACAACGGGGAAGGGTAGCGGATGCCACTCAAAGGTCTAAGCAGGGGATGGATGGGATGGGATGTGTTTCGAGAAGACCAAGGGCTGTTGCATGCAGAACGGATTGGAAAGGGGGAGGCTTCAGAACAGAGGCTGTCAGAACTGAGATCCGAGTGTCCGGCGGTGGAGACGGAGAAACACTGGCTTTGAAGATACTTGGAGGCAGAAATAGCAGGTGGTGATCTCAGGTGGGAGGCAGACCCAGGTGTGTGGCCCGGGCCGCTGTGCCTGTCCCCCGGGGGCTCCTGATCACGGCACTGACACCGCACCATGTGCAGCTCGTAGTTTTTGCCTGTTTTTCCCACTCCACTGCCTTTTCTTTGTACTGTGGTCAAGACCATCTTTAATTCATTGTGTACTTGCTTCCCTCTCACCTTCCTGTTGTTCCTTGATTTTGCGAGACTATTATCTTTTCCTGTTTCTTCCTGGCCGGCGCCACTAGTGACCAGAACGCTATCCATAGCACCGCTTGCCAACTCAGTCCTTGGCCAGCACACAGAGCAGATGGAATTCTAAGCGCTCCCCTGGCCCAGGGCAGCCCTGGGCCTGTTCTCTTAGTGTTGATAAGACCGTTACGGGCGAGGAGACAGCCGGCTCTCAGCTGCCGCTGAATGCACTGTTGAGTCCTCACTTAAAGACGGGCCTTACCTAGTTAACAAAGCTCTGGCCTAAAGTCGGGAAGTGCAGGCTCATCTCAACCTCCCACGTCCTCCGGGAAGGATTCCCTGAGCGTCCCTTCCCCATCAACGGGAGACCACAGCAGAGCAGGGCCCAGCCCTATGCAAACAGAAGGAATTTATTATGAGGGACCGTTTCATGGCAGAAAGCAGAAGCTAAGTTCAAGAGGACTCCTTTGTTAAGTCAACCCAAAATCTGGATAATATTAAATTCCAAGCCTCTTTAGGCTGCGATAATCAAGTATGCCTTGCCGATCTTACTAAATTCCACATTCTAATGGAAGTTTAATCTTGTTTATGCGTTGCTTATTTCTCTTTAGGTCTCAAGGGATGTCTTAACTGTGTTATGAAAAGATCTTTTAAAAGGGTGTTTCTTCAATGCTAGGGGCCCTAGTCAAAACAACAGAGCCACAGATTTTTCTAGAGCAATTCATAGTCGGAGAAAAGAGAACTACATCCACCTACTGGTTTAAGAATCAAAATATATATTAAGCTATTCTCTATTTTAGTTCTTTTTAAAAAATTTTTATTCATTTTATTTTTTGGCTGTACTGCATGGCTTGCGGGATCTTAGTTCCCCAACCAGGGATCGAAACCCATGTCCCCTGCAGTGGAAACACGGAGTCTTAACCACTGGACCGCCAGGGAAGTCCCTCTATTTTAGTTCTTAATTTCATCACATAATTTATTATATTAGGGTATATGGAGACATTTTCTTAAAAATAAGCTCCTAGCATGGTTATTTCATACATAGCTTTGTTTTTGTTTTTGACTTTTCGTTTTGAGATTAATTATAGATTCAAAAGTTTCAAAAACAGTACAGAGAGGTCCCCTGTACCCATTACTCAGATTTCCCCGATGATAACATATAATCATAGTCCATAATCAAAGCCAGGAAATTGACATTGCCACAACACACACACACACACACACACACACACACACACACACACACACACACATATATACAGTATTTTATTCAGCAATAGTTACTATCAAAATGGACTTAGGGCCTACTTTGTAAAATTAACTTAGAAATTCATTTCAGCATTCTGTTAGGCATTTTGTGAAAAGCTAATAAAACTTTAAAACTATGTTGCCGTGTAAAAATATCTACATTATGGTAACAGCAACTGAGAAGATAAAACTGACTCAGGTTGGTTCTGACCTGCCAAGATTTTCCACAAGATTAATTTGCATTAGCTCTAGTAAAGATGTTACTTCAAACTTTGAGGATTCTTGAATGATTTTTCCTTTAAAGGCCTTCGGATAGACAGACTGAGGTTCCACACCTTTGAATCTGAATCGTGTAACAAACCAGGAGGCAAACTGTGAATTTCCAATCCAGTACTAAAGCTTGGGAGTGGGGGGCATGGTGGTGGTATGGATTCTTGTTTTTAAGAAAATAAGCTTAGGTCAAACTAAGATACACTCAGAGACTGGTTTGCTTTGCAGACTAGACCATTTGAAAAACGTTCTGACCCTTTTCCTCTCCACATTTGAATCATACACCTTTTAAGAGAAGTTTTGGTGTTTTATTTGGAAAGTAGAGAGAGGAGAGAATAGGGCAGAAGGTTCAAGTGTATCCGAAATCAGCTAGCCTGATTGTACTAAGCGAAACAATGTAACTGAAGCATGTCTAATGCAATCTGAGGGTGTGAATTTTCATGCTTGCTTTTCATTTGAATGTATCAAACTTCAAGATACTTCTACCTAAGCAGCCCAGATGTGTTACTAGAGCATGTTTAGACAGGCTCAACTCGGCTTTCACGTGATCTGCCCAGAATTCAGTGGCAAAGGTAGGTATAGTGTTTACGTTTTCCAGCACCTGCAGAAATGCTTTCACATCAGAGCAGCCCTTGACGGCCCTTTGCTTCTCAGGCCCATGGCCACCTGGCAGGGCCGCAGGTGGGGTTTGGGATGGAGAGGGGGCTGGGGATGGTTGGGAAGGTTTTCCCTGCCTAGAAAGAGAGCTGCTGGCAGGCCATTGGGCTTACACGTGCCTCCACTATGCCGTCATCCTTCACCCTGCGATCCCATCAAATGGCCTGGAACCCAAAGCAAGCCCACCCGTAGCAAGTTCTCTAAAACAGCATCCATGATGGCATGTAAATCTTCTCTTCCTCCCTCCCCCAACCAAAGTAAAAGGGGGAACCGAGGGGTTATAACCAAGGGACTGGTCCTTGGGAACGTACGAGCATTCGTCATCTTGAACTCTGTGCCCCGATGGGAAAAGGCAGCGCCTTCATTCCTTGGAAATAACTTTGGATCCATGTCAAATAAACATCTTAATCACATGCTTCTTGCATGTTTCTTCATTTCGCAGTTATGAGGGATTAGCCCAGCGCCTCCCCTGGGACCGCGTGACTTTTGTACACTCCCCTCTTGTGTAAGGCTGGATGAGTCTGTCTGTCAGGCCTGAGCTCTGAGTGGCCCTGGGCTCAGCACACAGGAAGCTGTATTTTGCCTGTGCCAACTCCTCGGCCGTGCTGAGGTTCTTGCAGGCACTAGTGTCCTGTACACAGTTTTCTACCTAGTAACCAATCACAGCTCTTGGCTAAGCAGAAGCCGGGGCCGGATCCTGAGGTTCAGGGAGACCTGGGAGCCCGGCTCAGCGCACCCACAGCAGCCCACATGCATGATAAGACCTGTCTGCGTATCGCCCCGGCCTGGGAGGCTCTAATTACACGTCTGGGGCTCGCAGGAGCCCAGGTGGCCCGGCTCACAAGATCCCAGAACTGTGAAGATAGCGCGGGCACAGTTCTCACTGCCTGGGCAGCCAGATCAGGGAGGCTTCTCTGAGCCCCGTGCGTCATTTCAATACGAATTATGACAACCGCCTTCCAAAGACAACAGTCCATTTACCCAGGCGGCTCTTCTGCAAGCACTGCCACAATTTTATCCTCCCATCAAGGTTTCAGGCTCTACCTTCCTGGTCTTTCCAGCTCAACTTTCCACCTGCCCCCTTACTGGCACAGCAGAAAACTGCTGGGCATCGCGGCAGAGTCAGTGCAAAAAAGCACAATATCGAGGCCCCAGGCAGCCGTGTTCCCCCCACTCAAGGTAGCTTTGGCCTGAGAGGTGGCTCGCGGATGCCACTTTGACTGATTGAACCTGTTCCTGCATTTCCCTGACCGTGTTAACAGTCACCAGTTATCAGAAACGTGCCCTTTGCCAGTGGCGATGCTGGGCACACGGAGATCTTGCGTGAAGCTACCAGCATCTGCCTTACAACCAAGCGACCTGGTTCAAAAGAAAAGATGCTTGGGACTTCCCTGACGGTCCAGTGGTTGGGACTCCGTTCTTCCACTGCAGGGGGC
>NW_020173679.1:9988456-9999991 GCF_003031525.2 Neophocaena asiaeorientalis asiaeorientalis
GGGTTCGATCGCTGGTTGGGGAACTAGGATCCTGCATGCCGCGTGGTATGGCCAAAAAAAAAAAGAAGAAAAGAAAAAGGACACTTGTACGGAGCCGCGCGAGAAAGTCACCGTCACTGGGACCAAAATCCTGATTTGGCACACGTCAGAGGCTCATTGAGGAAAGAAAGGTGTGTCATGGGAGCAGGTAACACAACAGGTGTTCAACCTGTCATCAGTCAGCTGTGTGGGAGGATTTTGTGGACAGCAGCCAGAAATCTGTTTTTATTTTTGTTTTCGAGGCTAGTTTTTTTTTTTTTCTTCCAAGCTTACTGGATGCTGAATCGGTTCAGTTTCTTCCTTTTGCAAGAATCCGCACACTTTAACGGTAATAGGTTGGCACTTATTTGGTTACTGATGAGGATCTTACAAAGAAATTGATTTACCAAACTGAAATTGTCATTTTTTATAGTTGATTTAGATGTGGTACATATATACAATGGAATATTAGCCATTAAGAAGAACAAGACAATGCCATTTGCAGCAACGTGGATGGACTTAGAGATTATCATACCGAGTGAAGTAAGTCAGACAGAC
Organism: Neophocaena asiaeorientalis asiaeorientalis; assembly: GCF_003031525.2. Taxonomy (NCBI): domain Eukaryota; kingdom Metazoa; phylum Chordata; class Mammalia; order Artiodactyla; family Phocoenidae; genus Neophocaena; species Neophocaena asiaeorientalis. The sequence goes on from NW_020173679.1 coordinate 9,989,033, forward strand.
TAAGACAGGTGCCATATGACATCACGTATATGTGGAATCTAAAACAAAAGGCTACAAATGAATTTATCTACAAAACAGAATTAGAGTTACAGATGTAGAAAATAAATTTATGGTTACCGGTGGGTAAGGGGGGGAGGGATAAACTGGAAGATTGGGATTGACACATATACACTACTATATATAAAATAGACAACTAATAGAACCTCTAGTGTAGCACAGGGAACCCTACTCAATACTCTGTAATGACCTATATGGGAAAAGAATCTAAAAAAGAGTGGATACATGTATACGTATAACTGATTCACTTTGCTGTACACTTGAAATCCTCATTTTCTTTCTTTTTTTAAAAAAAATTTATTTATTTTTGGCTGCATTGGGTCTTTGTTGCTGCGCGTGGGCTTTCTCTAGTTGCGGCGAGTGGGGGCTACTCTTTGTTGCGGGCTTCTCATTGCAGTGGCTTCTCTTGTTGCAGAACATGAGCTCTAGGTGCATGGGCTTCAGTAGTTGTGGCACTCGGGCTTCCGTAGTTGTGGCTTGCAGGCTTTAGAGCGCAGGCTCAGTAGTTGTGGCGTGCGGGCTTCGTTGCTCTGCAGCATGTGGGATCTTCCCGGACCAGGGCTCGAACCCGTGTGCCCTGCATTGACAGGTGGATTCTCAACCACTGCGCCCCCAGGGAAGCCCCAAATCCTCATTTTCAATGTTTTCCTCTAAAACCTGAAGTATCATCAGTCTATAGACATCTTCTATTCATGTCTTTTTTTTTTTTTCTTAAATCATATTCTTAATGGTTCTATGTATTCAGTAATCCTAAAAAGACAGCTTTCTGGATACAGAGTTTTCTCTGAACAGCCTTACAGGCAAAAGGAGGTGTTACCGTCCCACCCAGCGTGCATTATAGTTCTGTCGTTGCTTAATCCCCACCCAAATGCCCATTTCCAGCTATACAAACTCATATTATTCTTTCTGAATCATACATACGTGCCACACCCTGAGTTGCACGTAAAACTTTGCTGTGTTATTTCTACATCACTGTGTCCTGACGCGAGCTGTGGCTGACTTAGAAGCCCTTGTATATTTTTCTGGACTCATTTATCACCTCAATTCCCCGTAACTGGTTCTAGGTGGGAATTTCATGGAAAGGTTTTCTTCTGAAATTCTGTAGCCTAATGTTGAGGATATGTTTTCAACCCCTCTCCTGGTTGCTAATCCTGATGTCAGCAGATCTTTCTCCTTTAAGTTTGAACCTCAGCCAGGACAAGAGACACAGTATTATTCGGAGGGGTGCAGAGCCCCTACCCTGTGGTCCACAACCAGGAATGTGATGCAGGCGAGCTGCGGGGACCCATCCATGGCCCAACGCAGGTGGGCCTCCTGCCTCCCTGGTAAACATATCCTGGAGTCCCCTGAAGTCAAGAATAAACCTGGGACCTCCCTGGCGGTCCAGTGGTGAGGACTCCGCACTCCCACTGCCGTGGGCCTGGGTTCAGTCCCTGGCTGGGGAACTAAGATCCCGCAAGCCACGCGGTGAGGCCCGCCCCCCGCCAGAAAAAAAAAACACACAAAAAAACTGTAAGTAAAAACCCAAAATGTCTATTGGCATACCGGACTGTTTCAGGAATTCATGAAAGATACAGAGTAGATAGGTGTGGTTTGATGGAGAAATAGGATCAAAGGAAAAGGAAGCCTAAAATATTCACAGGCAGTGACTTCTGTGAAAGCAGTCCAAGAGTTCTGAGAAAGTTCTGTGTTTATGGAAATGGAACAGGAAGCAGCCCTGGGGCAGTAGTCAGGGTGATTATCTGGAGAACCACTTTCGGAGTATCCGCTGGCTAGCGGCTCCCACTCCCTTCCCTGTACTAAACCCGTGCCAGTGAGTGTCTGCCTCCAGGCTAGAGCATTAGTGTCCAAGAGACAGGCAAGGCCCCAGGCAGCAGGAAGTCTCTAGGTGGGATGGAAAGCCCTTCCCGATGAAGAGGAACCATCCCCACTGCACACCCTGTCAGAAGCACAGACCCTCCTCTTCCAAGCACATGTGATCAGAGCCTGGATCCACAGACAGCAGAATTGGGGGTTTTCAAACACAAATAGGAGCATAAGATTAAAAATCACCAAACATTTGAAAACCAATGAATGTCAAGAAGAGCACACAACTCTATAAACAGAGACCAGCACCCATGCAAAGATTTCACAAAGTAAACAGATGTGAAAATAATCCTCAGACACAATATTACAAGACACAAAACCAAGGTATTATGGGAAAAGTCCGAGGAACAGCAAATGAGGAGAAAAGTAAAGAGGCATTTAGAATCTGAGGAGACAGGAATAGAGAGTGCCATGAAAGAAATAATTAAAACATAATGGAAGAAAATTTCCCAGATCTGAAGAAAGATACAGGTCTTCACATGGAAAGGGCCCTCGGGTGACAAAATGACTTACTTGGAAATAAGACACACCCTTACACATTTCCCAAAACTTCAGAATACCAAGAGAAAAACAAAAACAAAAAACAACACCGTTTCCAAAGGAAAATAAGCATAAAATTACCCTCAAAGAAGTAAGAATTATATGAGCCCCAGCAACATAGGACGCTGGTGGAAAATGGAGCAATGTCATCAAGGTTCTAAGAAAAAATGACTTTGAACCCAGAGTCCTTTACTCAGCCAAATTAGCATTCACGTGAAAGGTCACAGCTAAATACTTGGGGCATATAAACCTCAGGAAGTCTGTCACTCTCAGATTTGCTCCCTGAAGGAATTTCTCAAGGATTGCCACATAGCAAGACACAAAGAATCCAAGAAGGAGGTAGCTATGGTATCCAATGGGCAGTGGCAAACAGAGCAGCCATTACAGCTTATAGTGAAGTTTAAATAGTTTTTATGCATAGCTAAAAAATGAATAATAATAGAGAACTAAGATCCCGGATTAATTCAAGGAAAAGGAGAATGAGAAGGGAAGTGAAAACAGACTCAGGTTTTGGTCTTTTTGGAGGAGAGGATAGAACTGATTAATTCTGGATATTATTGAATACTATTAGTGTACATTAAAAATCTAGAGGAGGGGCTTCCCTGGAGGTCCAGTGGGTAAGACTCTACGCTCCCAATGCAGGGGGCCCAGGTTTGATCCCTGGTCGGGGAACTAGGTCCTGCACGCATGCCGCAACTAAGAAGTCCGCATTCCGCAACTAAAAGATCCCACGTGCCGCAACTAAGACCCGGCACAGCCTAAATAAATAAATAAGAAGTGTCAGGCTCCCTAGGAAACCATTAAAAATGAAGCTGTAAAATATAGAGAGTGGCATGGGAATTAAAAAAAAAAAAATCTAGAGGATAGGAGACGATTTCTGAAGTAGGTTCCCGCTTCTCCATTCTTTGCCCACTGAATAAAGCTTGTGCTGTTCCAGTCTCAAAAGAAAAAAATCTAGAGGGTAAGTTCCACCTCAGGTAATAGCACAGAAGCTACTGAGAGTTAGAAACTCGGGAAAAACATAAAAAACAACTAGGTGAAGGCACAGTGCCCTAGACGGAAGGAATCTCGGGGTGGTCCACCTCATCTTACAGGGCTGAAAAGACAGAAGCTGGATTTAAGGGCTGCCAGAGTAGCTGGGAATTGAGGGAGGGCAGATCCTGAAAGGAGGAAGCCCCCAGATCTCTGTAAAAATACCCCTTCAAGCCTGGGCTGACTGCTGAACCAGGTATGTATGGGTCATGCCTCCAAGGAGCCCAGTTGAAAGTGCCAAGTGGAGAGGCAGAGGACCGAGCAGAGATTTCAGGAGCTGCCCGACTGCAGACTCAGAGTTTGGAATTCAAGTCCACCCTAGTTCGAGGTGTTTGGCTTTATACTAAAACCCCAGAAAGGCCATGTTTTAGAAGTGAGGCCCACATCCCGCACTGAGGGCAAAACTGAAACAAACATACCCTAACAAAGCCTAGAACTAAGCTGCCACAGGACCAAGTTTATCTGCCAGTAATTTAACGGCCTTCTAGAACAAAGTTCATCACTTTTCAGAGGAAGTTGACAGAAACTATGTGTCTGTCATAACGTATCACCCATAATGTTCAGTGTACGATCAGAATTTATGAGACACGCAAAGAAGCAGGAGACTGCATCCCATAATCAAGAGAGAAAAGCAGACCCACAGAAAAGCCAGACACTAGAATTAGCGAAGACTCAAAAATAATTATTATAAATATGTTAAAGATTTGACAGGAAAAGATGGACATAATGGGTGAAGGTATAGGGATGACTTTTTAGGAGCAATACAGAAACACTAAAAAAGAGCCAAATGGAAATCTTAGACCTGAAAAATGCTGTATCTGAAAGAAAAAATTTTAGGAGATTGAAAGCTGATTGGATACTGCAAAAGAAAGGATCGTAATGTGAACATAAAAACAGGTAAGTAGAAGGTATTCAAACTACAGCACAAAAAGAAAATCGATTGGAAAATTGTCCCAAGTGGGATGGTAGAAGTTGGCTGTACACCTTCTAAAACACTTGAAGAAAAAGAAAATGAAACTTTAAGAGAATGGGCAATCCAAGAAATGGTAAGAGGAGAAATTTAATATGAAAAATCAGGGTAAAAAGCGAACATAAAATAAGATAGCAAGAATAAGTCAAAACATTCCAGTAATCACAAAAGGGGTATGAATTAAATTCCCATTTCCACTCTTTGGCAGAAATTGCAGCAATATCTTTTTAGATCCATCTCCTAGAGAAATGGAAATAAAAACAAAAATAAACAAATGGGACCTAATTAAACTTGAGCTTTTGCACAGCAAAGGAAACCATAAATAAAACAAAAAGATAACCTACAGAATGGGAGAAAATATTTGCAAATGATGCAACCAACAAGGGATTAATTTCCAAAATATACAAGGAGCTCATACAGCTCAATAACAAAAAAACAAACAACCCAATAAAAAATGGGCAGAAGACCGAAACAGACATTTCTCCAAAGAAATCACACAGATAGGGCTTCCCTGGTGGCGCAGTGGTTGAGAGTCTGCCTACCGATGCAGGGGACACGGGTTCGTGTCCCGGTCCGGAAAGATCCCACATGCCACGAAGCGGCTGGGCCCGTGAGCCATGGCCACTGAGCCTGCGCGTCCGGAGCCTGTGCTCCGCAACGGGAGAGGCCACAACAGTGAGGGGCCCGCATACCGAAAAAAAAAAAAAAAAAAGAAAGAAAGAAAAGAAAAGAAAAAAAGAAATCACACAGATAGCCAACAGGTACATGAAAAAATGCTCAACATCACTAATTATTAGAGAAATGCAAATCAAAACTACAATGAGGTATCACCTCACTCTGGTCAGAATGGCCATCAGCAAAAAGTCTACAAATAATAAATGCTGGAGAAGGCGTAGAGAAAGAGGAGCCCTCTCGCACTGCTGGTGGGAATGTAAATTGGTGCAGCCACTATGGAGAACAGTATGGAGGTTCCTTAAAAAACTGAAAATAGAGCTATCATATGATTCTGCAATCCCACTCCTGGGCATATATCTGAAGAAGACTATAATTAGAAAAAATGCATGCACTCCAAAGTTCATTGCAGCACTATTTACAATAGCCAAGACATGGAAGCAACTTAAATGTCCACTGACAGATGACAGATGAATGGATAAAGAAGATGTGAGATATATACACACACACACATACACACATACATACATACATACATACATACACACAATGGAATATTATTCAGCCATAAAAAAGAATGAAATAGTGCCATTTGCAGCAACATGGATAGACATAGATATCATCACACAAAATGAAGTAAGCCAGACAAAGACAAATATATGATATTGCTTATATATGGAATCTAAAAAAAAAAAGATACAAATGAACTTATTTACAAAACAGAAATAGACCCACAGACATAGAAAACAAATGTATGGTTACCAAAGGGGAAAGGGGGGTAGGGATAAATTAGGAGGTTGGGATTAACGTATACACACTACTCTATATAAAATAGATAGCCAACAAGGACAGGGAACTCTACCCCATATTTTGTAATAACCTACAAGAGAAAAGAATCTGAAAAATAATATATACGTATGTAGATATGTATGTATAACTGAATCACTGTGCTGTACACCTGAAACTAATAGGACATTGTAAATCAACCACACTTCAATAAAATAAAATTTATGTAAACAACAGCAAAAAAGATGAAGGTGACATTAAAAATAGAGACTTTCAGATCAACGACAACCAAATTGATATATAATTCACAGAAGATGCACGTAAAAAGAAAGTTATATGTTAGTTGGAACTGCTTTTGAATACAAATAACAGAAACACCAACTACAGTGGCTAACAGTGGGTTTATTTTTCTTGTAGAAGTCTGGAAGCGTGTGGCTGCTGGTGTTGGTTAGTCAGTGTAGGGGTGGCATCTCAGCAGTTCTCCTGGCCCTTTCTTCATGGTCACAGAATGGCTGCCAAGGCTTTAGGCATTACATCCACATGGAAAGCAGGAATGGGAAAAAAACAACACTGGTCACATGGCTTCCTCTTTCAGGAAAAGCAAAAACCTTCCCAGAGTTCTCAACAGACTTCTGCTGGTGTGTCAGTAATCAAAACTGTTGTCAGGGCTTCCCTGGTGGCACAGTGGTTGAGAGTCCACCTGCCGATGCAGGGCACACGGGTTCGTGCCCCGGTCCGGGAAGATCCCACATGCCGCGGAGCAGCTGGGCCCGTGAGCCATGGCCGCTGAGCCTGCGTGCCCGGAGCCTGTGCTCGGCAGCGGGAGAGGCCACAACAGTGAGAGGCCCGCGTACCGCAAAAAAAACAAAAAACAAAAAACTGTTGTCAGCTGGCAAGAGGGGAGGTCACCCCAGCTTATTTAGTAAAGGCAGACAAGAGATAAGGGATTTTGAAATGAATGTTCCGTAGCCAGTGAATAGTGTCTCACACAGGTTCAAAATACAGGGATGGAAAAGATACACTAGGCACAGGCCGACAAAAGGGTAACAAGAACTGAGAGGCTGCAGAGCGGTGAGAAGCTACCCAGTAGCTCTGAGCAGGTCATGATCAATGCACTCAGCACACTTTTCAACTCCTGTATTGTAGAGGCTGGAACGTAAAAGCCTAATTTCTGATGCACTTTTGCAGCTAGACTCTAGACATGAATTAGGTTCTCCCAACTGCATGGGCCTGCATGAGATTTGGTAGCTGGAATTGAGGCCAAGACTGTCGTTCTGCTGGCAACCAAGGTCATGACGAGGAGTGTAAAAGATTGGCAGTGGCCAGACTCAGCATTTCAGGGTTTTATCAGCAGCTTTGTGGGTAGATATGGTCATTATGGTAACAGCGGCAGCAGCAGTGGCCACCTAACTCTGGCTTCCTTATGCCTGAGTCAAAACTACATTGATGTGGTCTTCAACTCAACAGTTCCAGGGGAGGTTTCCTGATTTACCACACCTCCAGTTTTTCCAGTGATTTTATAAGCACCTAATTCCCTGTTTTAAACCCCTTTCTGCTTAAAGTACACTGAGTGTTTTCTATTTCCTGCACTGAACTCTGAAACTGGTAACACACACAACCACTCAGGTCTTAGAATGATAGGGCCCTCAGGTGACTTTCAGAAGTAGTGTAAACCCTCTCTGGGAAGAGCTCAAACTCAGTCTGAACCTCAAAGAATCCTATAGAATTAACAATAAAATAAAGGAAAATGAACACTTCCCAAGCAAAAACCACAAAACACACAGGGAAACAAAGCACCATAAACAAAAACAGCAGGAACCACAGACAGCAGAGACAGAACTGCAAAGCCTTGGGATTTGAGAATTATCAGACACACACTGCTATATTTAAAATAGATAACCAGTGAGGACCTACTGTAGAGCACAGGGAACTCTGCTCAACACTGTGTAACAACCTAAGTGGGAAAAGAATTTGAAAAAGAATAGTTACATATATATGTGTAACTGAATCACTTTGCTGTACACCTGAAACTAACACAACATTGTTAACCAACTATACTCCAATATAAAATAAAAATTTTTTTAAAAACACGTTTTGTATATTTAAATAAATAAACATGTACATACAACAAATAGATTTGAAAAAGAATAAAACATTTTAAAGTAAAATTAATATGTAACAGGGCTTCCCTGGTGGCGCAGTGGTTGAGAGTCCGCCTGCCCATGCAGGGGACACGGGTTCGTGCCCCGGTCTGGGAGGATCCCACATGCCGCGGAGTGGCTGGGCCCGTGGGCCATGGCCGCTGAGCCTGCGCGTCCGGAGCCTGTGCTCCGCAACGGGAGAGGCCACAACAGTGAGAGGCCTGCGTACCGCAAAAAAAAAACAAAAAAGCAAAAAAACCTAAACAAAACAAAACAAAAAAATGGAAAAAGAGAGGTCAAGAGATATGAAACATAATAAAAGGAGGTAAATTACATTATCTGGAAGGAGAGACAAGAGGGAATGAGGAAGAAGCAATATTTGAAAAGATAATGGATGAGAATTTGCCAGAATTGTTGAAATATACCAAGGCTCAAATCCAGAAATTCTAATAAATCCCAGCAGATTAAAAGGAAAGAAGGAAGGAAGGAAGGAAATAAATCCACAAATCATGGATTTGCAGTGCAAAACACCAGAGGAAAGGAAAAGTTTTAGAAGCAGCCAAAGCAGGAGAAAAAAAAAAAAATCACCTACAAAGGAATAACAATTAGATGACTAAATTCTCAGCTGCAACAATGGGAGTCAGAAGAAAAATGCTAGTTAAAAGAAAACATTGTTGGGGACCTCCCTGGTGGTCTAGTAGTTGAGACTCCGCACTTCCACTGCAGGGGGCGGGTGTTTGGGGAACTAAGATCCTGCATGCCGCGTGGTGTGGCCAAAAAAAAACACCATTGTTGGGCCAGATTTTTTAAAAAATAATTCTTCTCTATGCTATTCACAAGAAGTGCTTCCAAAACATAAGGACACTAAAAATTTGAAAATATAGAAAAAGGTAAACCACTAAGTAGTGGCCAAGAGAAGGCTGAAATAGCTTATTGAACATCAGACAAAGGCTTCCCTGGTGGCGCAGTGGTTGAGAATCTGCCTGCTAATGCAGGGGACACGGGTTCGAGCCCTGATCTGGGAGGATCCCACATGCCGCGGAGCAACTGAGTCCGTGAGCCACAACTACTGAGCCTCTGCGTCTGGAGCCTGTGCTCCGCAACAAGAGAGGCCGCGATAGTGAGAGGCCCGCGCACCGTGATGAAGAATGGCCCCCGCCTGCCACAACTAGAGAAAGCCCTCGCACAGAAACGAAGACCCAACACAGCAAAAGTAAATAAATAAATTAATAAACAGAAACAGAAAATTATCAAAAAAAAAATCAGACAAAATAGACATTAAAGCAAAGAGCAATAAAGAGGACTACTACACAGTGATTTTTTTAAATCCAGTTTACCAGGAGATAACAATTCTGAACTTATATGTATCTAATAATATAGCCTCAAGATATACAAAGCAAATATTTACGCATCTAGGAGAAGAAACTGACAAAGCCACCATTACGGTGGGAGAGTTGAACAGACTTCTCTCAGTAACTGACATATCAAGCATATAAGAAATAGGTACGGACAGAGAAGATGTGACAGTTAAGCACAGTTAAGACACTTGATGTAATGAATATATAAACATTGCACCCAGCAACTAAAGAACAGATGTTTTTACTGAAGTAAGTATAGTTGATTTACAATGTTTCAGGTGTACAGCAAAGTTATTAAGAATATATATATATACTCTTTCAGATTCTTTCCCAAGAATAGACTTTTTTTTTTTTTTTTTTTTGCGGTACGCGGGCCTCTCACTGTTGTGGCCTCTCCCGTTGCGGAGCACAGGCTCCGGACGCGCAGGCTCAGCGGCCATGGCTCACGGGCCCAGCCGCTCCGCGGCATGTGGGATCTTCCAGGACCGAGGCACGAACCCGTGTCTCCTGCATGGGCAGGCGGACTCTCAACCACTGCGCCACCAGGGAAGCTCAAGAATAGACATTTTAAAACTAAACTTTTAACTGAATGAGAACATAAATAGAGAAGAGAACACAGATCAAAAATATATGACTCGACAGTCCTCGCGGAGAGTCGCCGCGGTTTCTTGCTTGGACGGAACCCGGCGCTCGTCCCCCGCTCCGGCCGGCCGCTCAGAGCCAGCCCTCGCCACCACCTCACGGCGTCCTCCGACCGCCCCAAGGTCCCCGCCGCTGTCGTTACAGCGCCGCGCAGCCACCGCCACCGTTTCACCTCAGCCGCCCGCCAAGACGACCGCGTCCCCCTCGCAGGTGCGCCAGAACTACCACTAGGACTCGGAGGCTGCCATCAACCACCAGATCAACCTGGAGCTCCACGCCTCCTACGTCTACCTGTCCATGTCGTATTATTTTGACCGCGATGATGTGGCTTTGAAGAACTTGGCCAAATACTTTCTTCCCCAATCTCGTGAGGAGAGGGAACACGCTGAGAATCTGATGAAGCTGCAGAACCAACGGGGTGGCTGAATCTTCCTTCAGGATATCAGGAAACCAGACCGTGATGTCTGGGAGAATGGGCTGAATGCAATGGAATGTGCGCTACACTTGGAAAAAAGTGTGACTCAGTCACTACTGGAACTGCACCGACTGGCCACGGAGAAAAATGACCCCCATTGGTGTGACTTCATTGAGACTCATTATCTGAACGAGCAGGTGAAATCCATTAAAGAATTGGGTGATCACGTAACCAACTTGCGCACGATGGGGGCCCCCGAATCTGGCATGGCACAGTATTTCTTGGACAAGCACACCCTGGGAAATAGTGATAATGAGAGCTAAGCCTTAGCCTGGCTTCCCGTAGCCACAGGGGTGACTTCCCCGGTCACAAAGGCAGTGCATGCATGTTTGGGTTACCTTACCTTTTCTGTAAGTTGTACCAAAATATCTACGAGTCCTTTCCTTAGTACCATTCCTTCAAATAAAGTAATTTGGTACC
>NW_020173679.1:10001485-10009341 GCF_003031525.2 Neophocaena asiaeorientalis asiaeorientalis
ATATATATGTATATATATATATATATATATATATGACTCAACGATTTCTCACAAAGTGGACACACTGCAGATCCAGGACTTGGATTAAATCAGGAAATGGAAACTTACAGCACCCCAGAACCCCCTTTCTTGCTGCTCTGCCCCACCCCCAGTCACAATCCATGCTATAGGTAACCATCATCCTGGCTTCTAACACCACAGATTAATTTTGTCCCTTTTTACTTTATATAAATGGAATCATATAGTAGTACTCTTTTGTATCTCTGGCTCAATATTATGTTTGTGAGATTTAAGCATGTAGAAATGTCTTCTTTGTTCTTCCATTATATGAATAAACCACAAGATGTTTATCTCTTGTTTCACTGGAGGACGTTTAGATAGTTTCCTCCTCGCAGCTAATACAAATGATGCTGAGATGAACATTCCTGGACATGTCTTTGGATGATCATGTGTACACATTTCTGCTGAGTAGGTCGAGCTCACGTTTAGTTATTATGCAGATACTGCCAAAAAATTTCCCCAAATGGTTGTAGCAATTTGTATTCCCACCAGCAGCGTGAGTGTTCCAGGTGCTCCCCCATCATCCATGCTCAATATTACCCTACTGTCTTCATCTTAGCCATTCTGATGGGTGTGAGAAGACCCATTCTTCTCCATCACACGTGAAATATTTACAAAACTGACCAAATGGTAAGGTTCAACAAAATTCAAAAGACTGTTACCCTACAGACCAGGCTCTCTGACCACGTTACAATTAAGTTGGAAATCAATAGCAAAATTATAGCTGGATAAATTGAAAAAAAAGATGCAGGCACTCGGAAATAATCAGAACCAAATGCTAACACAAACTGACATCAATATATATATTTTTTTAAAAAGTAGAGCCTTGAATGTTTATATTAGAAAAGAAGAAAATCTCAAAAGTAGGGAGCCAAGCATCCAAGTGTAGAGGTTGAAAAGTCTGGAAAGAGTAAGAAATTTCTGAAAAGTAGGGAAAACGTAAAATAGAAAGTATTATCAAAGCCAAAAGTTGATTCTTTGAAAAGACTAATTAAATAGACAAATCCCTTGCATGATTATTAGTCAAAGAAAATAAAAGGAGAAAGCACAAATAATAAGAATGAAAAGAGGGACACAATTCCAGGTGGCTGCCAAGATTAAAAACATTTTAAGCGATTATAAACCAGTTTATGCCAATAAATTTGCAAATTTAAGTAATGAACATAAAGTCCTAGACAAATACAACTTTACCAAAACCATCTCAGGGGCCAAAACCATCTCAGGAAGATAAAAGAACCTGACTAATCCTATTGCCTGCAAAGAATTTGAATGGCGGTTCCTCAAGCAGTTAAACGTAGACTGACTGAACCCATAGAAAACCCAGTAATTCCATGCTCTAAAATGGTTCATATTATGTTATATGAATTTCAGCTCAGTTAAAACAGAAATCTCACCACAAAGAAAACACTGGGTCTAGATTGATTTAGAGGGAAATTTTATCAAACATTCAAAGAATATATAAGTTTAATCCTTCACAAATGATTCTATAGAAAAGAAAAAAATGGGGGTGGGGGGCGGATATTCCCCAACTCAAATTATGACCTTAGCACAAGCTTGATACCAAAATTGTACAAGAAAGGAAACTTCCAGTTCAACCTTACACGTGAGATGCAAAAAAATCCTAAAATAAATACTTAGCAAACAGAATCTGGTAATGAATAAAAAAGATAAAACATGATGACTAAGTTGGGTTTATCTAGGCATGCAAGAGATTAGTAGATTAGAAAATCTACTAATTTAATTCACCACATTAACAGATCAAAGGACAAAAACCTTTAATGATCTCAACTGCTATGGGAAAAGCATTTAATAAATTTCAACATCCATTCATGACACAAATTTAGCACGCAAAGAATGGAAGTGTATTTCCTTACCTAATAAAGAATATGATGACAGCAGGCAGAATAATGCTCCCTCCCACCCCCCCCTCCCCTAAAGATGTCCCTGTTCTAATCTCCAGAACCTAGAGGTTACCATTAATGGCAAAAGAGACTCTGAGGATATGATTAAGGCTCAGGACCTCAAAATGGGAGATAATTTTGGGTTATCGCGGTGGGCCCAAACCAGTCATACAAATCCTTAAAAGTGGAGAAACTTTGCTGGCTGCAGTCAGTCAGAGAGGGCCATGTGACCACAGAAGAACAGTCAGGGAGATGCTGTGCTGCTGGCTTTGAGGATGGAGGACTGGGCCACGAGCCTAGGACTGCAGGGGGCCTCTAGAAGCTGGAAAAGGCAAAGAGATAGATTCTCCTCTAGCGTTTCCGGAAGGAAACACACACCGGCCCACACCTTGATTTTAGCCCAGTGAGACCAGTGTCAGAGGTCTGACCTTCAGAACTATAAGATAATATACTTGTGTTGTTAAACCACTAAAATTGTGGTAATTTGTTACAACAATAGAAACCTAATAACAACATAACAACAACAAAATAACTCTACAGTAGGGCTTCGCTGGTGGCACAGTGGTTGAGAGTCCGCCTGCCGATGCAGGGGACACGGGTTCGTGCCCCGGTCCGGGAAGATCCCACATGCCGCGGAGCGGCTGGGCCTGTGAGCCATGGCCGCTGAGTCTGTGCGTCCGGAGCCTGTGCTCTGCAACGGGAGAGGCCACAACAGTGAGAGGCCCACGTACCGCAAAAAAAAAAAAAAATCCAGTACCACTTAAGATGGCTATTGTTACCACCTGAATTTAGAATTTTACTAAATTCAGATCCTAACCAGGATAGAATGGCAAAATAAAGCCAAACATCTAAGGACTGGAAAGAGAGAAATAAATTGTCATTCTTTGCTGATGATGTGAATGTCTACATAAAAAGTTCTGTATAACTTATAGCTAATTATTTATAGCTAGTTATATTAGAATAAGAGAGTTTAAAAGCCTGAGTACATGATCAATATATAAAAGTATCTGCATTTCTATATGCCAGCAACAATCTGAAAACATTTTTTCAAAGGTATTTACATATCAGAAGAAAGAAAGACAGAAAGAATGAAAGGAAAAAAGAGAGAGGAGGAAAAAGAAGAAGGGGGAGGGGGAAGGGAAGGGAGAAAGATTTAAAGAATCTAACAAAAGATGTGCAAGCTCTTGATAGAGAAATCAGAAAAGTTTATTAAAGACAGGTATTAAAGAAGACACAAAAAGGTAGAGCGTATACTCTGTTCTTAGTTAAGAAGGATCAACATCAGAAAGACGTCAACTTTCCCTAAATTGCTCTACAAATTCAATCAAAAATTGAAAAATCAAAAAATCCCAATGGTATGTTTTGTGAGATGTGATAAGCTGATTCTAATATTTATCTGGAAGAGCCAAGGCTACGAATTGCCAAGGGACTTCTGAAGATGTTGGGAGAATTACCTCCACCAGGTAAAGAAATTAGCCTGTGTGGTACCGATGCAGACACAGACCAATAGATTGATGAAACAGAATAGAGCCCCTAAACAAAGATAAACGCTATGGAAATCTGAGTTAGGACAGAACTAGAATTGCAGATTAGTGGGGAAAAGATGGACCATTCACCAACTGGTGCTGGGACAACTAATTAACCATTTGGAACAAAGAGAAATCAGATCCATACCTCACACATACACAAAGTTAATTCCAGATGGCTTAAAGGCTTACAGGTGGAATGCAAAACTGTAAAAAATTTAGTAGACAATACAAGTGGACATCTTTACAATCTTGAGATAGAAAAGAGTTTAGCAAAAACTATAAAGACAAACATTGAGATTCTACTATATTAAAATTAAGAATTTCTGTTTATCAGAGATGCCATAAAGAATGAAAAAGCTACTCAGCCATAAATAAAAGAATGAAATAATGCCATTTGCAGCAACATGGATGGACGTAGAGATCATCACAGCAAGTGAAGTAAGTCAGAGAAAGACAAATATCATGATTTCACTTATATGTGGAAACTAAAAAATGATACAAATGAACTAATTTACAGAACAGAAATAGACTCACAGGCATAGAAAGCAATCTTATGGTTACCAAAGGGGGAGTCTGAGATGAACAGATACAAACTACTATACATAAAATAGATTAACAATAAGGACCTACTATATAGCACAGGGAACTATATTCAATATCTTGTAATAACCTATAAAGGAAAAGAATCTGATACATATAACTGAATCACTTTGCTGTATGCCTGAAGCTAACAGAACATTGTAAACCAACTATACTTCATTAAAAAAAAAAAATCTTAAAAAAAAAAAGTGAAAAGGCAAGCCACAATCCAGAAGATATTTGCAAAACAAATAAATAACAGGGTTTTTTTCTTCTTTATTTAAACTAAAATCAAAAGCAGTTCACTCATTTCTCCCAATTTCTTCTCATATAAATGATAGTGATTAATATTCAGAATGTATAAAAAATTCCTACAAATCAAAAAGATGAAAACCCAACGGGAAAATGAGCAAACGAGAGTCATTACACAGAAGAAACCATAAGAAAAATGCTTCCTGAGTTACCAGGAAAATGCAAATTAAAGCCTCAAGGAGATACCATTTCACACCCACCAAATTGGCAATAACTTAAGAGTTGGACAGTAGCTAATGGTGACAGGATATGAAGCAACAGTCATTCTTATTCACCGCTCGTGGAGAATAAATTCCCCGAACTGTTTGGGAAGTGGCTTAGCGTGTCCTAGCGCAAGACTTCTTAACCTGGGGCACGTGGTTAGAGTTCAGGGGGCGTCTGTGTGCTCGAATGGGAAAAAAAGTATGTCTGTGTTGTCACTAATCTCTAACTGAAACTTGCTATTTCCTTCCATTAGGAACCAAACCTTTGTGTTACTAGCACTGTACCTGTGACTTGTACCAACCAAGAGAATACAGATTTTGTGTATCACATTGAATTTGTTGCAGATATCTCAAAATACCGTTTATGCTCACCAGAACTTCGAAATTATGGTCGTTGTTAGACCAATGGCTAAATATGACCATTTAATGGTAGGAGGACATGTATAGCTTTATCACAAATCTGTATTTTTAACATTTTGAAAACTATATTCCAATACGATTGGTTTCCCTTGTAATCCAATGTATTTTATGTATTTTAAAATGTTATTCTAAAAAGTCATCCAAGACTTCACTACTGTACCAAAGGGGTCCATGAAACAAAAAAGCAAATACTAAAATAAGTGGTCCTTAACAAAATGTCTACCCTGGAGAAACTCTTGCCCATATGCATCAGGAGATACGAGCAAAACCCTGGGAGACTGGAAAGGGCCCAAACGCTCACCAGCAATACAATGGATACATTGTAGAATGCAGTACAATTAAAGTTTTTAAAAAGTGCTTAAAGACTAGGGTGGCACTGAGCTAGATGTCTCATGGGCTAATGACATAGTATTATCCACAATCCAGAGGCAGTTTACTCTGTTGTAAGTAGGCTGAGCGTCCCGTCATTCTTGGATGATGGAAGGAGCATAACCAAGTATTAAAAGAGAGGGTGAGTTCATTCTTGCTTGCAAACTTGTCCATTATTCTTGCATTGATTCGCTGCTTAAGGCAAACCAAGGGGATGGTCTAAGGCTCTTAGGCATGACTATCAGTTTCTGCCTCATCATCCTTTACCTGCCTCTCACCTGGCAAGTTATCCCTAACAAGATTGCCACCTTATCTCCCTACATCCCCAGGGCTAGTCATTCAGCAAGGCTAATGGGAGAGAGACTGCTTTTTGTGTAACTGACCACACATCACGTTGGGGGCCTGAGGCTCAAGGCAGGTGGGCCCCAAGACCTCCCCACAACAGGCTGGAGTGGGGTCGGGGCTGGAGGGACAAGCCCTCAGGACGCAGGAATTCAGGACTGACACCGGTTACATTCCATGTGTCTTTTAAAACAAAGCACAACTCGCTTTTCAGTAAACTCTGTGAAATATTATTCTCCCCTTGAACAAAGAAACCTTTACGGCATACTCACTTTTGCTTGGCTTTTAAGAAAACCTCTCAAGCAAAGCTGTGACATCGACCGAGGCCCAGTGTCCCGATCCTGGGCGGGATTCCGTCACCGCCAACCCAAAGTCTGTGTCTGCATATGGCTCCTCTGTTACCCGCAACTTTTTTCTTTTTTAAGACAATGAACTTTCCACTCTAATATTATTTTTAATCCAAGGAAAAATCTCCAAGAGCAGGCTGAATTCAAAAACAAAACAACAAAAAATAAACTTTTTAAAAGAGAAAACCCGAGAATGTGATCACACGCAGAACTGAAAAAGCAAAATAAAGCAGCTGAGTTGTGAGGCCCGGAGCGGGGATCGCATCTGATCTGACGATGGATAGCTGCTGGCCCAGGACTTGGGGAACCTGAAATAGCCCCTGCGGGCTGCAGGAAGCAAAGATGGTGATGCTGATGGCAATGGTGATAATGATGGTGATGGCAATCCTGCCACAGCGCCTGGCCTCAAGAGAGCCCTGGCCCTCTGGCCCTGGGTGCCTTGAGGCTGGAGCTGGGGTCTGGGGGGAGGGGCTAGCTCCAGGATCCCACGCTAGGAGCCAGCAGGGTGTGTCCAGCCCAGATACTCCTCAGCCCCTTCCTGTGCACCTCACTGACTCTGACCTCACACGCGAGGGGAGAATGTCAGTGGCCCTGACCCCCTGCTGCTCCTCGGGCACCCAGGTCCCCTGACCAAGGGCAAAGGCAGGGAGTTGTTTTTTTTTTTTAAAAAGCAAAACTATGAGATGATTGCTCAGGAAAATTGAATGTTCTCCTCATTCCTTAGGGAAGCAACAGCCTAGAATATAGAACACACAACCAGACTCTAAGACGATAGAGTCGGCTACACTAAAATCATACTTTACATCTAATGTTTCACAGTTTAAGAAATGTACTTCCCCCCTTCACGGCTGCCTCTGATCTTCGGACAACCCTACAGCACAGGACCGAGAGACGACAATTTTCTCTTCTTTTACAACGGATGCCAATGGCCACTTTGTCAGGACGTTGGGAGAATTGAGTTGCATGATGTAGCCAGCACGTAGATCTCCGCATGCTGGCAGAGAAAAGGTTCTCTAAGATAACAATCAGTGAAAAAGCAGGGGGAGAACAGTGACATATGTAATGACTCCGTCTGCATCCAGTGTGAAAGGTTAGCCACCCAGCTTGACCCTCGGTCCACCCTGGACCCTCCCTGTTGTACTACTTAGCCCCTGGGAAACAACCGCCCTAAGCCCCCCCTTCATTTATTCATCAGGCTTTCACCAGACACCAGTCACAATCACTAACTCTTTGGAAGAGCAGTTTGGCCGTCCCTTCCCTGGGGCAACAGTGACCCCCTGGCCAGCCGAGCCTGGCCACCTCTGCCCAGTGCCGGGAAAGCCACGGCCCTGACCTGCTCACCCGGGCTGGGCTCCGGGTAAGAGATTTGACTTCCAGACCCCATCTCCTCCCTAACTCTGCAAGCGGCCTTGGGCAGACACCGGAGCTCCAGAAGCCACAGCTACTGTCGCAAAGGTGAGAGTGAAGGAAATGATGCCCAAAGTGGGGTGACCCCTGGGTGAGGAGGCCCGTCTAGCTGGATGGGCCACACACTTAAAACTCCAAGCCCAGGTCACTTTGAAATGTAGCCAGCCGCCCCCCTCCTTCAGTTCCCAAGTTCTCTTTGGCGGCACCACTGTCCCGCACCCCCTGCCCCCCTACTTCCTAGAAGGAAGAGAGCAGGTGTGTTTAGCATAGGAAAGAAGCAGGCAGATTGACAGGGTGTAGGCTTTTAGATGCTATAGATCTGCCTGAAGCCAGTAATTCTTGACCTGGCCAGAAAAGGTCTAAGGTTTAGATAAAGCAGGTCCTGGA
>NW_020173679.1:10009374-10010497 GCF_003031525.2 Neophocaena asiaeorientalis asiaeorientalis
GATAAACTGAGTCTCTTAAAAATGCTCTTTCCTTTTTGTCCATCTGGAATCACCTTTCCCTGCCGCCCCAAAGGCACAAAAATTCAAAGAGCTAATCTCTTGAATAGTTCCCTTCCTGCAGATCAAATTCCAGGGAGCTCAATCAGAGGTAGGGGCTGCTAGTAAGATACGCCATGACTTGTCTCTCTTTCTTTTTCTTAATTTTTATTTTTTGGCAGCGCAGCATGCGGGATCCCAGTTCCCCAACCAGGGATCGAACCTGCACCCCAGGCAGTGGAAGCGCAGGGTCCTAACCGCCAGGGAAGTCACGCAGGAATTTTTACTGTTCACTCTTAACGATGAATTACTTAAACGTCAGTAAACCGGGACTTTCAAAGTAACAGGTTTTGAGTTTTTCTTTCTTTATTGAAAGTGTGTTTTATAGACCTCTTGAATTCATCAATCTGCACTCCAAATTCACCCCTCCTACCCCACGGGCTCCTTCTCCAGCTCAGGACACAAGATCTCCATTTGACCTTGTGTTCAAGTTGGAAACATGGGAATGGCCTTCTCACCCACATGGGCGCCCACCTCTGGGGTCCTCCCCCCTGCTCCCCATGGGGTCCCCTCTCAACAGAGAACCTCTGAACCGAGAGAGATCAGGGTCCTCCTCCAGGGCTCCCCATCTAGGTGCCAGCTAGCTCTCCAACCCCACCCCCAGCCAGCCGCCCTCCACACCCCATTGATCCTGCCCCAGGGCCTTTACTCTTCCTGTTTCTTCTTCCTGGAATGCTCTTAGCAGACCTGCCTTACTCAACACCGGATCTCTCCAGGTTTCCCCTCAGGTCCCTTTTCACAGAGGTCTCCTATATACACCCTGCGGGGAAACATCCCCGTCACTGCCCCCTTACCTTGCTTCTCTTCATAGAACGTAGATGTTTTCCAATCTCTCCCAATCCCACATATTAGCTCTAAGAGGACAGACTGTGTCTCCCAATGGCTCTTGCAGCACCAGGAATGGGCTGGGCACAGAGCAGGTCCAGCACAGCCAACGGCTGCTGAAGGGGCAAACCTGACCTTTCCTCAGGTCTCAGCTGAAACCTCACCTCAGAGGCCCCCCACCCCTCCTGCAGTCTCTCCTGTT
>NW_020173679.1:10010516-10013953 GCF_003031525.2 Neophocaena asiaeorientalis asiaeorientalis
GTTTTACTCAGCGGCTCGGCCCTCCACCTTCAGGAGCCTGCCCACTACCTCGTTCCTCTGTGTCCCATCAGTCACTCATAAATAGTGAAACAAAAAAGCCACGGGGATTTGTTGGCTCCTGTTCGCAAGTCCAGGCGTTGCCTGCTTCAGGGGCAGATGGATCTTGGGTCAAGCACGTTCTGAGCTTTCCGCCGGTCGTGCTGGAGGCCACGTTCGGCCAGGCCTTCTTCCTCCAGGTTCACTGCCAGCCCTCCTGACCACCCAGCAGAGAACCCCAGCGGGCAGGGCGCAGGCCCCGGCACTGAACCCCACTGGCTGACGGTCCCACCTGGGTCAGGGTGCGTCAGGCTTTGACTGGCTGGGCCTGGGCTGTGTGCCCAGCCCTGGTGTGCATCCCACCCACTGCACACGGGAGCCGGGCGGCTCGTGGGGTGAAACAGCCAGGTACTGTTACCCAAGGAAGGGAGGGCAGGCTAGGCCAGCCTTGGGAAGTTTTCAATTCCACCTCAGGACTCTTCTCTGCAATGGGAGACGAGGGATTAGCTTACAAAAATTCACCAGTGCAGCCAACTTCGTTGGTATCTTTTAGTCGCACATTAGAGATACAGTTAATGGACGGGAGAGAAGTCACAAGCCTTTTCAATCTCTGTTTTATGCTTTTCCTCCCTGCTGTGTAAAATGCGTTTCCTACTCATTTATTTCAGCGGCTGTATCAATAGTTAAGAGCTGCAAACGAAGCTGACAATCACTTGGTTTCACACGAGAAAACAGAGACCAGAAGTGAAAGAGGGAGCCATCAGTAGTTTTGCTAAATGCCCCATTTATTCTGCAATCAAGGTTCAGAAATGTGGGGACACAAGTGCAGGTTGAGGAATCTCTGTGCAGCCGTCACGTCACAGCCACACTCGAGGGGGGATGGTGATGACGGCGTCTCTGCACAGTAATCCCACTTCTTTTGTTTAAAGCGAACACGGTGAGGATGGATTACCCATCACCAAACCTCTCTGCTCTAATCTTTAAGAACCAGCGGGGCCTTCACTTGTTCGGCCACCTCCTTGCCGGCCAGCGCCTCGACAATCGCCAGGGCAAACTCGAAGCTGGTTCCCGGCCCCCGGCTGGTGACGATCAGGCCGTCCCTTTCCACGCGGTTCTCTGAGTAGCTGTAATGATCTTCGAAATAAAAACAAAAAAGGGTTATGTCCCAGTGGGCTACGCTGGACAGCAAGGAACGCCACTCAGCAGTCCCATTCCCTTGCAGCACTACTACTGGTCTCAAGAAAATCAAAACAAGAACAAGCAAAAACCCCCAGGACAACGAGGTGGCCAGTCACTCGCGACCCTCCGGCACTCCCAGCTCTCGGCGCACAGCGGGAAGATACCGAGGCTGCCACGCACAGCACAGAGCAGGAGGCGCCGCCAGCCGCTGAGATGAAGTGTGTGAACACATGTGACTTCAACGCAGCTGCAGCAGCCATCGTACGTGTGAGGGGGATGCCAGAGTGAATGCTAAGCATTCACGTTTCTATTCCACAACACACGCAAGTGTCAATTCTGTGAAGTGAGGGGGAGAGAATACGCACTCGAAAGTATGACTGCAGGAGTTCAGGAAATGCCACCCCAAAATAGGCTGCTTTGCTTTACTGATTATTTTGAGCTAAAAGCACTTGAAAAACAGCACAGGCAGGGAGAGGGAGTGGCTTCTTCGGAATCTCCTTTCCTGCCTAAAGACAGATCATCCGGAAGGAACTCAGAAATCCCCTCCCGGGAGTCTCATCAACCAGGAGAGAAAACTAGAAGTTGACACCACACCCAGACAAACTTTGTCACAACTACTATTCCTCCCATCTACTCTTCGAAGGGTCCCTTCAACTTTCCTAAAAGCCAATTACGCTCCCCTGAGAGGCCTACCTCCCCGTCTCCTTTCTCTATTAAGATGGTATTTAAGCCAGAATTCTAAACCATCTCAGGGAGTTACTCCCTTTTCCCTGGGTATCTCCCATGTATACATGTTAAACTTGTTTTTCTCTGGTCAATCTGTTTTTTTTTTTCAGGGGTCTCAACTAAGAACTCAGAAGGGTAGAGGGAAAATTACTTTTCCTTCTCTACAAAATGCTGGAGGAAAGGGGGATGAGGGTGAACTGGTGTTGAAGGTAGAAACTACCTGTGATACAGACCACCTAGGTAACGCACACACACGCACTCTGCTGCCTCAAAATCAAACAAGCACAAGCTACACATAAGGGATCGGGAGCGGAGGGAGGCGCAGAGGAGGGACCACTCACTCGTCAGGGGTTATTCTCCTCTGTGGCCCCAGCTGGCTGTATTTTTGCAAATGTGGTAAGAAATGTGCTTCTCCTATATTCCCAGGAAGTAAACGACACTACCTCCGGGCAAGCCTCAGGGCACAAAGCTGGGATGCCCCGCACCAGCCCCCACAGCTCTCACCCTCCACGCCAGGCAGGCGTCAGCAGACCCTCCCTCCACGCGCGCGCGCGCAGCACCACCGCCCCATGCAGCCTGCCCCACTGCCCTCTCGTGCCGGGAGCTGCTGCCGGCCCCACGGGGGGCCTGGGCTGCTCCCTCTGCCCAGGAAGCTTTTCTCAGCAACTTGCTCTTTCAATTTCAGCATGAGCTCCAAGCCCTCGGAGAGGGCACCTGTGAGCCCTCTCTAAACCAGGTCCCTCAGGTCACTCCATCACAGCGCCCTCCCAGCGCCGAGGAAACAATACATCTCCTGTTTACTGTCTATTCTGTAAAACGCTGAGCCTTCACCTGCCCGTCTGGCCCAGGGTATTAATGGCACCAAGGAGGTGCCCCCGAGGACCAGGTAAATGAAAGAATGAATGAATGTTCCTCCGCCTGCTGCCTTATCGCGGGACCTCTGCGTCCAGCCTCCCTTCTGGCTGCCCTTCCCTCCACACTCAGCACCACCAAAGGGGGAACCTTTCCAAAGCGCAAATCAGAGCACACCCAGTTCCCCCAGGAGAAGCCTTTGCCAACTTTCTCCAGCACCTTGAGGTGACCCTGAACTCCATGTCACGGTGCACAAACCCCGGGGCCTGGCCTGCGCACAGAGACTGGACCAGAAGGAACCAGAGGGGAGACGGAAAAGAAGCCGCATCCAGGTGGGAGCAAACGGTGACATGGATGGGACAGCGGCAACGGAGAGGAAATGAAGGTCTGAGATGTACCTTGGAGATAAAATGCCCAGGCCTTGGGGAAAGACTCGATGTGGAGAGACATCAAGGATGACTCCCAGTCGCCTGTCCTGGGCAACTGGGTGGGCGGGTGGTGGCACCACTCAGTGACGTGGGACACGAAGGACAGAGGGTCCTCTGTGAGATCCTGCCACGCCCAGTCCCCGCAGGGAGAGCCAGGCACACACCGCCTCTGAACCCCTCCCCTCCCCCATGCTCAGTGCAGACCTCCTGCCAGTC